>NC_136918.1:87570789-87930694 GCF_949752795.1 Hyperoodon ampullatus | reverse complement strand
CCCAGTGAGAGGGTCAGGGTGGATGTGGGGCTTAACTTGTAAATTTCTCTTCTCTTGAGGTTTCCAAACTTAACACTGCCTGTTTTCCAATGACTGAAAATATTTGTCTCATATATTTTGTCAAGTTCTATAGTTATTTATGATGAATATGTTACCACGTTCTCAGTAACTTCATTATATCCAGAAGCAAAAGGCTAGAGTATTTTTATGCAAATGCCCAGCATCATGTAATTTCACTTGTAAATATTCTAATATGCATTGCTGAATGATAGAGACTTTAAAAATTTTCCCTTGCCTTCTTCCTCCTCCCCTCCCTTTTTATTCCTTTGATTTGTTGAAAAAAAAAAAAAAGAAACAGGTCATTTGGCCTGTAGGACCTTCCACATTTTAGGCTTAGCTAATTATTCTTTCCTGGTGTCAATTAACTTGTTTCTCTCCTTCCTGCATTTTCTATAAACTGGTTGGATTTAGAGGCTTGTGGTTTTCTCTTTTCTTGTGCAAGAAGACTGCATGGTGCTAGTCCTTCTGTTGCATCAGATCATGAAGTATGTGATGCCCCAGTTGTCATTATTTTAGTGATGCTAAGATTGTCCTTAGGTAGTGTGACCCTGGTTTTTCATTATAAAGTTTCCCATTAACATTCTTCTTAGTAGTTTTAGCATCAATTGGTGATTGTTGAATAGGTTTATTACTTCATTAGGGCTGGTAAAATGGAGATATTATAATTCTATCATTCTACATTTTTCATCTTTTTTTTTTTCTTTTTAGCTTCCTTGAAAGAGTTCATAGAGGAAAGGCAAGATAAATGTTTAATTTTTTCTTTTTTAAAACAAGCAATCCAGGATTCCCTGCTGGTCCAGTGGTTAGGACTCCGGGCTTCCACTGCCAGGGGCCCGGGTTTGACCCCTAGTTGGGGAACTAAGATCCTGCAAGCTGTGTAGCATGGCAAAAAAAAAAAATATATATATATATGTATATATATATATATATATATATATATATATATATATATATATAGTAAAAAAAATAATAAATAAAAGACTGTCCTTTAAAAAAAAAAGAAGCAATCCATTTTCAGAGACATAAGTTGATATCCTAGCAACCTTTTTGGAATAAAAAAATAGGTGCCATTATCAACTTATGGGCTTTTATATATTTTGGAGGTTCAGTTATTTACAGTCATTATTTTTTCTGAGTTCACATTAGGCCAGTGGGAGCCTCTGCTGCTTTGAGTATTTTGTCCTCAATTGTGTGTCAGGAAACTTCCATCCACTTTGCTCAACTTTTCTAGTAATAAATCCCAGCTCTTTGACTTTTTCCCTTCCTTACCCTCCAAATTATGGTATTGATAGTTAACATATCCCATCTAATTTTCCCATGAGAGACCTCATATAACCAGTTTTTCTGGTTAAAGCCTTGTTTCAATATGATAGGTTAACTTTTACAAACCATTTTGTTCGGACATTATAGTGTGTTCATAAAATTTTATAACAAGTTTTATTTCTTTATCATCCCTATTTTTAAAAAAATTGTCACTAGACTGTAAATATATACAAGTACAAAAATAACCTTAAATTTTGTACTAGATATTTAACAAGGTATAACAGTAAGACATAAGGTGATGTTTTCTGACCTCCACTACAGTTTTGCAGATGGCAGAATATTTCATGGGTTCATTAGTCAAGCAGTTTAGCTCTCCTATTATTGCCCCACTGATCACAAAGTCTGTGTAAGTTATTTGGTCATCTTTCTCCTCTGACTCCCAGATTATTTGGTCAATTCCCAAACCTGGCTTTGATCTTTGAAGCTGTTCAGGAACAAAGAGAGAAAAAAAATACATATTTCAGTTAATTTACTAAAACTATTTAATTTATGGCTTTTCCCCCCTTTGGTTTTAACAGTTTTAATATTTATATATTGTTTGAGAACATGTATTACTCATAACTTTTAAAGTGAATTTATTAAATTAGCAATGATTTGGGAAAGACAGCATTCTTAAATACTCTGATCTTTCTGATCCCACCTACTCACACAACCTATACCTGTCTTAGAATGGCTAAAAGCCCAACTCAAACATAAGGTAAATAACAATTTATATTATAACTTTTCATCTTAATGCTGATCCTTTGAGGTTTCTTGTTATCAATAGGAATGTATGGCTTAAAGGTGATGGCTGGTATTATCATTGTGTCTGAGGAAGAAAATTGTTGTTTGGATAACAGCTGCTGTCCAAAAAATGGAATAATGGAATTCTTAACATTGAAAGGTATTTATTCTCTATTATGTAACTTTGTAACTAGTGCTCACAGGTGCATTTATAAATGTCTCTGCCTTACCTTTACCATGCCTGAAATAATTACATAAATTCCTTGGGGCTCATCACCTTCTTCAAATATATCATTTCCACAATCAAATGTTACAACTCTGGATCTTTCCTAAAAAATATCACCAAATACATAAGCTATAAATAATATTTTAGTGGTGATTGGAGTTTACATTTTTTAAAAAGTTGTACATTTTTAAAGTAAATGTTACTCAAAAATATCTGAAATTTTGTGTTAGTAATAAATTTGTAAGAGAAAATAGGAATTATGGCTAACAAAGAGAAGAAGGTGGATATTCACAGGTATATGTAATTTCAGATGGGGTGTTCATATATAGATTAGAAAACAATCTAATCTAGGAATAAGAATGTAGTAGAAGGATGAAAATATTTCATTTGGATGAAAAATAGGACAGATGCAAGCTAATGGCACATAGGTGTCTTATACATACTCGTGCTCTGAACAGCTGATGAAGTAATAAAAAAATTCATTCATTCAAAATATTTTAAGCAGGTGAAAAATATATAATTTGTCTTTTGGTACTTATTTGATATAGAAAAAGATGTTAATAGAACAGGTTAAATCTGTTTATTTGTTCATCCCACAAACACTTATTGAACACCTGCTATGTGAGATGCTACATAGTAGGAGTAGAATATTCAAAAGCTGGATGAGGTAAAAATTATAGTAGGGGAGAGAGATGTAAAGATAATAATTGTAATGTAATGTAATATAATGATGCTATAATAAAGGTATATAGTTACAGTGGTGATTCCTTTGGTCCTCCAAACTCTGGATGGACCATAGGATGTTCTTCTACTGGTGGGGTATTTGACTCTAAAGCCTGCTTTTCAGAGTACCTTTGGTGGGGGTGTTTCCAGAGAAGCAATAAGCAGAGGAGGTTTGGGGGGAGGGAAATGAAAGCAAAGAACATTTCAAGATAAGTAAATAGCAGTCACAGAGGAATGGAATTAAAGAACAGTATAAAGTTCTTGGGGTACCATGAGTGGTTCAGTATAAATAGAGTATGGGGTATATGACACATGGGTAACAGAAAGTAAAGATGGAGAGGTAGGCAGCAGGCAGACTGTGGGAGAACTTTGCATGTCATGGAAAGAGATTTTGATTTTATCCTACAGGTAATCAATGACATTTAGATAATTTAAAACCAAAGAGTACCATGGTTAAATCCTTACTTTTTAAAATATCATTTGCTGATACATTAGAGATAGTATTACTAGCAAATACAAATATTACCTGAATAAAGCTTATATGGTCTTGGTCTTTATCTAGCCATGGAATATGATAGAGTGCTTTGTCAACAGTAAGAGGTTTGTACATAGGTTGAAGATCAAGTATCTCTCTTTTTCTGGCTGTTATTAACTAAAACCACAAAAGTTAAGAAAGGAGATGAACAAAACTGGTGTTCACAGAATGTTTAAAACAATTATGGTTTTATACTATTTCCTTTTCTTGCTCTTCTGAGATTTTTGTCCTTCCATGGAAACCTTCAATCTCTCCCATGTTATAGTATTTTTCTATGTTATCATTATTCTGAAGTCACAAATTACTTTTAAAAGTAAATCTTATATGTCCATGCCACTCTCTCACTTCGTCCCAGCTACCAAATGTAAAATAGATAGCTAGTGGGAAGCAGCCACATAGCACAGGGAGATCAGCTCGGTGCTTTGTGACCACCTAGAGGGGTGGGATAGGGAGGCTGGGAGGGAGACGCAAGAGGGAGGAGATATGGGGATATATGTATATGTATAGCTGACTCACTTTGTTATAAAGCAGAAACTAAGAAAAATAAATAAATCTTTTACCGAAGTATAGCACATAGGCAAAAAGTGCACAAATCATAAATGTCCATCAAAGAACATTTACCACATGAAAATATCTGCATAACTAGCACCCAGATTAAAAAATAAAACATTTATTGAACCCTAGAATCCTCCCTTATGTTCTCTTCTAGTCATTACTTCTACCCCAAATTAATCACTCTTTTTCTATTACCATAGTTTAGCTTTGTCTGGTTTTGAGCTTTAGCTGCATGAAATCAACGAGTATGTACTTAGTTGTGTCTGGTTTCATTTGCTCAACATTATGTTTCTGAGATTCATCTATAATGTTGCAAGGAGCAAACATTCATTCATTTCATTTTCACTGTTGTGTAGCATTATGTTTTATGAATATACCACAGCTTTATTTATCTGTTGTTGGTTGACATTTGGGCTGTTCCAGTTTTGGACTTTTGAAATGCTGCAGTGAGTACTTGTTTGCTGTACATATGTACTAATTTCTGTTGTATATATGGTTATATAATCTAATTTCTGAGTCTTAAGATATGTATATGTCCAAATTTAGTAGATTCTGCCAGATAATTTTCCAAAGTGATTGCATCAGTTTATATTCCCACTCTAATGTTCCAGTTGCCAACACTTGGTATTGTCAGGTTTTTTTTGTTTTGTTTTTTAATTTTAAGTATTCTGATGGTTGTGTACTTGTATTTACTTTTGGGTTTAATTTGCATTAAGCTTATGATGATGATATTTGGCATCTTTTCTTGTTTATTGGCTTTTAGAATATTCTCTGTTAGGAAGTGCCTGTTCAAATCTTTTGCTGATTTTTTTAAAATGAATTTTCTGTCCTGTTCTTATTGATTTGTAAGATATTTTTATATATTCTGAAC
Source organism: Hyperoodon ampullatus (assembly GCF_949752795.1). Classification (NCBI taxonomy): domain Eukaryota; kingdom Metazoa; phylum Chordata; class Mammalia; order Artiodactyla; family Ziphiidae; genus Hyperoodon; species Hyperoodon ampullatus. The sequence continues at coordinate 87,925,678 of NC_136918.1, read as the reverse complement.
ATGAGCCCTTTTGTGGATATATTTATTTTGAAAATTTCCTCTACCTTTTTGTGGATTGTCTTTTCATTATCTTGTATCATTTTTTGTCTCTCATTTTCTGCATTACTGTCTTCTTTTGTATTTAGTTGATTTTCTGTAGTGAAACATTTAAAACTCCTTTCTCATTTACTTATATGTAATTCTTTAGTTGTTTTCTTTTCTATTACCACAGGGATTACATTTAGCATCCTAGAATATAACACTCTAATTTGAATTTTTAACAGTTTAACTTCCATAACATACAAAACTCTGCTCCTTTAACAGCTTCATCCCCACCCCTTGCAGTTGATGTCATAAAATTATATCTTTGTGTGTTGTCTGTCCAAAACACAAACTAAAAATTTTTTTTAATGCATTCATCTCTTAAATATGACATTACAAGCCAAAGCTGTAATAATTCTAGCTTTTAGACTAATAATTACTTTAAAAATATATTACTCTCTTAAATCATATAGAAAACAAAAAAATGGAGTCAGACACAATTATTACAATAATACTAGTTTTAATAATTGCCCATGTATTTACCTTTACTGAGATTTTTATTTCTTCATATGGGTTTGAGTTATTGTCCAGTGTCCTTTCATTTCAATCTTCATGACATGTTTTAGAATTTCTTTCAGGGCAGTTATAGTGGTAATGAACTCCCTCAGATTTTGTTTGTCTGAAAATGTCTTAATTTCCCTCTCACTTCTAAAGGACATTTTTGCTGGATATAGGATTCTTAGTTGACTATTTTTTCTTTTAGCACTTTGAATATATCAGCCCACTTTCTTCTGGTCTCCAAAGTTTCTGATGAGAAATCTGCTGATAATCTTATTGAGGATCCTTTGTATGTGATGAATTTTTTCTCTATTGCTGATTTCAAAATTCTCTCTTTATCTTTCAGCAATTTGATTACAATGTGCCTTGATGTGGGTCTATTTGAGTTCACCCTACTTGAAGTTCACTGAGGTCCCTGGATGTTAATATTCATGCCTTACATCAAATTTAGAAAGTTTTCAGCCAATATTTCTTTAAATTTCCCATCTGTTCCTTTCTCTCTCTCTTGTCTTCTTGGGACATATACATTGCATGTGTTGGTCCACTTGATGGTATCTCAGGAGTCCCTTAGTCTCTGCTCACTTTTCTTCAATCTTTTACTTTCTATTCCTCAGATGCTATAATTTCCATGGTCCTGTTTTCAAGGAGACTTATTTTTTTTATGCCCTTTAGTTCTTGCCACGTGGTGTTATACATATTTTACCTTACTTTCATTCTTAAGGATTTAGAGTTTTTAATTACTATTGTGAATACAATATTTTTCCACATTTTCTTTAGTTGTGGAATAATTTTGAAAGTTGATCTTGTTTCTGGAGACCCTATTGAATTATTTTATTGATCCTATATTATCAATTTTAAGTTAATTCTCTAGGGTTTTATATTAAACAATCAATAGGCAATAACAGTTTTATCCTTTTTCCAAAACTTCCATCTCTCAAGTTCCTTTTATTTTTCTTCTTGATCTGGCTAAGACTTATAAGCACAGCATTCACTACTTGGAATGATACTGTTCTTCTTTTTTCCTGACTTTAATGGGAATAATTCTAAATGTTTTGCCATCTAATACAATGTTTGCTTCAGATTTTTAATAGATACTTTTAATCCAGTTAAGGATGTTACTTCTTTTATTAGCCTTTGAACATTCTGAGTGAGAGTTGGATTTTATCAAATGACTTTTCTTCTTTGATCTCTTAATAAGTGAGTTATATAGCTATTTTGGGAGACAAAACCTTCTTAGTCATAGTGTATTATGCCAGATTCAACTAGCTACTATTGTGTTAAAAAGTTTTATATATGTATTCACAAGTATAATAATTTTTTTTCCCTTATACTATTCTCGATTTGGGGCATAAATTTTATACTTACAGAATGAGTTGGGACCCTCTCTAACTTTTTACATGTCACAGTACCATTTAAATAACTTAGAGAAAGGAAATGTAATTAATTCTTACTCTATAATTGAGTGTTCTTATAAATCATAGTTTTTATGGAAAAAGTTGTTTCAGTGTCACAGGTAACTCCCAGGAACATATTGATACCCAGTCTAGGCTAGGATGAGGAATAGTTTCATTATACCTTCAGTCTGGGTGCAAAGCATAGAAAGGAGTTTTCCCTCACTATGGCAAGAAAGGAAAGGGAAGTTGACCAATAGAATTGCAGGAAGGAAACTCTCTCTGGTAGGTGCTTTTTTTAAGACAACTATTTTAAGTTATATATTTATATTGCAGGAATGGCCTATATTGGAAAGAGCCAAAAGTAGGTTTGATGATCATAAATGATTATATATCAAGTAAGTATATTTGCTTTGAAAATATTCTACCATACCTTATTAATTTCAAAACCTTCTATTTTATGAAGAATTCCTTTTAACCTGAAAACCTTAACAATTTCTCTAGCCAAACTGAGCATGACATTAATCTCCTCCTTTGTTTTCATAGTGACAGCGATTTCTGGGTGGTCATACTCTAAGTAGCCTGAAAAATAACAAAATATTTTCAGAGGAAATAGGACATTGCTTAAATATTTCATGTGGACAGTAAGCTAATATTTTTTCTTTTAACCCATGGAGTATAACCCTCACCACAGGGAAATATATCTCTCCCTGAAGAGGCCTCTACAATCAATCAAAATTCACCAGTAGTTACAGAATTCTGCCTGACACTTTCTTGTTGGCAGCCCATACCTGTGTCTAAGCCCATGAAAGACAGACAGCCCTAGTCCTAGGATCAAAATTATACCGAAGCACCTATGCTGGACACTGAGAGGCTCTCCTGGGCTCTAGGTCTGGAGTTCATGACCCAATTTTTTATTCTGTTTGAATGAAGATTTCTGACTACAGACTGTGTGCTTAAATATGGCTTCTGATCAAGTTCTCTCACTCCTCCTGGATCATTTCCACCCGTCCTGCCTGGGCATCTAGATGACTCATCTATCTATGTTCTCCTGCCTGTCTGATGTGGATTCCTGGATGCCCATGAGAGTTTCACCCATTTAGGACTTTTTCTTGGTCATGACCTCTTGTCTAGCTTGACAACTATCTGCCATGCAAGATCTCTCATGCTTGGCCTCATTCCCAGGCTTGCTGTGTTGTTGTCCACCATCTGGTACCAAATCCCCTTCTTCTCCATACACATAAACACTGTGCTATAGGGATGTGTCTGTCTCACTCCCAGGATTTGTGCTGCACTAGGACCATGAATTGGTGTGATTCAGAGAACAGGGTGTTGTCACGTTTGGGCACTGAGCCTCCTAGCAGCCACATCAGTGATCTGTGAGGCTCTGTTCCGATTTCAACTCATTTTAAAGCCTAAATCCTCAGATGGCAACTCTGTGGCAAATGGAGGAAAAAATAGCTTCTTTCCTTGTGTTGCTCAGGAAGGTATGTTTGGAAGAAAACAGAATTTATAAAGTGATAAAGACATGCATAACCATGGCATGCAAATGTGTTTTCTTTAAACAGAAATTAAAAGGCCTTCATTGTGGTATAAGGCAGAGAGAACAAATGTGGAGGGGTAATATTACACTATTCTCATCCAGCCAAAGATACGATCATGTTGATTGTTGAAGTTATTCATTTTATTATTGATAGTAAGTAGGTCTCCTTAAAGATCTGTTTCATTATCAAAACCATTGCCTCTCTGAAGAAATGATGATAAGAGATGGTCATGTTAGATCTTTAGGGTGAGAGGTACCTACCTAGCTCTTTCATAGCATGTCCTGTATTCTTCGTTACCCTCCTTAATAACATCTATGGAACAAAAGAAATGTTTTGGGAGACAAAACTGTTATAAAATGTCCTTACATTTGCAACTGATGAATTTTTAACCTAAATTAATAACTTTAGGGCTTCCCTGGTGGTGCAATGGTTAAGAATCCTCCTGCTAATGCTGGGGACATGGATTCGAGCCCTGGTCCGGGAAGATCCCACATGCCGTGGAGCAATTAAGTCCATGCTCTACAACTACTGAGCCCACGTGCCACAACGACTGAAGCCCGTGTGCCAAGAGCCTGTACTCCGCAAGAAGAGAAGCCACTGCAATGAGAAGCCTGCGCACTGCAACGAAGAGTAGCCCCCACTCACTGCAACTAGGGAAAGCCTTCACGCAGCAATGAAGACCCAACACAGCCAAAAATAAATAAATAAAATGAATTAAAAAAATAACTTTAAAGAAATATATGATGGGGAACTTTTCAGGAATTAGAATTGAATTTTGTGCAATGAATTTTATTTTACTCCAGCAAGAGTGGTGGAGAGGATAAGAAGCAGCATTACTTAGGCTAATTTAGAGAAGCCTAAAGGTAAGTCATATATTTTTTCTTAAAGTAACTTACTTTAGAATACTATTGATTCTGAAAAATGCAGGCATGCTAGGTTCTCTCCCATTCAATTTTTGAGAGCCTCCAAATTTGGGAAACAGGTGTGGCTTTCAACCTTAAATGAGATAGAAGTTTTAACCAAACTATGTGGGAGCAGAAATGAAGACTGAAACTGGCCAATATCTTACAGATTCAAGTCCTTCTGTATTTTCTACTGTGTATCCTCGATATGAGTGGTTATAAAAGGTAACAAAATTCAGCAAAATAGTTTTATAGTTACAGGTGGTGAAGAGAGAAAAGATACAGCTCTTTGTGTTCAACTACATATTGAGTGTTAATGTTCTCAACTACAAAGCTTTGGGCATATAGCATATAGAATATAGCATTCAGGGCTTCCCTGGTGGCGCAGTGGTTGAGAGTCCGCCTGCCAATGCAGGGGACACGGGTTCGTGCCCCAGTCCGGGAAGATCCCACATGCCGCGGAGCGGCTGGGCCCATGAGCCATGGCCACTGAGCCTGCACGTCTGGAGCCTGTGCTCCACAACGGGAGAGGCCACAACACTGAGAGGCCCGCGAATCGCAAAAAAAAAAAAAAAAAAAAAAAAAAAAAGAATATAACATTCAAATGTTCTAAATTATCTTGAAAGGTGACTGCTTAATTCCACATAGATGGCAAATTTGTGGGGACATATAATCTGCCTAATTGAGAAAATGAAAAATAAGGTCTAGAACTTAGGCCCTAGTATTCTCTTTGCTGTTTATCAGCTATGTGTGTGACTTTGGGCATAATCATTTAACCTCTCTTGGCTTCATTTTTCTCATCTGTATAATGAAAGAATTAGATGTGGTTTCCCTCTAAGTAAGTTATTGGTACTTCTTGCCATTTGCCATATCCCCATCCTTTAATTCTTTCATTATTTACTGTGGGAAAATCAGGAATATAGAGAAATAGAAGGAGACTTTGGGAATTATGAGGAAGGTCTGTTGGCTCAACCCTGCCATCACTTATTGTCCTCCAATATTTCCTATTTAATGCATCTGTAGCCTGACAGATCCTGGAACTTGCATTGACAGAAGCTGACCTCTGTACACGGGTTTCATGACAGCTCCACAAGGACAAAAAGATATGCTCCAAGAGCCTCATAACTTGTTAATATGGCATAGACACTTCAGTAAGGAGCCTTTTGAGTAATCTAAATGTTGATCAGTTTCAGTTTTTACAGACATTTCTTAGCAAACCAGGAGTCAACAGTCATATATAGACAGAAGACATGATGGGTGAGGGAAACTGAGGGGTGAGGGACATAAACCATTTTCTTAGTATTTAAAGTTTTCCTCACCTGTTTAACCTGTTTAGAACTTGCAATCTTATCAATTATAGTCATTATGTCTGCTTCACCTTGGATATATCCTTTTAGTATAGCATACTTAAAGGACAGCTGATGACTCATCTTTTTATCTAATATCTGCAGCAATTTTGGTGTTATGAGCTAAAAAAACAGGACCACTATTTAATATAAATTGTACAAATTATAGTTGATTTTATGTTGGTTAGTTTAAAATAGGTATTAATAAAAAATGACATGCTCTCAATGGTAACTATAGTAACTTGTCAAAATTCTTAGTTATTTTATTCATAGTATCTCTATAATTTCATGGTTAGAGCTATTTCCCCATAACTAATAATATTAGATATCTCTGTGAAGTTAAGACTTTATTCTTTACTTATTTCCCTTAGAGAGAATTGCATGCTATTTTCAACTGGTTTAAATTCTTGGAAAACAATGTGATTAATCTTCTGGGCTTAGGCCATAAAATGACTGTCTATAAAGTACTGTCACTTTTACCTGCTAAACCTCCCACTAAACTTTTCACTAGATGGTTCATTTGAGTGAGAGTCCACCACAACTATACTCCCTGTTTGACCCCACAATTAACTTCTCATTGTTTCTTTGCTAAGGGTTTAAGTCCCCAGGTTATCTGTTACTCTTGTACAGTCTCCTAACTTCAGCAGAGTTGGCTGATCCCTAAGTTTTCTTGTCCATGCTCCATAATCTCCACACTCATATAGAAATAAATAACTACTCATTATACTTGTTATAGGAAGACATTAATTAGACAGTCAAAGGTCATTTTTGATGCTGTGATTTTATAATATTATGAGTTTATATAACACAAAATGTGTATTTTTCGGTTTCTAAATTTGTATGAATGTATACTATTTGCTTTGTTGCTACATGGTTTGTTTTGTTGATTTCCATCATTTATTTCAGGTATTCATAAGAATAAACATTACTTTGGAGTTTTCATGTGCTCTCTATTCAAAGGAGAAGCTGTGATGGGTATTTCTGTACTTTCATGTGCTAAACAAATTTCTAATATAACTTGGATATTCATAATATAATCTGTTATAAAACTTAATTTGTCAAAGGGATCTAAAATATAAACATCAGCCCAACAGAAAGTGGAAACCATAAAACTAGTAAACTGATTTTAGTCTATATTTCATGAAGCAGTCAGGAGAAGTTTGAAACTGCATGATTTAATAGTTCTTTACCTTCAAAATGCGTAGAATGCGAAGAAATCGAACAACTTTTATAAAAGCCACTGTTTGAATCAAATCAAAAGTATGATAACTAATAGAATTTGTCTCAATAAGCATTACATCTATGATGCCAATTAACGTAATTGTTAACTCAAATAGATTCCAGGCATGTAAAAAATATTCCTTCTTCATTGCTGCTATCTGTCGATTTAAAAAGAAATTGTATTATCTGATTTGTTTTTGCTTTTACTACACCATTTTCCATAATAACTGAAACATTACTCATAGGTTTTCTCTGATCTACATTAAGATTCTACTTGTCTAAAATACTAGAAAGTGAGCATATCAACTTGAAACTAAATGGTTAAAATATTGAAACATCTATTCCAAGAGATAAAATATTCAAAATACCTACTAAATTACTAATTCGTTCTTTATTTATTTAAAAAATTTTATTGAAAACCTACTATAACTAAGAGAGTAGGAGTGGTCAAAAATGATTGTGGAATCCAACCTGGGAAATTAGGTTTCCAGGGGAATTTTGAAGCAAGAGTAGGTTTAGAGATGATACATTTGTTTTGAATATACTGTTTGAGATGTTTGCACAGTATTTTATTGTAGAGATCCAGTCATCAGTTGTCTATATGATCTGAGGCTGGGAATAAAATCTGAGCTGGAGACATGAGTTTGGGAATCATTAGACTATGAATGGTAGTTGATGCCAGGGAAGTGGTTGAGATAGCCTGACCCATGTGGCCCTTTATTATTTAATTCATGTCTGTGTCTCCTGTCTCATTTTCCATATCCTCCACACAGATTTAACATCTCTCCAATCTCCATCCTGACCAACCCATCCCTAAGCTCCTGCCATTAGGAATAATGTTCCTTGTATGTGTCACATTGTTGCTTCTAAGTTTTCCCTTGTTCTTTTTGTCCACTCACATACTCTCTACTTTGACTCCTATTCATTATTCAGAATTCAACTCAAGCATCTCCTTTCCTTAATAGCCTTCCTTCTTTGAACCTACTATTCTGTGTAAGGAACTCCGTTTTTTCCCATAGCACCCTGTGCAGGTCTCTATCATTATACTTAAGATACAGATTTGTAAATTTGATTAATTTGTCTTTTTTAGCAGCCTGATTCCCCTACTCACTATGATTCAGAGACTGTAGGAGACAGACATATTTATGCCAGGGAAAGCGTAAGCTCGATTACAAATTAAGAAACTGTCATGCCTTGTTTGTAAACAGACTGTTGTGTGTTTAGTGGTAGAGAGTCATTTCCCTTGAGTCTGTTCACATTTGGCGGGGCTGAGGAAATTCAGTGTCTGAATCTAGGGAGCAGAAGACCAGATCCTAGTCTTGCGAGATCCTGCTCAAGGCACCATTCAGCTACTGTAGATGTCTCATTTCCTTCTTATTGAAACAGAATATAGGTTAGATCATTCTCTTAGGAACTTGAAAGAACTGGTATAAACAGTAAGACTTTATCCAGATACCAAGTATTCAGAAGTGTGAAGGAGTTTTTTGGAGGTCAATAGAATACAGCCACAGGAGAGGAAGAGCTTGGTATAAAAGGATAGTGTAGGCTTCAAAGGAAGAGGGGTTTGTTAAATATAAGGTTGTTAAAGAATGGTTAGAAATTCAGGTAATGGAAGCCTCCAGCACTCAGATATAGAAGAGTGATTACCCTTCCTCTGAGAAAGTTTCAAAAGATCCATTACTCTAATAGGTTGAGGAGTGTTTTGGGAAAAGTTTGAAAATACAAGAAGGAAAGTTTAAGGTAGAATTGTGTATTAGAAAGAACACAAACTTTGAGGGGTTGGATCCAAACTCTACTATCATTAGCTATGTGAACTTAAACAGCTTCTCAGAGACTCAGGTCCCTCATCTGTAAAATGCAAGTCATAGTATATATCTACATTAAAGGGTTAACTTAAGAATTTGAAATGTTATAATTGCAATGATACCTGGTACCTTAGTGATCATTTATTATTGTTGTTATTAACATAATGAATATTTTAATAGGCATAGTACAAAGGGGGCAGAACTGAACTTGTGTAGAAAAGACAGCAAAGAAAATAAGTGAAGGCAAGCTTGTAAACTGGGCAGTGAAGATGAATCCTGAGTTAAATAGAAGGGAGAGACAAGAACAGAATTGCACATTTGGGAGTATCCTCTTAGCTATGAAGTGTAGCGATGTCTCTGCAGTCCTTTTCTGCTCTCTTAAGTGGACCTGATTGAAGGAGCTATGGCTATGCACAGTTGTGACAGCAGCTTAAACTTGGCAAAGTACAAAGACCACAGAGCTAGAAGGATCGTTTCCTCTCATTTAAGCCAACCCTGATATCTTATAGAAGAAGAAACTGAGGTTGGGAAAAGTTTAGTGACTTGGTGAACAGCTAACTGTTTGTCAGAGAAAACAAAAACCAGAGCCAAATCTGCTGCATCCCAGCTCGGTGTTCTTTCCACTATAGTACATATTAAGTGATTTTAGGGAACCCTTTACTCACACTCACCCTGGTACTAACCCTAACCCTAATTGCTTTATTTCTTCTTAATTAGGTGACATCTCCTATAGTCGTTCCAACTAATTGGAATTTATTACATACCATGTGATTGAATGTGAGGCCATTCCCTTTCCCCCCACCAATCACAGCTCTGCAGTAGCATTTTAATTTTCCAGTAACGACTTGAGATTTCATACACTTTGTTGGAATATCATATATAATTCTTCTATTTAAATCGTCTGGCTAAAAATATTTTATATTACAACTTGATCCATATGACACAATACTATTATCAGTTTGTGGACCCATCAATACATTTCCATCATTTAACAGCTACCTTTATACTGGATTTAAAAAATCAAATTATGAAATGTTTTCAAGTATAAATGAATTTCTATCAATCTACTTATCCATCTGTTTATCTATCTAGTATAAAACAATAAAATGGGACTTCCCTAGTGGCGCAGTGGTTAAGAATCCACCTGCCAATTCAGGGGACACGGGTTCAGGCCCTGGTCCGGGAAGGTCCCACATGCCATGGAGCAACTAAGCCCATGCGCCACAACTACTGAGCCCACATGCCACAAGTACTGAAGCCTGCACACCTAGAGCCTGTGCTCTGCAACAAGAGAAGCCCCTGCAATGAGAAGGCCTCGCATCACAACTAAGAGTAGCCTCCACTCACCACAACTAGAGAAAGCCAGCGCGCAGCAACGAAGACCCAAAGCAGACAAAAATAAGGAAAGAAAGAAAGAGAGAGAGAGAGAGGGAGACAGAAAGAAGAAAGAAAGAAAGAAAGAAAGAAAGAAAGAAAGAAAGAAAGAAAGAAAGAAAGAGAAAAAATCTTCCATTAAAAAAATAATAATAAAATGAATATCCAGGTGCTCACCTCTCTGCTAAGTTAAAGAACTTTGCCAATACCTTTGTAACTCACTCTGCATCCCTTTGACACACACTAATTAAAAATTTGCAAATACAAAATCAATCCTTAAAGTATGAATATTTTCTATTGTCACCCTAAAATCACCTTTAAAAAATAAATTTGTTTGAGGAGTGAGGGAGAATTTTATACACTCCTTTGGAAAACTGTCTGTAGCTAGTGTTGAAAAATGAAATTAGGAAATCTCCCTGTTAGACATATCACACACACACACACAAACACACACACAAAATCACATTTTAGCTTACCTTAAGTAGTGCCTCCACGATATAAAATGCAAGAAAAGAGTAGTTAGCATATGTTAATTCAAGCTCATAGATATTGTTTAACACAGATATCCAAGAAATTATAATAAGAAACATATTCATTAGTATCACAAGGTATCCAACATACTCAAATTCATCAGTAAATACTATTTTATGACATACACGAAGAAAGCAATGTCTGTAAAAAGAAAAAAGATAGTTTTATCTGATAAAATAATTACACTGAATTAATTTCAACATATGCTCAGTTCTGTTCTAATCATCAATAGCTACAAAGCCCAGCTTAATTCTGAGAAGTAGCTATCACTACCATACACTTTCTGGCATCCTACTTCATATACTTTCCTTTAATTTCTTCCTCTGCTAAATGTCTTCAGGCTGGTTTTCCCTCTTTCTCACTTTCCTCACCTCTCATTCATTTTTACTTATACTTTTAGTAGAAATACTTCAGATCATAAGACAGGGATAATTCAAACTGGAAATATTAAAAAAAAAACAAAGCAAATCTCTCCCACCTTCTAATAATTCCACTTCTCAGAGATGGCTACTATTACTAGTTTGAACATTTTTCCAATATTTTTGTTTATATAATCATATTTATAAATACAAAAGGAATTATATCATACATATTGCTCTGTAACCTGTTTTGTTTTTTTTTCTTTTCTCTTAGCAATGGATCACGAGAATTTTTCCTTGTCAAGGCATATAATCTGGAACAAATCCCAGCATGTGTGGTAGTGGAACAGGTTAGGTCGCATTTTATTAAAAACTTTAAATTAACATACATGCTCTGAAAAATTATTTTTATACTGAGTATGCTAGACAGTAGAATTGTGAGTGAGAGGATTTACTTAATGTATTTTATTGTGTGTGTGTGTGTGTGTGTGTGTGTGTGTGTGGTACGTGGACCTCTCACTGCTGTGGTCTCTCCCGTTGCGGAGCACAGGCTCCAGACGTGCAGGCTCAGCAGCCATGGCTCACGGGCCCAGCCACTCCGCAGCATGTGGGATCTTCCCGGACTGGGGCACGAACCCATGTCCCCTGCATTGGCAGGCAGACTCTCAACCACTGCGCCACCAGGGAAGCCCTACTTAATGTATTTTTAATTTTATTTTTAAATTATTCAACTAGTATAATAATGCATTATTATTGCTAAAACTTAAATGAAATTATTAATCAATTATTGATTGAAGAGTGGGTGAGTGCTGGATTACTTTGCTATTCTTAGAGGTAGATCTGTGTTACGCAGGACCTGAAATTTTTACAATTTGTAGCCCTTTTAAGGAAAAGAAGATGAAATTATGAATACATATATGATGCTGTCATCAAATTGCAAAAATCCTCCAAGGCCTCAGGCAGTGCCAGTGTGAGGGAGGAGCCAGAGAGTCTAAGCTTTGTTAAGTTTATGGTAACACTGCCTCTGCCCCTCTCAGCCCTCTCCCCAGACTGCTTTTATTTTCTTTTTATTTTTTAAAAAACTCAGCCATATTGAGGTATAACTGGCATAAAAATTGTAGATATTGAAAGTGTACATCATATATACATGTATATATACAATACAATGTATATACATATACATGGTGAAAGGATTCCCCCCATCTAGTTGATTAACACATCCATCACCTCACATAACTCTTTTTTGGGGGTGTGACCATTTAAGTTCTACTCTCTAGCAAATTTCAGTTATAAAGTACAGTGTTCTCAATTATAGTCACCATGTCTTACATTAGATCTTCAGGCATTATTCACCTTATAGCTGAAAGTTTGTAACCTTTTACCAATCCCTATTTCCCCAAACCCTCAGCTCTGGTTTCTACTCTCTGTTTCTATGAGTTGACTATTTTTTTTTAATGAATGAATGAACGAATTTATTTTTGGCTGTGTTGGGTCTTTGTTGCTGTGCACGGGCTTTCTCTAGTTGTGGTGAGCAGGGGTTACTCTTTGTTGTGGTGCATGGGCTTCTCATTGTGGTGGCTTCTCTTGTTGCGGAGCATGGGGTCTAGGCATGCAGGCTGCAGTAGTTGCAGCACGCAGGCTCAGTAGTTGTGGCACATGGGCTTAGTTGCTCCACACCATGTGAGATCTTCCTGGATCATGGCTTGAACCCATGTCCCCTGCACTGGCAGACGGATTCTTAACCACTGCACCACCAGGGAAGTCCCTATGAGTTGGCTTTTAAAAATCTATTATTTTATTTCATTTTTTTCATTTGACTTATTTTTAGGGTTAACATATAAGTGATACCATGCAGTATTTGTCTTTCTCAGTCTGGCTTATACTTAGCATAATGCTCTCAAGATCCAACCATGTTGTCACAAATGCAGGAGTTCCTTCTTTCTCATGGTTGAATAATATTCCATTGTATTTTCTCTATCCATTCATCCATTGATGGATGCTTACGTTCTTTTTATATCTTAACTATTGTGAATAATGCTACTGTGAAATGGGAGTGCAAATATCTCTTCGATATCTTGTGTTTATTTCTTTTGGATATATACTCAGAAGTGGGATTGCTAGATCATGTGGTAGTTCCATTTTTAATTTTTTGAGGAGACTCCATACTGTTTTCCACAGTGGCTGCATCAATTTAAGAGATAAGAGAATGTGAAATGAACAAAGAACTATAAAGTAGCAAGAAAACAATTATCAAATGGCAATAGTAAATCCATACCTATCTACTGATGATTTTCAGTAGTGGTATGCTTAGATTCCTTTCTCTTTATCTTTTGTGTATCTACTATTTTTTTTTGCTTTGTAGTTACCATGAGGCTTACATAAAACATGTTTATATTTATAACAGTCTATTTTAAGATAAACTTAACTTTGAATGCATACTAAAATCTTTACATTTTTACTCCTCCTCTCCACATTTTATGTTTTTGATGTTACAATTTACATCTTTTTACCTTGTGTATCCATTAACAAATTATTGTAGTTATTTTTAGTACTTCTGTCTTTTAACCATCATACTAGATTTATAAGTGACTTACTCACCATTATTACAACATTAGAGTACTCTGAATTTTACTATATATTTATTTACTTATGAAATTTATACTTTGATATGATTTCCTGTTATTAAAAAATTCCTGTTCATTTTAGCTTGAAAGGGACTTTAGTCCATTTTAACATTTCTTGTAAGGCTGGTCTTGAGGGTGCTGAATTCCTCAGCTTTTGCTTGCCTAGAAAAACTCATTATCTCTTCTTCAATTCTGAACAATTTTGCTGGGTAGAGAATTCTTGGTTGGTAGTTTTTTCTTTTTTTTTTCTTTCAGTACTTTGAGTGTATCATGCTACTCTCTTCTGACCTACAAAGTTTCTGCTGAAAAATATGCTGATAGTCTTATTGGTGCTTATGTGTCCCTTGTATATAACAAATTGTTTTTCTCTTGCTGGTTTTAATATTCTCTCCTTGTCTTTAAATTTTGACAATTTAATTACCTAGTGTGTCTTGGTGTGGGTCTTTTTGGATTAATCATATTTGGAAATTTCTGAGTTTCCTGGATCTGGATGTCTGTTTCTTTCCCTATGTAAAGAAAGTTTCCAGCCATTATTATTTTTTTTGAATAAGTTTGTTGCCCCTTTCTTTCTCTCTTCTCCTTCTGGCACCCCTATAATGTAAATACTGGTCCACCTGATGGTGTCCCATGAGTCATTTAAGCTATCTTCACTCTTTTTCATTCTTTTTTTTCCTCCTCAGATTGGACGAATTCTGCTGCCTTGTCTTTGAGATTGCTTATCTTTTTTTCTGCTTGATTTAGTCTGCTGTTAAACCCCTCTATTGAATGTTTCAGCTCAGTTATTCTTCAGCTCTGTGATTTCTGTTTGGGACATTTTTATATTGTTTATCTCTTTGTTAAATTTTTCCCTTTGTTTATACATTCTTCTTCTGACCCTAGTGAGCATCTTTGATCTCTCTAACAGATAAATCACAATAACAGATCTCTTTAAGAGATAAATCACTTATCTAAATTTCATTAAGGTGTTTCTGGAGTTTTATTCTGTTCTTTTGTTTGGAACATATTCCTCTGTTTCTTCATTTTCCTTCATGCTCTGTGTTGGTTTCTGCACATTAGATAAAACAGCCACCTCTTTTGGTCTTGATGGACTGGTCTTGTGTAGATAAACCTTATCATTCAGCCTAGCATGAGCTCTTGGTTGTCTCTCAAACCTTTGTGATTGTCCAAGCTGCCTTATTTGCTCTTAGTGGCTCCCAGTAGTTGAGGATGTGCCAAGACATGTTTGTGTCCCATTGTGGAGAGTATCATTCATCACCTAGATGCAAGCTGATTGGAAACAGGACTCCTCAGGTAGCAGCTTTTGAGGTATGCAAATAGACTTCTTTCAGGGAAAGACTGGGAGATGGGTATTTCTATCTGCTCCATCTGCACTGAGCCATGGAGCTGTAGCCCATTAAGAAGTGTTTCTTTGTTTGCTACAGTCCTGTGGGTCCTAAAATAGAAGCCCCCTTGGCCACTAGAGCCAGGCAATCAAGAGGTGTGTCCTTTGTGTGGAAGCCACAAAAGCCAGGGTGCCAAATTTTACACAAGCTCCTTCCAAGAAGACAACATCCTCATGAACACATTAAGAACTGTTTCTTTGTTCTAGTCTTGTGTATTTTGTGGTTATAAGCCTCATTAGATTTCAGAACTAGGTATTTTGGGGGCCCATCCCGTAGGGTGAAGTCTTAGAAGTTGGGGTGCTAGATATTGGGCTCAAACCCTTTGCTTCTCGGGAGAGACTGGGAGCTCTGTGTTCCCTTCCAATTGTATGTCTGTGCCAGGGGGTGAGTTTTATGGTGAAAGTGTGTCTCAGCATTTCCTACCTGTTTCAAAGTAGGTATTTTCTCATTAGCCTGATGTGTAGGAGTTGCTCAGTTTCTGGATTTCTTTCAAGGAGAACTCATCCATGTTTAGCTGTAGATTTGGTGTGTCCATGGAAGGAATTGAGTTCAGGAGCCTCAATGCCACCATCTTGGATGAGAGAACAAACTGCTTTTTAAAATTTCTTCCAGCAATAAAGTCACATCTGGCACAGCATTACACTTGAGGTTACCTTTTGCTTAAATTGATAATTGACTATAATCTGACTTGTTTATGTCAGATAGATAAATTAAAGGGGATATGATGGGAATTACTTACAATGTCTTTAAATCTTTAATGTTGGCATTAGTTTTTAAACTCCTCCTGGAATGCTATATTGCTTCTTATTACTATTTTGGCCAAGGGTTCCACTTGGTCACTTGGCCACTTCTGCCATGATTCTTATGATATAGGTCAACAAGACAATGTATGTGTTCAGCTAGACACTAAGTATATTCATCCCAATTATACACTTAGGGACTTAGGGAAATAACCACACAGTGAACCTGGTGGACTTCTATGAGACAGACTGGGTCAGAAACTCCATAAATTATCTGGCTTAAAAGCTCCCAGTTTAACTTGAGGAACACAATAGTATTTCAAGCCTTTGGTATCAGTATCATTTAAATGCCATAACCCAAAGTCCTAACAGAGTCTGAGTATTTTCTTTTCCCAATGCACAGGAAATCTGGTAAAATGATTAAATGTCCATCTGAGAGAAGATTGAGGAAATATTTATCCTACATATTTGTGGTGCTGCAGTTCTTTCTCAAGAACTCTGATTCTGAGAATTGACTTAGCTGTCTTGCAGTAATTGACTTCATCCCTTTGCTCAACAGCTCTCCTTTTCTACCTTGAGAAAAGTCAAGTAATACCACAGTTAACTGTTTGTCTATATTGTCTTTTAATATTCAATATTTGTTACCCATCCTTAGGTCAAACACTCTGACTGCTACTCCAGGTTTGCTGTCCACAAAATAAAGTATGCCCACCTTGCCTCTGACATTTAAGTGTTGCCATCTGTCTTCTGCCACTCCCATTTCCTTTTGATACTAGAGAGGCCTGTTCCACAGCAGACGTAATGATGGTTAACCATGTCCTGCAGAGGACATCTATCATTGAGTTTCTCACTGTTGCCTTGGTGAAGGGAAATATCCTCTGTCCTTTCACAGGGAACAAAATCATGAGGTTGGTTCTTCATTCTAATATAATAAATCTAGTTAAATATTCCAATTTTATCATCTGCACTTCATTTATTGTAGGTTATTGGCCTGGTCAAGCTTCAAAGAACCATCTCAGGAATATAATAGCACCAGCTCCAAGTGTCCTAGATAGAATGTTGAATCCTGAATTATCAGGTATAAGACCTCTGTGCCAATAAATTTCTCCCCAATCTGGCCTTATGTTGCAGCCCTGGTCCCATATCCTCAAGATCCATCCTCTTATATGTTCTACTAGTATTTGCTGATGTCAGGTCCTGTAATTTCGTCAGCTGACAAGTTGTAGTCTCCTGAAGCAGCCACTATATTTCCCCCTCCAGCTGTGTTGAGACCTGACCTGGGTAATTACCTTGGAAGCAATGAAAATGTGGTAGAAACTATTATATATATTTTTTCCATGTTATATAATTTATATATAAATTATATATTTTTTCATTTTCATTATATAAATCTTCTTTTGGTGATTGGCCTTGTTCATGTTTGTGATTCCATCACTTACTAATTTCAACATTTCATTAATACTATAGTCCATATTGGATAATTTTAATAACTGAAGTCTTAGGGATATAAATCTGCTGCTGTTATTTTTGCTGATTCACTCTCATGATTATTTGTTTCCTTGTGTGTTTGTTCATCTTTGTTAGTGACTTCATCCACTGGTTAGAGAACTCAATTTTTATTTAGCACTTAATAATAAATGCTAACATTTAAGTGCTTACTTAGTGCTAGTCTCTGGACTAAGTGCTTCTACACACACTATTTATGTAATCTTTACAACAATCCCATAATGAAGGCAGAGGTGAACCCAACTAGTATATACTAGTACCTACTATGTGCCAGTTATTTTGCCAAGTGCTTTACATATATCAGTCTCCAGAATATGACATAGATATTACTTTATCCGTTTTTCAAATGAGAAAACTGAGACCTTTCAAACTGATCCAGCTAATAAATGATAAAGACTAGGATTCTAAACTAAGCCATCTGACTCCAGAATCTGTACTACCTACTCTGAGATGAATGATATATAAGAGACAGCCTAAAATGTAGATTGATTATAAATCCTAGTTTTTCAAATCTCCACTTCTTTGTTACATCAACAGAAATAAGTACTCAGAAAGTTGTGGCCTAAGTCACTATTGAAGGCTTTAAAAGAACCATAGTACAAAAATATCCATTTGGTATTTACTGATAATCCTATTGAGAAGAGGGAGACCTCTCTTGAATCTAAGAAAAGAAATAAAAGACATCCCAGTTGGAAAGGAAAAAGTAAACATATCTCTATCCCTAGGTGATATGCTCTTAAATACAGAAAATCCTAGAGAATTCACAAAAAACAACTAGAGCTAATAAATGAATTCAGCAAAGCTTCAAGATACAAGATCAATATACAGAAATAACTTGTATTTCTATACATTAGAAATAAACACTACAAAAATGAAATCAGGAGCACAATTTTATTTGAAATAGCATAAAAATACTTAGGATTAAATTTTACCAAAGACATGTACACTGAAAACTATAAGACATTCCTAACAGGAATTAAAGATCTAAATAAATGAAAAGACATCCCATGGTCATGAATCAGAAAGTTTAATATTTTAAGACGGTAATACTACTCAAAGCAAGTTACAAACTAAATGTAATCCCTATGAAAATCTCAATGACATTTTTTATGTGCATAAATAGACAAGCTAATCCTAAAATTCATATGGAATTGCAAGGAACCCCGAATAGCTAAACCAATCTTGAAAAAGAAAATAAAGTGGATGGATTCACATTTCCTGATTTCATAATTATCTAGCAGATGTGGAAAACAATTTGGTGTTTCCTCAAGAAATTAAATAAATTAATTAAATAAAATAAATTTTATTTTCATATGATCCAGCAGTTTTACTCCTAGATGCATACCCAAAAGATGGAAAGCAGGAATTCAAACAAATACATGTACATAAATGTTCATAGCAGCACTGTTTACAATAGCCAAAAGGTGAGAACAACTCAAATACCCATCAACAGATGAATGGATAAAGAAAATACATCACGTCTGCACAATGGACTATTATTCAGCCATAAGAAGAAATAAAGTATTTTATTTAAGATAAGAAGAATAAAGTATTCATAAGAAAAATAAAGTATTCAATAAGAAGAATAAAGTATTCATACATGCTACAAAGTAGATGAACCTTATGCTACAGATACATGCTACAATGTGGAAGAAACATTATGCTGAGTGAAAGAATCCAGAAACCGACTTACTTCACCCTGTATGACAGACTCTAGGTACATCCACCTCACTACAAATAACTCAATTTCGTTTCCTTTTATGGCGGAGTAATATTCCATTGTATATATGTGCCACATCTTCTTTATCCATTCATCTGTCGATGGACACTTAGGTTGCTTCCAGGGTGGGATAGGGACGGTGGGAGGGAGGGAGATACAAGAGGGAAGAGATATGGGGATATATGTATATGTATAGCTGATTCACTTCTTTATAAAGCAGAAACTAACACACCATTGTAAAGCAATTATACTCCAATAAAGATGTTAAAAAAAAAGAATCCGTAAACCGAAGGCTATATGTTGTATGATTCTATCTATATAATACATCTGGAATAGGTAAATTCATAGAGACAGAAAGCAGACTAGTGCTATCCAGGAGCTGGGGGGAAGAGGGAATGGGGAGTGACTGCTAATCCAGTGCACTGGATTTACATTTGGGGCAATGAAAATGCCGTGGAATTTGACAGAGGAGATGGTTGCCCAATGTGAATATACTAAATAACCCTGAATGGTACACTTAAAAATGGTTAACATTTAATCTTGTATGAAATTTACCTCTATAATAAAAGTTATTACACTATATCTTTTTTTCTTTAAATAACTTTTTGTATGTATATAAGTAATTTGGTTGTAAACCACCTCAAAATATTTTACAAAGTATTCAGGATATAAATTTTTAAAAATAAATAAAAGGAAATTTCAAATGATTATAATAGCATTTCTAGTAAGGTTTAAAAGCACTTACCTTGATGGGATCCCTTTTTCCTTTTTCGTATTATACACCCAATTGAGCAATACTTTTCTAGTAAAGGCAAGAATTGTTTTGCTTTCAGAATAATTCTTTATTGTCTCAGCACTCATATATCTAAAAAAAAAAAAAAAGAAGAAGAAGAAGAACCTTTAAACATGCTTTAAAATTTTTGAGATAAGTTTAATGCAGTATTGTCAGGAGGCAGGAAAACTATTTTGTCAGTGACGACAGGAAATGAGACACTTTCATGGACATAGGTCCAAGTCATGAAAATGTAGATAAAGGTGAATATATAATTATGAGGTTAGATTGTGGGGCTCATCATTAAACAGAGAGTAAAAAAAAATGGAGATAAATGGTTCAAAATAGAGAAGTCAAGTTTCAGGGAGAGAAAGCATACCATGATTCCAATATTTGGGATTCAAATATATGTGGGTTTTTGTGTTTGATCCTCCATTATCTGGGTGGCAGTGTACAAATTACCTCATTAACCTGTTTGCTCTCAGAATGGAAGTAAAAATACTTATGTCAGCCTGGGAAACTTAAATAAGAAAGCATATATGAGGCATCTAGCCCAACTCACACATTCACCCATCTCTTTTCTTGCACCTTCTGGGAAAGTAATCAGGGAGTTTATGGGGAAAATACAAGTGGAGAAGTGAAAGAGCAAAAATGGTTACTTGGAGAAGTTGGTGCTCATAAACCCCCAAAAGACATCTGCCCCAAGCTGCCTGTAGGTTTCTTCTGGGTTTTTTGTTGAGGCAGTTCAGATCTATGTGCTATGATTTGGTCTTGCTCAGCAAATTCCCTTGGTTTATGAGGAACTTACCTGCTGCTGACCAGATACTTACATTGTCTTCATCAGAAGGAGGATGGGGCTCCATCCCTGGATCTGAGGCCCTACGTTAAAATGAAGCTTAATGGAAGGGCATTGGTGACTTAAGTACAAAGGTGGACCTTGTTCTTCCTATGGATTATGATGTTCTCACCCTAAAATTTGGGCAATTTCTCTGTTACAGGGATACTGATATAATTAAAAAGAAGGAAGTTATTCTGTTCTCAGTGATTCAATATAATAATGTGGTAATTACACAGAAAATCATGAATGTATATATGACTTGATTCATTTCTGATTTTTAAAATATTTGATTGAGCACCTTTTATGCTTGATAAATGCATGGGGTAAACCATAGATACTGGTCTCCGCCCTCAAGAATCCAGAAGACTAGTGGAGTAAAACATGCAAAAAACAGTTGCAGTTAAGTGTAGTAAGCATTCTGCAGAGACAATAAGAGGACACTCTGGACCCACAAAGGAGGGTGTTGAATATAGTCTTGGGGAATCAGGAAACCTTCCTGAAGGAATTAATGTCTAAGCTAAGACTTGATCATTTCACAAGTTCTTATGAATCCTAAACATCTGTGATATCAATGTGTGTGATATTTTACAGGCCAAATTACTGTGTTTTTCAGGCTCCTGAGTTCCTATTTTATATCAACATATTCACTGTTTAGACCTGATTTAGGAGAAGAGTATGATCTCTCTAACTGGATAGTGAGGTAGGATAGCTTTGAATCCGTGCTCTGTAATTCATTAGTTAAATAACCCTGGGTAAATTATTTAATCTCTCTGTGCCCCACTTTCCCCACCTGCAAAATAAAGATAATAATAGCACTTATAGGATTTTTATGACATTGAATGGGTAATATGTTTAAAACTGTGTCTGACACAAGACAATAAATATAAGCTATATTCAAAGTATTGCTTCTTAGGCAATTACGCAGGCACTTAGCACTGGTCCTGGTACCTCTATTTAACCCCCTACTGTTTTTATCTTTAGACTTGTTTTCTTGCTGCAGGTTACCCCAACAGGTGGGGCTATGGATAGGAATGATCAGCAGATGGTGAAATCAACTCCAAAGCAACACAGCAAAGCAGCAAGCACTGAGCACAAGTGTAATTAAGAGAAAGTTCTCTGATCTGAACACCATTTCACTGATCTTGATATTCCCCAGTGCTGGCGTATAGTTTTGCACACATCAGTATTCAATATTTATCTCTTGCACGTATGAATGAAAATGTAATATATGTTTCAAAATTTGCCTTTGTTGCCCACTACGAGTCCTTTCAAACCTTAACCCCATTTACTTTGGGTCCTCAGAGGCATATGTTGCTTCTGCCTTCGTGGGTTTTTAGAGGAAAAATCAAGGTGGTGGGCTGAATTGCTCTATATAGGTACTGTTTTATATGTATTCTACATATGTTAACCTCTCCTGGACAATGCAGTGATACTACTTTTCAGCATGTCATTTGCTCATTCATTTAAAAACTTCTGCTGTACATAGTGCATCTGTCTTTAAAGTATGAATCATATTGTTTTAAATTGATCACATCTGCCCAGCCTTCTCCCTCTACTTCACTAACACCGCTCAGGTCCCCTAAGCATTTGAGGGCCCTAGAGCAAGAGGGCAGGTGGAGGACTTGCACCATATATGGAAAGATAATGTCATAATGATTTGCATGGCGAGGCTTGAAATTAAAACTCTTAGGCTCTTTGAAAATCTGAACGCACACTGCAGTGAGAGCATGCTCTAGTGTCTGGCGCTTCTCTTCCCACACAAAACTTTATCTCTCACTGTATCTCAAGCCAGTGCATGTGAGTGGACACCAGGCCGGCACATGTCTTAGGTTTGAGGGGTGCACACCAAGGGCCCAGTTTGCTTGTAAGATCATGACATGAGGGAAAAGGCCCAAGCAATCCTAGAAATAAGCTTAGGACCACTTGAGCAGGAAATTTTGGTGTCTGTGGTACCAGAAATGAGATCTAGAACAAGAAGGTATGTCTGGGTTTTGGGTGGTCACTGTCGCAACTGCACTGCAGTTTAACTCGTCCCTCTTCCCAGTCATACACTCCACAGGGGATGATCTGAGGGTACTCCCTATCATGCTGACTTTGAGGAACTCATTGCTGACTCTGGAGGCTTGCATCTAAAGAAATCATTATGAGTATATCAGGAAAGGTTGTGCATTGGGAAGATGTGCCTGGAAGGACTAAGGAAGTCTTTGACCTCAGTGAGGTATCTGAGTAGCCTAGAAGGAGGAGTGGTTTACCACAGCTTAGCTTTGCAGCGGTGGGCAAAAGGAGAAAAGGAAGGGCATCTCAGTCAGAAGCAGCAGCTGGTTCAAATGCACAGAGGTGTGGATTAGTGGAGCAAGTTTGGGAAACTGGAAGCAAGTGATTTGACCTGGTTGTGGGGTGGAGAGCAGGCAGTGGCTTGCACGCATAACACTGGATGATCTCAAGTTACCGGACAAAAGCGAGAAACTCATTTGCACAATTTCCTAAATGTAGTGGCTTAGGATGGAAGCCTTCTCCTGAAAATATACTTACTCTCCTTTCTCACCAAAGCTTCCTGCTGCACCTACTAGCACCTGGACTGCACTCTGGGACAGAGTCTCATTCCTGTATTGTCTCTGGTAGCTTGCCTAAAAGAAATGTTGAATCAAATCATTCTATAATATGGGTAACAGGGACAATATATTATTTTCTTTATGGAAAAATAACCTGTGAGAAAGAAGTCAAAATCCCCAAATAATCTAGTATCTTTATATATAAAAAATTTTTTTTCTATGGAGTCCAGACCATGAGGTCAGTGCAGAAGGTAGGTCTGAGTTTTGGGTGGAATGAAAATGGTTATGCAGGAAACTAGGTTCCTCTAGATGTTAATTAGGTTTTCAAAAATAAGTGGAGTTCTGTGGCCAAATAAGTGTGGGAACTGTTGCAAAGTATCCCCATCTTAAAAGTTTATAATGCATATTAGAATATTAAAGACTCTGAGAAATTCTACAGTAAGGGATTCTGATTTATATCTTTATTTAATTCCACTTCCCCAAATATTTTGACAACAGAACTCTCTTGTCTCCTATCTATTCCCAGCATGAAATGAACTGCTCCTGTGGTGCAGAACACAGACATTCATTCATTCAGTCCATATACTGAGAACCCACTCGGCTTCTGTGTGCTGAACATTGTTGAGAATCAACTTCCTAAATTGGGATGTGTGATATGACTAAAGATTCCTGGTTCCATAGAAGACATTCTGTCTGCACAATTATTTACGGACATCTAAACATGGTTTTGCTCTTGGGGGATCCTAGAAAGGGGCAGAACTAGATTTAAGGATGAAAGGTCAAAAGGTTATTTGTCAGTAATGAAAGGAATTCAATAAAGTATCATTTTCTCCTTAAACTTCATTAAAATACTTGCAAAATAATGTAAAATTAAAATATTTTCAGTATCCTCAAAGATAAGCACTGTAGTTTGTGGGGGAAATAAGAAAGCCGAAAGTCATATGGAGCTCATGAAAGCTTAGCGACATAAATGACAAAGCAGTTAGATACTAGAAAAATGTTAACTCTTAAGTGATCCTTCACACCAAAATGTAAGAAGAATTTAGAGAATAGTTGATTCCTAACAATAACTGCCATCTCTGAACTCTCTAATATACTACTGAATTAACATAATAATTTATGTTTTACAGAAAATTATTTAATTCTTGCAACAGCTTTATGAGGAAGGTATACAAATCTGCATAGATGAGAAAGATGAGGCTCCTCAGGGAGTTGAGCAGTTTTCTCAAGATCACATTGGAAACTCAGTTCTTTCTGAATTTAAAGCCTGCCTCTCTTTTCCCCCATTATGTTGTGCTGCTCTCTTGTGCCACTGTCTTACCATGCTGTGCTTCATCTTCTTTCTTTTTTAAATTAATTAATTTATTTGTCTTCTCTGGGTCTTAGTTGCCACACACAGAATCATCATTGCCACGTGTGGGTTCTTCCTTGTGGCATGTGGGATCTTTAGTTGCGGCATGCATGCGGGATCTAGTTCCCTGACCAGGGATCAAACCCGGGACCCCTGCATTGGGAGCGTGGAGTCTTAACCACTGGACCACCAGGGAAGTCCCCCTCTTCTAACATACAGTAGTGGAGGAGATATTGCTCCCGTTAACAAGAGCTGGCTGAGATTTAAATAAGAACTCTCAGAGCTTTGAAAACTGCAATAACCAATTAATACTGTAGGGAGCAGTGAACATTAACATTGAGATTTCAGAAATCAAATCAACAAGCTAAGATACACATGAAAATATGTCTAGAACAAAGAAAGGCTAAAAATATATGAGGTGAGATGAAGATCTGGAGAATAGAACAGAGAGATCCAATATATTTTGAAAAATAGGATTTCTGGATTAAGACCTAACACACAGCACAAAATCAATGAAGATATAATAGTAGAAAAAAAACCATTTAAGGCAATAAATCAAAAAGTTACAGGAAGTATATATTGCAGAAAACACAGGCTATCATGAGTGGAAGGAATCTAAGAGGTCATTCAGGTAGCATAATTTCCCCTTTTACAGATGGGGAGAATAACAACTTAAAAGAATATGTTCTGAGTCACATATCATATTAATAATAAAAGCAAGACTAAAAATGGAGTCTCCTGCATTGATTTTAAGGGTTCCTGAATACTATATTTTCCTGAAATAAATTAAAAATCTGGAAGTGACTCAAAGACATGATCTCATAAAATCTGCTGGTGGAACAAAGCATGATATGGGCATAAGTTCACCCTTCATGGCACTGGCTCAATTGCTTAAAGAAGTTATTTAGGTCCTTGGAAACCTGTCTTTGTGACTCAGCTTGTCTGCCAGGACTACTTCTGAGGAGGGAATAATCATACCCTAAAGATCTTCCACTTCCCAAGTTAGACTGAGCAAGCAGAATCCTATATGCATGGAACAGCTAAGAAATGCATGACAGTTCCACAGGCAGTGAGGAAGTCCCAACATGAACATTTTGAGAGGATGAGTCATGGCAACTGGTCAAGACTCTGTCTCTGACCTGGATAGAAAATGGTAACTGGGCTATTAGCATTTCCTCACAGAGTCCTATATGCTGCTGTGCTACAGAATTTCTTTAATTTTTACCCAAGATTTGATATGAAAACCTACTAACCTATACCTGCAGTTACTAGTGGACTTGGTGGTATTCTTTCAGGAAAAACTGGTTTGGTCCAGATATAGGCAGTGTCATGGAAATGACTGCATAATGCATCTGGTGGTAGAGCTCAGCTGTAATTCCTGCCATTGGGATCTGTGAAATTCCAAGTTCCTCAAAAAAAACACCTTCTACTTAAGCTAATTTGAGTGGATTTCTTTTTCTTTTTGTCCTTTTCTTTTTTGTCTTTGCAGTCAAGCAGATTCCTAAGACAATGCCAAACTTCCCTTTGCCTTTGTAAACAATCTATTAAGCTGTGCAGGTGAGCATAACCAAGATGTCTTAAGCAAGGGAGAAACTTTTCAGTATAATTTTAGCCAATAATTTAATTTTTTTAATTTTAATTTTTTTAGTATAGTACTGGCACAAAAACAGACATGTAGATCAATGGAACAGGATAGAGAGCCCAGAAATAAACCCA
Organism: Hyperoodon ampullatus; assembly: GCF_949752795.1. Taxonomy (NCBI): domain Eukaryota; kingdom Metazoa; phylum Chordata; class Mammalia; order Artiodactyla; family Ziphiidae; genus Hyperoodon; species Hyperoodon ampullatus. Next base: position 87,899,425 of record NC_136918.1, on the reverse strand, counting down.
AGCACCTATGGTCAATTAATCTATGACAAAGGAGGCAAGAATGTACAATGGAAAAAGACAGTCTCTTTAATAAGAGGTGTTGGGAAAGCTGGACAGCTACATGTAGGAGAATGAGATTACATTTTCTCACATCACATCCTAAAATAAATTCAAAATTAAAGACCTAAATGTAAGACTGGAAACCACAAAACTCCTAGAAGAAAACATAGGCAGAACACTCTTTGACATAAATCGTAGCAATATTTTTTGGGATCTGTCTCCTAAGGCAAAGGAAACGAAAGCAAAAATGAACAAATGGGACCTAATTAAACTTAACAAAGGAGCCCATTGATAAAACGAAAAGACAACCTACTGAATGGGAAAAAATATTTGCAAATGATATAAATGATAGGACAATAATTTAAAAAGCGTATAATAAAATACTAACTATTTGTGCTGACAGGAGACGCCTCTTGGCCAGCTCCATTGCTTCAATGTTAAGGGTCTCATCTATTTCCTTGTTACAGTGTAGACATTTCACTTTTTGATGTTCTGTTGTTTCTTCTTGGCCCAACTAAATAAAACACAAATCAAAACCAAAAAATAATACATGAACATTAACATATTGTTTAGCATAAACCTCAAGCAATTCACATACCATTTTGGTTTAAAAAAGTATAGAAATTTTGCTAGATACAGAAAAATGTTCAGATGAGTTTTCTCATTGTTTGCATAGTCATCTAGAAGGTAAAATAATTGCCAATTTGGCGGGAAGGAGTTATATCATATTTTTACCTTTGCATGACATTGGTAAAAGTTTATAAAAGCTACTACATTTCTGATCACACTTTAAACCACTGGTTCTGAAAGTGTGGTTCCCCAGCACCAGCAGCATCACCTGGGTATTGTTAGAAATGCACATTCTCAAACCCCACCATAGACCTGCTGAATCAGAGACTGTGGGGAGATGGGACAGCAATCTATGTTTTTACAAACCCATTCCATGATTCTGCTACAGCTAAAGTGTGACAACCACTGCTTTAAACTAATCACTTAAGGTAGAATAAAAAGTGAACATGGCTGTTAGGAGATGGGTATATGGATAACTCCATTTTATAGATGAAAAAGTAGAAGCTTAGATAAAATAAAAGGTTTATATAAAGACCACAAAGCATTTATTAAGTGGTAAAACTAGGATATGAACCCAGATTTTCTGAGTCTAAAGCCAATGTTCTATCTATAACACTAGAATATCCCTCATGTCAGCATCATAAAGAGGAGAATGTAGTTGTTTAATTATCTGCCTTCTGAGACAGATCAAATACCAGAGTGGTGCCCTTAACCCTGACTTTGCATTAGAATTAGCTGGGTAAATGGATTAAAAATATATATTCCTGGGACCCTCCTCAAACCATCTGCATCAGAATCTCCTGGGTAGAGGCTGGGAAATCAATCTGTATTTTTTAATAAGCTTTCCAGGTGATTCTGATGCAGCCAGATTAACAAAAGGCCACAATCAGATATTGGGAGCTACTATAAAAAATCCTTAGATTTGACTTGGTACTTTTCTTATCCAGAAATCCTGGCAATATTCCTGCAGACACAAGGCTTGATTCTGGGCCCCGATCTGGAGCTTCAAGCACCATAGAGGATTTAAAATGGAGTTTTAGAAATCCTATTTCATAGCAACCAATTATCTTATGTCTACAGTCATAGAAGTTAGCCCCTCATATGGTGTGATGCAGAAAAACATTGCAATGAAAATTGGACGTAATATAGGAGACGGCAACCCAGAAGAAGCCTTGAGCAGATACCAGGACAACTTTTATTATTTCTCCTTGTGGCATTCATGACTGCTGATGAATTATGAACTCATATATGAATTAGAAGTCTGACCATGGAGATTCTAAAGCATATCTCAGAAGCAGGAGGTGACATTTCACCACATCTAATCGTATGACACTGGCTTTGAATTTTGTTTTACATTACAAAGTAATATTAACCATAAACCAGGGCCTAGCAAGTACTTGGCTATATAATAGCCTAAATAAACACTGAATCAATGCTGTCCATCTTCAGCCCAGTAAAAAAACTAGCCATTTTCTAGGGCTCAGTATCTTCTTTTTATGCTGTCTTTTAAAGGCTGCTCCAATACACTAGTCCTTCTTTTGAATTTACAATACATACTTGATATACTCAAAGGGGTTGTCAGTTCTATTTTGCCCCATAGTGGTCACAAAATTCCCTAAGAATTGTGAATTAATATTTATAACATTTATACTTATTTAAGGGCAATCATATCCACTTTGAAGGAATAAACAAAAGATATTACTTGCTTACTGCATATGGGTTTTGCAGTATAATTTCTTTCTCAACCATGTTCCAATCTGCGTTAGCAAGATCTTTGTCAAATTTGAGTGCAGAGGCTGCAGATACGGTTAGTTCTTGAAAGTGTTGAAATGTATAATACAGTGATTTATACTTTGTTGATGTGACATCATGAAGACCTTTGATACAAAGAACACATTTTATAAATAGTAGACATCATCATTTTGATAATATATATAGAATATACACATATACATATAGATGTGTAGGAGGTATATGCAGGAGGTATAGATATACATATACATATATGTACACAGTGTATGTGTAGATATATACATATATTTCCCACCTATACATAAGGTCATATATATAAGTATTTATGGTATATATTTATTTATCTCCAGATGTATACATTTGACCCTTGAACAACATGGGAGTCAGGGGTGCCAACCCTCCACGCATATAACTTTACAGTTGGCCGTTCATATCCATGGTTCTTCATCCTCAGATTCAATAAGCAGGTTCATGTTATACTGAAGTACATATTAAAAAATTTTTTAATTAAAAAAAATTCACATCCACTTATAAGTGGATTGGCGTAGTTCAAATCCATGTTGATCAAGGATCAACTGTGTGTGTGTGTGTGTGTGTGTGTGTGTGTGTGTGTGTGTGTGTGTGTATGTATATATATCTCCAGACCTCAATAATGTTTGAAGGAATCTTACTACCAGACACAAATTCTCTTTTTCTGAGCCATAGAAGTTTCTTTGGAAAGCAATAATGTTCCATGAACAAATGTTCACTGCTCTCAGTGCAAGTAAACAGATGCTCCACAATAAGAATTTTAGGTTTATTTAGCTACTAAGTAGAACATCTGATAAACTGCAGAATTTTACCTCTTTAATCTGTTTTTCCCATTTTACTATGTTAAGGCTCAGAAAATAAAAACAGAAAAAAAAGTAAATGGAAGAAAAGATTTTATTGCAAATATGAGGATGAAGGTGCAATATTATCCATAAAGATGAAATTTAAGATTGGTTACAAAATGCCATATGAATGAAAACTCTGCGTGTAACAAGAAAGGGTGATAAAGCAGTTAAGAATACAATGGATTAAAAGCATTAGAGCAATTTGTTTTTAGTTCTTTAACTGCCATTATCAAGCCATGTGACCTTAGACAAGAACTTTTAACTCTTTAGATTTCAATTTATCAATTGTTAAAAAGTAGGGGAGGGCTTCCCTGGTGGCACAGTGGTTGAGAGTCCGCCTGCCGATGCAGGGGAAACGGGTTCGTGCCCCGGTCTGGGAAGATCCCACATGCTGCGGAGCGGCTGGGCCCGTGAGCCATGGCTGCTGGGCCTGTGCGTCCGGAGCCTGTGCTTCTTTTTAAGGACCTTATTCATAAAATTACACTTACTTGCTTAAAACCAACCAAGAAATCCATCTATCCCTTAGAATAAAATCTTAAAATTCAAGGTCCTTCATTATCTAACTCTTTCCCTACCTCTCCCATCTGGACTTCCTTCACTATTGGCATTGTTCTCGAAGGTCCCAGCATCTTACCTTCTTTCCTTGAACACACTCATTTTCTAATTTCCTCAGGAATCTATTACCTGTTGTGTTTTCTATTTTATTTATATGTGGTTTGTTTATTTTTATACAAAAATGACTCTCTGATATTACCTTATTTGACTTGTTTACTGCCTGTTTCTCCTCTCTCCAACATAAGCTCCATCAACTCAGAAATCTTTCTTGTCTCCATAATGCATCACTATCAGTTAGAATAGTGACTGGCATATAAGAGGCTCTTAACAAAAATTTGTCAAATAACTGAATAAACTTAATGTATAATTTTACTTAAACTGGACTAATGTAAATAAGTAATCTTTTTTATTTTAATTGGAGTAAAATTGCTTTACAATGTTATGTTAGTTTCTGCTGTACAATGAAGTAAATCAGCTATATATATGTATACCTATATCCCCTCCCTCTTGGACCTCCCTCCCACTCCGCCCCCCATCCCACCCATCTAGGTCATCACAGAGCACAGAGCTGAGCTCCCTGTGCTATACAGCAGGTTCCCACTAGCGATCTATTTTACACATGGTAGTGTATTTATGTCAAACCTAATCTCCCAATTCGTTGTACCTTCCCCTTCCCCTTCTGTGTCCACATGTCCGTTCTCTATGTCTACATCTCTATTCCTGCCCTATAAATAGGTTCATCTGTACCATTTTTCTAGATTTCACATATATGTGTTAATAATATATGATATTTGTTTTTCTCTTTCTGGCTTACTTCACTCTGTATGACAGACTCTACATCCATCCACATCTCTACACATGACCCAACTTCATTCCGTTTTTACGTCTGAGTAATATTCCATTGTATATATGTACCACATCTTCTTTATCTATTCATCTATCGTTGGACATTTAGGTTGTTTCCATGTCCTGGCTATTGTAAATAGTGCTACAATGAACACTGGGGTACAAGATTATTGCTTATTGGCCTAACAAGCTTATTGGCCTAAACAATTCATATGACTTTACATAGAGATCCAATTTCCTCTTCAATTAGACACCATTGATTTGTATTTATATGGCTTCTTTCTTCATTATTAACAATTCTTTAGCATGTTTGTAATATTTTTCTCTTCACTCAGAATATGAATTTGCAGGGCTTACCGAGTTTAGTAACTGCCATTGGCAAAATAAATCTATTGACAATCAGGCTAACTAAGGATACTGACACTCCATGAAATAATATCTGGAATAGAAAAAAAAAAGTAAGTTTTCATCACAATGTCATATAATATACTCTATGTTTACCAATGTAAATTAAGCTAGGATGTACTATATCAATAGATACTCATGGCAGAGGGGAATTTGGATGTCAGCCATGATGAAAGTACTCTGGGGATTCTCTATCTTCTTGCATGTGCTTCATTCACATTTCTGGAACCAAACCAAAAATCAGGACACATGGTTTGACAAATACTTATGTACATATGAAGACATTAGTAGAAAATACTTGTTCTTAAATTCCATTACTGCACTTCTTGAGCCCTGGAAATATACCTGTGCTTCACCAATTCTCATCCACCATACACACCTCCATGTACCCAGCCACACAGTTCTTTGTTCAGCATTATCAGCACATCTGTATGAAATAATTCTCTCCACCTAGGAAAAGAGAACAACTCAGAGGCCTTGGTATGTTTGCTCCACCTCATACTTTGCCTCTCTGGCATCTCATTGCCAGCAGGGAGGAACAATTGATGGCTTTGGTGCCACCTGTTTTTTTTCTCCACTTATATCCCAAGTTAATCTCCATGGACAGATGAAGCAATACTTTTCAATTTGATACTACATACTTCCATCATTTTATGGAATTCTAACTTCCAGAACTTATTTTAAACTCTTAGCCAGTCCTCTATTCTTTGGCTACAAATGGAGGTTACAGACAGAGCATGAAACCACACCAGAGGCTTTCAAGTTTGCACACTAGGATCACCAGAGAAACTTTAAAATATTGGTGCCCAGGATCGTGCCACTGAATATTCTGATTTAATTCGTCAAGGGTTCAGCCCAAACACTGGTAATTAGAAAAACCAAGGTATAATTTACACACATTGAAATGTACTTATGTAACATTTGATAAGTTTTGACAGTGCATACACCCATATAACCCTCAGTCCTATCAAGATGTAGAATATTCTCATATCCCTCTAAATTTCTCCAGTGCTGCTCCAATCAATCCCCACCCGACACGAGGCAACTACTCTTCCTATTTCTATTTCTATAAGTGAGATTTGACAGTTCTAAAACCTTCATTTAAATTGAATATTATGTTTCTCATTGTAGTTTTAATTTGCATTCCCCTAGAGTAATGATGTTAAGCATTTTAATGTGCTTAGTGGTATATACCTTTATTTTTGAAACATTTGTTCAACTCTTTTGCCTATTTTTTAAATTGAGTTGTTTTTCTTTTATTATAAAATTGTAGAAATTTTGAAAAATATATTCTGGATAAAAGTGCATTGTCATACAGATGGCCAACAGGCACATGAAAAGAAGCTCAATATCGCTAATTATTAGAGAAATGCAAATTAAAACTACGATGAGGTATCACCTCACACCGGTCAGAAGGGCCATCATTAAAAAGTCTACAAATAACAAATACTGGAGAGGGTGTGGAGAAAAAGGAGCCTACCTACACTGTTGGTGAGAATGTAACTTGATACAGCCACTATGGAGAACAGTATGGAGGTTCCTTAAAAGACTGAAAATAGAGTTACCATATGATTCTACTCCTGGGCATATATCTGGAGAAAACTCTAATTCGAAAAGATACATGCACAGCAATCTTCACTGCAGCACTATTTACAATACATGGAAGCAATCTAAATGTTCATCCACAGATGAATGGATAAAGAAGGTATATACACAATGGAATATTACTCAGCCATGAGAAAGAGTGAAATAATGCTATTTTCGACAACTTGGATGGGCCTAGAGATTATCATACTAAGTGAAGTAAATCAGACAGAGAAAGACAAATATCATAGGATACACTTACGTATGGAATCTAAAAAATGATACAAATAAACTTATTTACAAAACAGGAATAGACTCACAGACATAGAAAGCAAACCCCTGGTTACCAAAGGGTTTAGCAGTGGTGGGGGGAGATAAATTAGGAGTTTGGGATTAACCTATGCACACTACTATATATAAAATAGGTAAATAACAGGACCTGCTGTATAGCACATGGAACTATATTCAATACCTTGTAATAACCTATAATGGAAAAGAATCTGGGAAAGAATATCACTTTTCTATATACCTGAAACTAACACAAAGTTGCATATTAGCTATGTTTCACTAGAAAAATACAGAAAAATGTGCATTATCCAATATATGTGTTATGGATATTTCCTCTCAGTTTGTGACTTACATTATCCATTTATGTAAAGCTATCTTTTGGTAAGCAAACATTTTTAATGTTGAGAACTCCAATTACTATTGTTTTTTTGATCTAAAAACCCTTTGTCTATTCCAAGGTTGCAAAGGTATTCCCATGTTTTCTTCAGAAGTTTAAGGCTTTTGATTTTATATTTATGTCTATGATGCATCTCTAAGCACTTTTACATATGGTGTGAGGTAAAAGTGGAGGTTTTACTTTCTTTGGCAACTTATTTACCTTATAACTGGGAGTCTGTACTTTTAGGCTGCCTTCATCCATTTCCTCTGTCTCCTCTCACCACCTCTGGCCATCACCAATATGTTCTCTGTTTCTAGGAGCTCAGTTTTTTTAGATTCCACAAATAGTTTTTTGAATGTTAAACTAATATTTCTGGACATATTTTTTGGATAAAGTCTATTTGATCATAATATCATACTTTTTATATATTTAAAATTAATTGGCTACATATTTTCTAAGAATATTTGCATCATGTTTAATTAATGGTTTTGTTTGTTTGTAATTATCTTTATGGGGGTTTAGTATCAGAGTGGGCTGGCCACATAAAATAAGAAAGTGTTTCATCATTTTCTATTTTATGAGTGAGTTTATGTAGAATTGTTATCATTTATTCCTTAAATGTTTGGCAGAATTTATCAGTCAAGCCACCTGGGCTTCTAGTTTGTGAGACAGTTTTAATTTATATACCCAATTTCTTTAACAGATATAGAGCTATTCAGGTTTTCTATTTTCTTTTGTGTCGGTTTGGGTAAGTTGTGTTTTTGAGGAGTCTAACCATTTTCATCTAAGGTATTGAATTATTCTGACAAAAAGTTATGCATAATTTCTATTTATTACTACTTTAATAACTGTATAATTTGTAGTCATGTTCTCTTTTTCATTCTGGATGTCAGTAATTTGTTCCCTATCTCTTTCTGTCTGTCTCTGTCTCCCTCTCTTGCTCTTTCTTAAGGTTTAACGTTTTATTTATTTTATTTTTTTAACATCTTCATTAGAGTAAAATTGCTTCCCTGTGTTGTGTTAGCTTCTGCTGTATAACAAAGTGAATCAGCTATATGTATACATATATCCACATATCCCCTCCCTCTTGCATCTTCTCCCACGTGTCCATGTGGTCAAAAAGCACCGAGTTGATCTCCCTATGCAGCTTCTCTCCGCTAGCTATCTATTTTACATTTGGTAGTATCTATATGTCCATGCCACTGTCTCACTTCGTCCCAGCTTACACTTCCACCTCCCTGTGTCCTCAAGTCCATTCTCTATGTCTGCATCTTTATTCCTGTCCTGCACCTAGGTTCTTCAGAAGCATTTTTTAAATTCCATATATATACATTACAATACAGTATTTGTTTTTCTCTTTCTGACTTAACTTCACTCTGTATGACAGACTCTAGGTCTATCCACCTCACTACAAATAACTCAATTTAGTTTCTTTTTATGGCTGAGTAATATTCCATTGTATATATGTGCCACATCTTCTTTAGCCATTCATCTGCCAATGGACACTTAGGTTGCTTCCATGTCCTGGCTATTGTAAATAGAGCTGCAAAGAACATTGTGGTAAATGACTCTTTTTGAATTATAGTTTTCTCAAGGTATATGCCCAGTAGTGGGATTGCTGGGTCATATGGTAGCTCTATTTTTAGTTTTTCCAGGAACCTCCATCCTGTTCTCCATAGTGGCTGTACCAATTTACATTCCCACCAACAGTGCAAGAAGGTTCCCTTTTCTCCACAGCCTCTCCAGCATTTATTGTTTGTAGATTTTTTAATGATGGCCATTCTGACTGGTGTGAGATGATATCTCATTGTAGTTTTGATTTACAGTTCTCTAATAATTAATGATGTTGAGCATCCTTACATGTGTTTGTTGGCAATCTGTATATCTTCTTTGGAGAAATGTCTAAGTCTTCTGCCCATTTTTGGATTGGGTTGTTTGTTTGTTTGTTATTGAGCTGCATGAGCTGCTTGTATATTTTGGAGATTAATCCTTTGCCAGTTGCTTCATTTGCAAATATTTTCTCCCATTCTGATGGTTGTCTTTTGGTCTTGTTTATGGTTTCCTTTGCTGTGCAAAAGCTTTGAAGTTTCATTAGGTCCCATTTGTTTATTTTTCTTTTTATTTCCATTTCTCGAGGAGGTGGGTCAGAAAGGATCTTGCTGTGATTTATGTCATAGAATTTTCTGCCTATGTTTTCCTCTAAGAGTTTTATAGTGTCTGGCCTTATAAGAGGTCTTTAATCCATTTTGAGTTTATTTTTGTGCATGGTGTTAGGGAGTGTTCTAATTTCATTCTTTTACATGTAGCTGTCCAGTTTTCCCTGCACCACTTACTAAGAGTCTGTCTTTTCTCCACTGTATATTCTTGCCTCCTTTATCAAAGATAAGGTGACCATATGTGTGTGGGTTTATCTCTGGGCTTTCTATCCTGTTCCATCGATCTATATTTCTGTCTTTGTGCCAGTACCATACTGTCTTGATTACTGTAGCTTTGTAGCATCATCTGAAGTCAGGGAGCCTGATACCTCCAGGATCATTTTTCTTTCTCAAGATTGCTTTGGCTATTCAGGTTCTTTTGTGTTTCCATACAAATTTTGAAATTTTTTGTTCTAGTTCTGTGAAAAATGCTATTGAGAGTTTGATAAGGATTGCATTGAATCTGTAGATTGCTTTGGGTAGATAATCATTTTCACAATGTTGATTCTTAAAAATCCAGCAACATGGAATATCTCTCCATTTGTTTGTATCATCTTTAATTACTTTCAACAGTGTCTTGTAGTTTTCTGCATACAGGTCTTTTGTCTCCTTAGGTAGGTTTATTCCTAGGTATTTTGTTCTTTTTGTTGCAATGGTAAATGGGAGTGTTTCCTTAAATTCTCTTTCAGATTTTTCATCAGTAGTGTATAGGAATGCAACAGATTTATGTGCATTAATTTTGTATCCTGCTACTTTACCAAATTCATTGATTAGCTCTAGCAGTTTTCTGGTAGCATCTTTGGGATTCTCTATGTATAGTATCATGTCATCTGTAAACAGTGACAGCTTTATTTCTTCTTTTCCAATTTAGATTCTTTTTATTTCTTTTTCATCTATGATTGCTGTGGCTAAAACTTCCAAAACTAGGTTGAATAAGAGTGGTGAGAGTGGGCAACCTTGCCTTTTTCCTGATCTTACTGGAAATGGTTTCAGATTTTCACCATTGAGAATGATGTTGGCTGTGGGTTTGTCATATATGGCCTTTATTATGTTGAGGTAAGTTCCTTCTATACCCACTTTCTGGAGGGTTTTTACCATAAATCGGTGTGGAATTTTGTCAAAAGATTTTCCTGCATCTATTGAGATGATCATATGGTTTTAATTCTTCAATTTGTTATTATGGTGTATCACACTGATTGATTTGCATATATTGAAGTATCCTTGCAATCCTGGGATAAACCCCACTTGATCATGGTGTATTATCCTTTTAATGTGCTGTTGGATTCTGTTTGCTAGTATTTTGTTGAGGATTTTTTCGTCTATGTTCATCAGTGATATTGCCCTGTAGTTTTCTTTCTTTGTGACATCTTTGTCTGGTTTGGTATCAGGGTGATGGTGGCCTCATAGAATGAGTTTGGGAGTGTTCCTCTCTCTGCTATACTTTGGAAGAGTTTGAGAAGGATAGGTCTTAACTCTTCTCTAAGTGTTTGATAGTATTCGCCTGTGAAGCCATCTGGTCCTGGGCTTTTGTTCGTTGGAAGATTTTTAATCACAGTCTTAATTTCAGTGCTTCTGATTGGTCTGTTTATATTTTCTATTTCTTCCTTCTTCAGTCTCGGAAGGTTGTGGTTTTCTAAGAATTTGTCCATTTCCTCCAGGTTGTCCATTTTATTGGCATAGAGTTGCTTGTAGTAATTTCTCATGATCTTTTGTATTTCTGCAGTGTCAGTTGTGACTTCCCCTTTTTCATTTCTAATTCTATTGATTTGAGTCTTCTCCCTTTTTTTCTTGATGAGTCTGGCTAATGGTTTATCTGTTTTCTTTATCTTCTCAAAGAACCAGCTTTTAGTTTTATTGATCTTTGCTATTGTTTCCTTCATTTCTTTTTCATTTATTTCTGATTGGATCTTTATGATTTCCCTCCTTCTGCTAACTTTGGGGTTTTTGTTCTTCTTTCTCTAACTGCTTTAGGTGTAAGGTTAGGTTGTTTATTTGAGGTGTTTCTTGTTTCTTAAGGTAGGATTGTATTGCTATAAACTTCCCTCTCAGAACTGCTCTTGCTGCATCCCGTAGGTTTTGGGTCGTCGTGTTTTCATTGTCATTTATTTCTAGGTATTTTTTGATTTCCTCTTTGATTTCTTCAGTGATCTCTTGGTTATGTAGTAGCATATTGGTTAGCCTCCATGTGTTTGTAGTTTTTACAGATTTTTTTTTCTGTAATTGATATCTAGTCTCATAGTGCTGTGGTTGGAAAATATACTTGATATGATTTCAATTTTCTTAAATTTACCAAGGCTTGATTTGTCACCCAAGATATGATCTATCCTGGAGAATATTCCATGCGCCATTGAGAAGAAGGTGTATTCTGTTGTTTTTGGATGGTATGTCCTGTAAGTATCAATTAAGTCCATCTTGTTTAATGTATCATTTAAAGCTTGCGTTTCCTCATTTATTTTCATTTTGGATGGTCTGTCCATTGGTGAAAGTGGGGTGTTAAAGTCCCCTACTATGATTATGTTACTGTCAATTTCCCCTTTTAATGCTGTTAGCATTTGCCTTATGTACTGAGGTGCTCCTATATTGGGTGCATAAATAATTACAGTTGTTATATCTTCTTCTTGGATTGAACCCTTTATCATTATATAGTGTCTTTCTTTGTCTCTTGTAATAGTCTTTATTTTAAAGTCTATTTTGTCGTATACAAGAATTGCTGCTCCAGCTTTCTTCTGATTTCCATTTGCATGGAATATCTTTTTCCATCCCCTCACTTTCAGACTGTATGTTTCCCTAGGTCTGAAGTGGGTCTTTTGTAAACAGCATATATATGGGTCTTGTTTTTGTATCCATTCAGCCAGTCTATGTCTTTTGGTTGTAGCATTTATCCATTTACATTTAAGGTAATTATCAATGTGTGTGTTGCTATTACAATTTTCTTAATTGCTTTGGGTTTGTTATTGCAGGTTTTTCCCTTCTCTGTGTTTCCTGCCTAGAGAAGGTCCTTTATTATTTGTTGTAAAGCTGGTTTGGTGGTGCTGAATTCTCTTAGCTTTTGCTTGTCTGTAAAGGTTTTAATTTCTCTGTCAAATCTGAATGAGATCCTTGCTGAGTAGAGTAATCTTGGTTGTAAGTTTTTCCCTTTCAGCACTTTAAATATGTCCTGCCAGTCCCTACAGGCTTGCAGAATTTCTGCTGAAAGATCAGTTGTTACCCTTATGGGGATTCCCTTGTATGTTAATAGTTGCTTTACCCTTGCTGCTTTTAATATTTTTTCTTTGTATTCAATTTTTGATAGTTTGATTGGTATGTGTCTTGGCATGTTTCTCCTTGGTTTTATCCTGTATGGGACTCTGCGTTTCCTGGAATTGATTGTATTTCCTTTCCCATATTAGGGAAGTTTTCAACTATAATCTTTTCAAATATTTTCTCAGTCCCTCTCTTTTTCTCTTCTTCTGGGACCCCTATAATTCGAATGTTGGTGCATTTAGTGTTGTCCCAGAAGTCTCTGAGACTGTCCTCAATTCTTTTCATTGTTCTTTCTTTCTTCTGTTGTGCAGTAATTATTTCCACTATTTTATCTTCCAGGTCACTTATCTGTTCTTCTGCCTCAGTTATTCTGTCATTGATTCCTTCTAGAGAATTTTTAATTTCATTTATTGTGTTGTTCATCATTGTTCGTTTGCTCTTTAGTTCTTTTAGGTCCTTTTTAAACGTATCTTGTATTTTCTCCATTCTATTTCCAATATTTTGGATCATCTTTACTATCATTAGTTTGAATTCTTTTTCAGATAGACTGCCTATTTCCTCTTCATTTGTTTGGTCTGGTGGGTTTTTACCTTGCTCCTTCATCTGCTGTGTATTTCTCTGTCTTCTCATTTTGCTTAACTTACTGTGTTTGGTGTCTTCTTTTTGCAGGCTGCAGGTTAGTAGTTCCCATTGTTTTTGGTGTCTTCCCCCAGTGGGTAAGGTTGGTTCATTGGGTTGTGTAGGCTTCCTGGTGGAGGGGACTGGTGCCTGTGTTCTGATGGATGAGGCTGGATCTTGTCTTTCTGTTGGGCAGGACTATGTCTGGTTGTGTGTTTTGGGGTTTCTGTGAACTTATTATGATTTTAGGCAGCCTCTCTGCTAATGGGTGGGGTTGTGTTCCTGTCTTGTAAGCTGTTTGGCATGGGGTGTCCAGCACTGGAGCTGGCTGGTCGTTGAGTGGAGCTGAGTCTTAGCATTGAGATGGACATCTCTGGGAGAGCTCTCGCCGATTGATATTATGAGGAGCTGAGAGTTCTCTGGTGGACCAATGTCCTGAATTTGGCTCTCCCACCTCAGAGGCTCAGGGCTGACACCCAGCTGGAGCACCAAGACCCTGTCAGCCACACAGCTCTAGTCCTCCCCTTGTCACTCTGGGACATAATCAGGAGAAATCTCTGAGTTCCTGGGTTCTCGCTGGACCGGGCCCCCTGCCCCTGCTGCAGGTGTCCCTGATGGTGTTCAAAGAAGAAAATGGTTCCTGATGGAGGAGACTGAGTGGAGGAGGCAGCTTCACCAGGCTGCTGCCAGATGGGCTGGTTCATAAAGAGAGTGTAGTGCCCTGAATCTGCCCTTAAAGGCAAATGTTTAAGGGACAGGCACAGTGTGTCTTCTGGCACGAATTTTTGATACCTCCAAGCTCCCAGCAATAACTGCTTGACTTGAGGATAGTGGAAAGTCTTGTCGAGTTGCTGTAGCCTTGACCTTGACAGACTTAGCATGGGAGCTCTATGTGTCCAGGCCAGAAGCACCCATGCTACCCCAGGCCCTTTGGGCCCCTTCCTTTGCGTATGTAATTTTTTTTAAGTAACTGCCCAATTCTTTTTCAGAGTGACTCTACTATTTGATATTCCTACTAATAATGTATGAGTGGTCCAGCTTCTTTGCATCTTCACCAACATTTAGTTTCATCACCATATATCATTTTAGCCCTTCTAATAGAGAGATATCTTTTTGTGGTCTCAACTTGCATGTCCTTAGTGGCTAATGAAGCTGACCATTTTTTATGTTTGTCATCTGTATATCCTCTTCTGTGGAATGTCTCTTCCTGTATTCTGCCCATTGGACTGTTAAAAGTTTTTAATTTTGATGAAGTATAATTTCTTCTTTTTTTTTCTTTTATGGATTATGCTTTTGCTGTCTTTGCCTTATGCTAGGTCCCAAATATTTTATTCCAAATTAAAAAAGAGTTTTCTAGTTTTACATTTCATGTTTAATTCTGTGACCCATTATGAATTAATTTTTGTAAAAGATGTGAGACTTAGAGTCAATGTTCTTTTTTTTTGCCTATGAATTACCCATTCTTCAGCACCATTTGTAAGACATCCTCTATTGAATTGCTTTTGCACCTTTATCAAAAAATAGTTGGGGATGTTTGTGTGGATCTATTTCTGGGTTCTCTGTTCTGTTCCACGTGTCTCTCTCTCTCTGACAATACTATCTAATCTCCATGACTATAACTATAATAATGCCTTAAAATTGGGTATACTGATTCTTCCAATTTTTTCTTCTCTTTCAAAATTGTTTTTGTTATTTTAGTTCCTTTGTTTTTTATTTCTTGAATGATTGTATGTGGAATTGCATCTTTAATTTTCATTTCCTTGTATCAATTGGTAGTATATAGAAATACTTGATTTTTTATACTTATCTTGTATCCTGAGACCATGCTGAACTCATTTATTTGTTCTAGTAGGGCCTTTTGTTCTCTTCTTTTTGAAGACCCTTGGAATTTTCTATATAGATAATCATATTATCTGCAAATAAGGATAGTTTATTTCTCCCTTTTCAATATTCATGTGTTTTTTTTCCTTTATTTTATTTTATTTATTTTTTGCCTTATGGAGCAAGCTAGAACTTCCATCATGATGTTTAATAAAAAGAGTAAGAATAAACATTCTTAGATTTTTCCCAATTATAGGGTGAAAATGTCTTTCACTATTAATTATAATGCCACCTGTAAATTTTTTTGTAGCTGTTCTTTACCAACATTAGGAAATTCCCTTCTATTTCTATTTTTTGAAAGATTTTGTCATAAATGGATATTGATTTTTGTTAAGTGCTTTTTCTGTATCAGTTGATATGATTCTATAAATGTCAGTTAGATCCTGTTGGTTGATGGTGTTGCTTAGTTTTTCCATATCCTTGCTGGTTTTTTATCTAGTTCTACACTTTGTTGAACAAATTATAAAAAGGAGTGTTAAAGTCTCCAAATACAGTTTGTCTATTTTTCCTCTTAGTTCTCAGTTTTTGCTTCACATATTTTTATGTACTTGTTTGGAACATATTCAGTTCAGTCATTGAACTTGTGAGTAGTAGAGACAGGATTAAGTTAAAACTTTAAGCTTTCATTGTAGTGCCTCTTTGTATTAATAAATTAGCTGTAAGATTCAACTAAATTAAATTAAGTAAGGAGTGCTTCTTTCTTCTCAACTAGTTAACTACTACTGAGACATCTCTCAAACGATTTTATTTACCAAAGTTTTATTTGAAAGCAAGTCTATATGGCAACATCATCATCATCAACATCATCATCATAGCTCAGATTTATTGTACATTTACTATATGCTAAACAATGTGTTAAGCATTTTAGGTATATTTTCAATTTATCATAATAACCCTTTGAGACATTGGAGATAGTGAGATAGCCAGATAGACCTGGCTCATACAAGTTTGTGAGAGCTGATCATTAAATTTTCAGGAAGTTTATGAGCAGATTGATATTCCTGTTGGTGCCAGTGATTACACAACAGAAACTGGCAAACACTACAGCTTAGGGTCTTCCTCTCTCTGAGAAAGTTACTTGTTAAATATTTATTAGCAAACCATTGGTATTATTACTAAATCTGTTTTGGAGTGAGGAAACTGACACTTTGGGTGAAGTGGTGGGAATTAAATAACTTGTGGATGGTCACACAGTAAATAGCAACCAATTAAAAATTTCGGAACCCATATCCATGTGCAACGTTCACCATTATACTGGTCAGGATGTATGATGATGATGCTGATTTTTATTCAGGCAGGTGGAGATAAGTTAAAAAGAAGGAGGAGGTCATGTAATATTACTTTGGTTTAGAAAGCAGTGTTTGAATATTTAGTTTTCTAATGTTTGGAGTATACATAATAATGGCCTTTGCACTGTTCCCTTTACTCTTGGAATTTATGTAAAAAAAAAAAAAAAAAGCCACGATGGAAGTATTAGATGTGTTGTGATGTTTGCATAGAAAATTTCTTAAAGAGCTCCTTGAAATTATCTTATTTTGAGATGAGGTAGAGGGAGAGTCATACCCATTATATTCTGTTAGGCAGAGTTTGGGGGTTCTATCTTAGAGATAACTTCCGTTAATAAACAAAATGTTTTGGTTCCTAGCATTACTAAATGTGGCCTCATAAAGTTACAGAAGGCAATAGAGCCAATTATAAGTAGGTTTCTGCTTTTCTTGAGTAGGTGTTAGAAGTAAATAAAAATAGAAACATTTATTAAGTGCATACTCTGTATCAGGTAATATTTTAAATGACTTATAAGTTTTAATTCCCTTAACTTGTACAATAAACCTATCTTTTAGGAGTATGATGAAGGGATTTAGGAATCCTTAAGCTAGAATGGAGAAGAGGAAAGTTGCCAGTTGTTTTTCCCCTCCCTAGTTTTACCATCATAGCTAAATCACTCCCACTTTCCAAGTGGGGTTGAGCGATCTCACTACAAAAGCATATTTTAGTACACAGAAACAGTTTTCATAAAATATTCTAATAAAAAACCACATCTTTCTTTACTTGAGATTTCTCCCTCTCAGATCCAAGAGAATATTCAGAGTAGGCAAGCAGAAGAGCCATGTTTATATTAGGAGTCCCTTTCATTTCACTCCAGACCATAATGAATGCCCAGCGCCAGCTGAAACCATGACCAAGTCGAGACAAAAGAGGGCTCAATAATAGAAAGACCAGAAGTCTAAAAGACAAAACAGATTTTTAAAAGTTATTTTTGTCATAGAAATTTCTTTCCATCCCATTCTATGCTATTCCAATCTATTCCCTGTGGAACTGTCAACTCTCAGACAAATGAACCATCTTTCACACTCTGTTGGTATGGCACAAAAGGAAGGCGGAAGGGCATTCCATACCAAGAGAATGGTATTATTCTTTTTCTTTCTTTCTCTTAGGAAAGTAGTAGAGTAATTCCACATCACCTTTGAGTGGTGCTTCTCCAGGTGGAAAAGAAAGTGTTAGAGATATTTTGTAGATATACTCTATTCTAGATCTCAAAAACAAATAAAAGCAAATCTAATAAATACGAGAGAAAATAATGTCATCTCTTTCTTTTTCTTAGTAGATTTTAATCTTACTGAATCTGCCCAGTATCAGTTAATTCATTTCTATTTCTTCTTTTAGTCACAGATCATTCTTATATTTTACACTAACTGTATCAGATAATTTGGGGCGAATTTCCATTTACTTGGCACTGGCTGACTTGATGTTGAGTCCCAACTAATCTTCCTAGATGGAAGTAGAATGTTAACAATTTTGGTGATGGAGATTAAAGAATTGTTATGGTGGTTTTCCTCTTCTATGTCATCTCCTTTTCAATTACATAAGCAGACTGCTTATGTAACACTGGAAAGGGGGCTACAAAAATTATTTAGGCAAAAAAAGACATTTACAAGGAGGACTTCCATATGATTTTATTTATTTATTTATTAGACATGTGATCATTTAATTTATTTGTAATTTTTTTGAATCAAAGCTAGAAAAATGTTACCTAAAAGTAACAACATAACATCGCATAACATAACATGGCAGAATGCCAGAATTGTCAGAACACCGAACAGAGCAGATATCAAATAATAGTGAATAATAATTTAGGAGGAAAGAAGGTTATCTTTCTTTTTTAAAAATTTTTATTGGAGTAGAGTTGATTTACAATGCTGTACTAGTTTCAGGTGTATAGCAAAGTGAATCAGTTATACATATGCATACATCAACTCTTTTTTAGATTCTTTTCCCGTATAAGCCATTACAGAGCATTGAGTAGAGTTCCTTGTGCTATATAGTAGGTCCTTATTAGTTATCTATTTTATTCATAGTAGCATGTATATATCAATCCCAGTCTCCTAATTTGTCCCTCCCTGATTTTTAAAAAGCAATTTCCAGCTACACTTTATTAAGAGTAAGTTATTTGTTATATAATATTAAGCAAACAAAGCAAGATAACATTTTTATTTATGATAGGTGTTAACTTCATGAAACCTCATAGAATAAAAAACAATAAAAAACACTGGAGGAAATATATGAAACGTTAGTAGTGGTTGCCTCTAGGTAGTAAGATTATGAGAAATTTTTTTCTTTTTTCTAATTTTCAAAAATTTTACAACATGCTTTCATTGCTTTGAAATGTAGTTAAAAATTGAATAAAACACTGAGTGCTAATTTGCTGATGATTCCTTGGAAAGTTTGAGTGAATTTTTCATTCTAAGGAATGAAACATTTCTGTCATTTAAAGAATGTCTTCAGGCTTAGTCAATGTCTTATAAATAGAATATTCAAATGACTTTCTTACCTGAAAACAATAAGTGTTAAGCAGATATTTAATGAATAATATATATCAGAAAATGATATATATAAATATGTATGTGCAGGAATTAGAAGTCCAGTGAAAGTGAACACCATAAGAAAAGCAACAAATGATAAGCAATTCCAGAATCTGCATTTTTAGAAAAAAAATGTAAATATAGTTAATTAATCTAACATGTTCAATGCAAGACTTATCTATGTAAGGCATTGTGCTAGGCATTATAAAGAAAATAAAGATGAATAAGGCATTCACCAACACTCAAGGGGCTTATAATTTAACTGGGAAGAAAGGAGCACTAAGGTAAGTAAACAAATACTTCTAAAGCAATTTTAACCAGCTTACACTGAATGTAAATTAGTGTCTTTCTATTTGGGTTGACTTTGAAAGACATGTTAGGTTGTAGCTATGCTATTTGACAGAACTCATTCAGGCACTATGGTTCAAGTAGCTGGAAAATACTGATTGTGAAGTCCTTGTATCATTAGGAAGATCTAAAATTGCTTATTTTAAAAGGAAATACTGAACTACTAGTCTGATTTACATAGTGATAGAATTAAGCCTTTGCCCAAAATCTAGCTAGCACTTAGAATATGGGAATGGATCTTTTATTCACATGAATGCCCTTTGTAGATTCTCCTTTTGTGATTTCTGAGTCTGTACTTATTCAAGTACTCCAGAGCCCAGGAAAACTCTGCATCATTCCCAAAGCTCATGTTCTCATCAGCTGCAGGCAAAGCAGTTTGAAGAAGTACACTCAGACACGAGTATTTGTCATTTTTTGGTGTTGGGACCATAGCTATTTAAAACGTCTTGTTATCTTTCTGTATGTTTCATGTCTTTAATGTTGACATTATATGTATAGCAAAATAAATGGAAAAGATTAAAAGGGCACATGAACACCATTTTATGAGAGGAAAAAGAGCTTGGTTTTACCCATATGCTGCCAGACTCTGTCCCTGAAACACAAATACATAGGCGTTACCAGAGAAAATTTCAATATGAAACACTGTGGGAAAATGCCTCCAAATATCAAAAATCTCAGTCTTGAGATTAGCACAAAATGTAATCAAATCAATTAAGTGACATATATTGAAGAGTTATCAAGACTCTTTCATATATGGTAGAAATTAACGGGAGAAATCTTATGAGGAGGAAACCAGATTCTGTAAGGAATCAATGCCCACCAAATTCAGAGTGGATATGAGTTGAATAACCAAGCTCCAAATCCATCTAATAGACGTGCGCATGTACGTGTTTGTGTGCATGTGTGCAATCAGTTAGGCACACAGAAAAAAGCCTCTGAATTTTTTTTTTAAGTCTGTTTCCTTTATTTGGTGATCATGAGTTATCCTAACAAATCTAGACCTTTTATGGGAGCAAAGGGTCACAACCCTTTCTGTATATAAGTATCATCTGGGAAGAGTTTTTTAAAATCAGACATCCCATGCTCTCACCCTCATAGATTTTGATACTATAGATCTAGGCATCTGTGTCATTTTTATGTCTCAATGTTGCACAGCCCTTAGCTTAGAGGAATGATAAAACCTTATGGCCTGGACATTTTAGGGCCATCAGTTTGTCAAGAATAAAAGATTATACAGGTTGGCACTTCCCTGGTGGCACAGTGGTTAAGAATCCACCTGCCAACGCAGAGGACATGGGTTCGCATCCCTGGTCCGGGAAGATCCCACATGCTGTGGAGCAACTAAGCCCGAGCGCCACAACTGAGCCTGCACTCAAGAGTCTGTGAGCCACAACTACGGAGCCCGTGTGTCACAACTACTGAAGCCCACGCACCTATAACCTGTGCTCAGCAACAAGAGAAGCCACTGCAATGAGAAGCCCTTGCATTGCAACAAAGAGTATCTCCCACTCGCGGCAACTAGAGAAAGCCCGCACACGGCAACGAAGACCTAATGCAACCAAAAATAAATAAAATTTAAATAGAATTTAAAAAATAAAAATAAACCAAGTAGTACTATATGACTTAAAAAAATTATATGGGTTGACAAGGAAGTACCTCTTATTTGGGGAATTTCTTTCTAACAAGGTGATGTATGAATAGAAGCATGAAATAGAAGCATGAAATTAGCAGCTACTTATGCCAATATGTAAAGGAAGCACATTTCAAGAGCAGAAGCACAAGAACACAAGCCCAAACAGGAAGCCTGTTTGGTATATTTGAGGAATAACAAGTGTGGCTAGAGCAGCATGGGTGAGGGTGAGAGTGGTAGAAATGAATCACAGAAGTAAGAGGGGGACAAACATATCATTTGTTTGCCACTGAAACAACTTTGACTTGTAGCCAAATGAGAAGTTATTAGATGGTTTTAAACAAAAGAAATGATCTGGGTAAGGAGGAAGTGAGGTGGGTGAGGGTCAGAAAACATCATAGGTTCAATGCGTTATATTCTCAGTGTGACAACAGAATTGATAGAATTGGGGTCCTAGGGGGTTAAACTGAAAAGATGGGAGATGGTGTGCCTCTTCTCTTAGAGAGTAGCATGGACCTGCTGTAGACTCTTATAGGATCTACTAGGATTTACCATTATTATCTTAGATTTCTACTGTCTTGGAGAGTAGGAGCTGGCACATATTATATTTTAGATAGTAAGATTCCTGAAATTGAGATTATGAAGTTATTATTTGTATGAGCATAAGGTGGGTGGCCGAAGCAGAGTGATAGATGGGCTCACAGGAGAAGAGGAAGTCTTGGAATTGAAAGGTGAGGGAATAGTAGGATCAACTGTGTGAATATTGATTGATGCCACTAAGGATGGTGACAGCATGATGTTGGAGAGAATCGCAGTGAGACAGGGACCAAGATCTTCACAGAATGAAGAGTGTGGCTCAGAGTTCTAGAGACAACTACAGCCAAGAGGGTGGCTGATGGTATAATCTGATGGCGTGAGCTTCAAAACTGGGCTCCTCTGGGGAAGAATAAGAAAAACAATATAGAAATGACTGAGGTACAGAAAAATCACCCACCTCAACCCTAGGCTTACAGCACCAGGGATGCAGGTGAGAAAGACACTATAACCTTTAAGGAACACGAGGGAAATAATGTCTTCAGGGGAGATCCAGCTTTCAGTTACAGCAAGAATGAAGGGAGCCTTCAGAATCACTTCCCATAGATATAAATACATGCATAACATTTTAAATTCTTCCTACAGTGTGGCCCAATTAATGCTGCCTAGCTGCTAGTACAACTGGCTTCCATTGTAATTGACATGAAATTTTAGTGACATGCTCTCAAATCCTATAAAATCCTATACTTTTCAGCTTCTCTTCTGAACTCATTTCATCTTCCATAATGTTCTCCCAAAAGCCAAAAATTCATTGATTATGTTCAGGGCCTCTGTTAACACATATTAATATGTTGCCATTGTGTGATTTAGGCCAAGTTCCCATCCCATGTATTGGAACATTACAGAAAGTACCCTTCTTCAAGACTGACACAGATTCCACTCACCCCCTCAGCTGGGTGCCCTTGAGCAAGGCACAATTTGTACTCTTCTCTTTTCTTTTTTAACACTGCCAATTGTATTTAAATGCCCCAGCTTAATCTTTTAATTGGCTTTGCATGGCCTCTCTTCACTGTCCTTAAAATATTGGTCTTCCATTCTAGTGGCAGTGCCAAACTGATCCATATTGGAGCCTGAGGCAAAAGGAACTATTAGTAATATTGATCTTTCTTTTAAAATTTTGTATTTTCACCATGGATTTTTTGTATTAATTTCAGTTTTAAAAGATTGCATTAAAATATTTACTTTGATTACTGAGTGTTTTGGCCCCCTCTTAAATTTTGTGCCTGAGATGAAGGCCTCAGTTGCCTTACCTTAATCCTAGCCCCTGTCTAGGGGATTAGACTGAACATTACTGAGTAATATGGTCAGAGACTTAAGGGAATTAGTGGTGAAATAGAGTCAACATGAACTCAAAGTGAGGTTACAAATTTTGCTTAAAGATGGAGGTTTAGAGGACACAGGCAACAGAGTTTTTAGAACGGGTTTTTAGTTAGCTAGTTTTCAAGTCAGTATCTTATTTTGACCATGTAGATGAGATGTAGTTACTATTACAATATTATAACTTCTAATGTATGAAACAAAGTGAAAATATGCTAGCCACTCACTCAAGAAGAAGTGCTTCAACTCCTGGTTTAAAACTTGTAGAATTTAAAAAAAGTCCCATAATGACGATGGTAAATATTCCAGACATTCCAAATAGCTTACCTATTTTTTAAAAGAAACAAATATAAAATATTAATTTAACATCAACAGTGGCACAGATTTTGCCAGAGATGAAAACATCAGATATCTAATAGTAGTGACTTCATATAGAGAGGCTACCCCCCACTTGGTTTCAACTGGATAATATCACAAATTATTATCACCACCCATTGTCCTTCTTCCTCCTCAGATTCATACCCAACTGTGCAGAAAAGTCTGTAATGAACATCCTTGCACTGCTTTGGCTTCTGATCATTGGCAACAATGTGGAGCTCACAAATCTCTTCATGTGCCCTAGTGAGGCTAGAGCACCTTCCACAGGTCTAATTTTTTCAGAGGGGCTCTGGATGAATTAAATAGAAGTGAGCTGATGAGCTCTCTATGGACTAGCCCACTTCACATACTTTTTCTTAGAAGACAATAGGAGATAGAAATGGTTTGATATTGTGACAAGACTAAGGGAGTGGAGCCAATAGAAACCCAATATGGATCTATTTCCCCAGTTTAATTTTGGTTTGGTGAATTTACTGTCAGGGACTGAAAAGTGTACAAAACCTTGGAATATTCTTTAACATTCTCTTAGCTTTCATGAGCTAGAGGGAAAAATAATTTTGAAAGTAGCTTATGAAAGTGATATATTATCACTTTGAAAAATTCAAATAATATGGTACAGTATAGGGATTATATTTTTTAGAAAAAAGGAATACCCATAATTCCACTGCCAGGACTTCAGGTATAGTTTTAAAGAAAATTTTGATTGGAATTTCTATTGAAGAGAGGACTATATTTACCTAGAAAAAATCATGAGATAAGCTACTTGAAAGTACAGAATGAGACACCCAGGAGGCAACTCCAAGCATTAAAGGCTGCTTGCTGAATTTCTATACTGGAGGCAAGTGGTAAAAATTAAGTGGGAAACATGGAAGAGTGAGGAGATAGGGGTAGCTGTTAGATCTCATAGAGTTGTGAACTACACAACGTAATTTTCCTTGTGAGCTCTCCTTGTCCCCATCTTCACTAGAGTTTACTAAGAAGAAGAAATTGCTATATATTTATGAGGAGGCAGCAGAGATTATGAGGAAGAAAACTCCAGAAATTTTCAGAAATTATGAGGAGATATCTTTGGGTTTTCATAGACTATAGAATTGGAAGCCTAAGATAATTGGATCAAGATCTTAGAGAGGAGTGGAGTACCCTGTGAACACTCACAGAGGCTTGTTTCTAACATACATATACACAGTCACACATTAAGAAAAACTACCGAGGGATTATACAGCAATACAGTTCTGTAATGGGCTTATTTTTTTTCTCTTAATGTTTAGCAGACATTGTTCTAGTTAACAAGTACAAATTAAAATTTTGTTGTTGTTGTTCTTTTGGCCATTTATTTAAACAAGAGGAAAACAGACACATGCTAAAGCATATGAAGAGCACAAAAGAGCATACAGTGATATGTTAGCAGCTCCATACTATAGGTAACTGGTATCAAGTTTTTCTTCTTTCTTTCCAGAAATGTTTTGTGCAAATACACATATGTATTTTTTTTTTCATTTGAAGTTATTTTATTATGATGAACAGATATTTGGACAATTTAAAACTCCACTTCCTATACAAACAACTCCAATAATCCCTCAGTTTAGCATGTAAATACATATTTAAACAATTTAAAAACCCATTGACGGGCTTCCCTGGTGGCGCAGCGGTTGAGAGTCCGCCTGCTGATGCAGGAGACACGGGTTCGTGCCCCGGTCTGGGAAGATCCCACATGTCGCGGAGCGGCTAGGCCCGTGGGCCGTGGGCGCTGGGCCTGCGCGTCCGGAACCTGTGCTCCGCAATGGGAGAGGCCACAGCGGTGAGAGGCCCGCGTACCACAAAAAAAAAAAACAAAAAAACAAAAAAAAACCACATTGACTACATAATTTTTCTTTGTTACTGCTCAAAAGAAAGGACTTTTTTTTGTGCCTAAAGTTTTAATTTTTTTTTTTTACATCTTTATTGGAGTATAATTGCTTTACATTGGTGTGTTAGTTTCTGCTTTATAACAAACTGAATCAGCTACACGTATACTTATATCCTCATATCGCCTCCCTCTTGAGTCTCCCCCTCCCACCCCCCCTTTTGCACCCCTCTAGGTGGTCACAAAGCACCGAGCTTATCTCCCTGTGCTAAGCAGCTGCTTCCCACTAGCTATCTATTTTACATCTGGTAGTATATATAAGTCCATGCACTCTCTCACTTCGTCCCAGCTTCCCCTTCCCCTTCCCCATGTCCTCAAGTCCATTCTCTACGTCTGTGTTTAATCAGGGATATGAGGCTAGGCAACACTCTTATTCCTAAATGTAATGGAAAGACATAGTGTAATTTGGGAAGTAGGTATTATCACACATGCCAACTCCAAATCATTTGTGGAGCTGTCTAAAGGGCTGGGTTGAAAGTGATTCTGAGGCTCTGTCAGGGAACAGTGATATGGCTAATTATCATTGCCTGCCATACTTCTGTGAGAAGGGAGTTGTGGTAAATGGATTAGTAATGTTGATAGAGTTTCTAATGTTTAGCCTTCCTTGATCTGTAACTTCTATTTTTACTTCCTTTTTGATTGAAGAGTTACCAAGAAAAGTTTTTTTAAATTTCAGGCAGTTAGAATGTTTATTTTTAAAGACTCTCCTTTTGTAGGTAGCATTTAATTGCATTGTAGTTGAACAATGTTTGAAATTTTATTGTAATGTTCTTCTAGTCTAGTTTATTTCTGTTAATGTCTATAGGTATATATAAAGGATAAGCATTCTGTTTTGGAAGATAAAACTCTTTATATATCTTGTGAGCCAAGCATTTGAGTTTTTATTTAAATCTTTTTATAGCCATAGTCATTTTTTTGTCAGTTGGTTATGAAATTATCTAAGAAAGGCATATTAAAGTATCTCATTGTAATTATGATTTTGTCAAATTTCTCTTGTCTTTTATAATTGTCTTTATATATCTTGGTACATTGTTTCCCATTGTATACATATTAATATTTTTAATCTCCTTTGATACATTATTTTCAAAAATATTCCTTCTAGATCAGTTGAATGTTTTTTTTTCTTTTTTGGCCTAAATATTTCCCACATCTTTATTTTCAATTTTTCTACATCATTTAATTTTAGGCATAGCCCTCTTACTTACAAATATAAAAGATGAGGTACAGAATTGAAATGCTGAGACTTATATGATTCATGTCATCTCCAAAAACAGTAGACATCCACAATTGTACCAGTTTTGAAGTTAGAATTCCAAACAAGAGACTTGCTATACAATATGACCAAATTTTATCCATGATACTATAGGCTGTAAGAAAGGGGAGAAAATAATTAATAGAACTTACTTGCTCTTAATTTTAAGTGATAATCTGGGTCAACTTTTCTTTTTGTCATTATCTTTAAAAATAGCTCATAGTGTTTGGGGTAGATGTAGGGTATTTTCTTATTCCTAAATTGAAAGAGTTTCTTTTCAAATGTTAAAAGTCAGATGCAAATTTGTAAAATTTGATCAGTTTAGTTTAAGAGCATTTTTCAGTCCCCATTAGGGAATATATATTTATTCAGTGCCAAAACTGTAATACATTTTGGAAAAACAGTAATGAACAAGAAGTAGAAAGTCTCTAAACCCATGGAACTTATTTTCCAGGTCTAACATAATACCCACAAAGAAATACAAAAAAAGGAATGCCTCTGAGTCCCAGCTGAGTGAATTTCCTGTATTGTCTTGGCCTGCCAAACCGATCCAATTGGTTCCTTATTGTTGGGTGTTTCATTTTTTCCAGTTTTTTCCCTGATAAGCAATGCTGCAGTGTATATTTCTGTACATAATTATTTTGTAATTCTCTGATTACTTCCTTATGCCCCAGAAGTGGAATTACTACACTAAAGGATAGTTGATCCTTTATCGATATTATTATATCTTGCCAAATTCCTTTCTACAGTCGTTATGATGCCCTTCCCAGGAAAACAGGAAACCTAAGCCCTTGATAGCCTTGAGCGCTGGAATCAGGCA
Source organism: Hyperoodon ampullatus (assembly GCF_949752795.1). Taxonomy (NCBI): domain Eukaryota; kingdom Metazoa; phylum Chordata; class Mammalia; order Artiodactyla; family Ziphiidae; genus Hyperoodon; species Hyperoodon ampullatus. Next base: position 87,872,093 of record NC_136918.1, on the reverse strand, counting down.
TTTTCAGTGGGTGAGGAAGTCCTTCCCACCTTTACAGGGTGAGGAACAGAGGAGCAAAGTTTGAATTACAGATGAGAGTGGGTCTTGGGGTCAGGAAAGCCTGAAGGGTCAACTTCAACAGAATATGTGAAGAGCAAGAACAAAATGGAAACTAAGAATGGCCAACAGAAAACAGCAACAGCAACCACATCAAAAAACAAGGCTAAATTTGGGGAAGTAAATCCTAGAACTATGCTCTGAGATAGTAAAATGAAGGAGAAAATCCATTTATGAATCCTTAATCATGTCCACTGGTGGAAAGGGCACTGTTAAGAGTACTGAGTCTATTTAGATTCCTTCTCTACCTAGTCTCATTCCTATGGCTGAAAGGGAGCCATGGTTTCTAGATATGCCAGGCAGAAAGATTTAACATCCGTAGGGATAGTGTGAACTTGGGAGGAGAATTTCATGAATGACCCTCTAAGTCACATCCATTCTAGGTATGGAGTTGACCATGATGATAATTTTGGGAATCCAGCACCTCCTGTAGATGAAACATAGGCTGGAGGCCTACTCTTGTTTCAGAAGGATGCAGGGAACTGGAGTTAAAAGACCCAGTTTAAAAGTTGCTTTCCCCTTTAAGAAAGAAATATAGCTCTTAATGAGTACAATATGTGTTGAATGGATTTATTAGGTCAGGAAAAGCCTCAAAGCAAATCCATTATTTCTTACAATGTTCTTAAACTTCTAATATACAAATAGGAAAAGGTAAGAACCTCTGAGTGCAATCACTTCTTGGTTTTCCCTATTATGAAATATGTGTTCACTTCAAAGATAGAGCAATACTGTTTAAATAATTACATGTTATAAAATAATAATTACTACGAAAATTACTGTTTCACAGTTGTGTTAACTGATATAAATGAAATACCAGTAAAACTTATCAAGAAACTTTCTTAAGGGAAATTCTTCTATTAAAAATTCAGAGAAAGTCCTGATGTCGAAGAAAATAAATTCACTCTTCTCTTCTTCCTACAGCAGACATTTGTAATAAAATGTTGTTACTATTATCATTTTAACAGTGATTACTTAAAAGTTTTTACTCCTCTGAAATCTAATCAAAACCAAAATTCTATACCATTGATTATAGTCAAAATTTTGAGGCAAGCTCCACAAAAGCAAGGACTATTATGTTCATGGCTGAATCAACAGGGCCTAGAATAGGAGCTATCACATAGTACATATCAACAAATAACTGTTGGATTAATGAATGAATTAACTTCTACATCAGTACTTTTCTTTTTACTTTTTTCTTTCTTTTTTTTTTTTTTTTTTTTTTGCTTCTCAGTGAATATCAAGAAAGTTCTTTTGATTAGATTGTAGATGTTGCCTCTGATAAAGTTCCCTGAAATTCTGTGAGCAGTATTTACTATCTTAAATGGGACCTAGTAGAATACTAGATCAGGTATAGGGGCTGGGCTTGGATCCTTCTGACCAGCATGTATGACTACATTTTACATTTTTCAGTTTTCCCCAAGGGTGGCTTTTGAGTTTTTAAGATGCTTCTGAATATAAACAATTCTTTTTTGTTCACCTTATTCATCTTCAGGAATGCCTTATCTGCAGCAAGTTTTATGGTAAAAACTCTCTAAGTGCTGTATGGTGTCACCTTGTTTTGCACTCTGGATTTTGGAAAAGGTTGTATGTAGATAGTTGGTTTGGTTTTCTTATACACCACAGATGGCATATATGAAGCATTTAAAGAGGATGTACCTTCCTGTGCTAAACTGGGGTTCCAGTTGTTGTTCCAAGCTGCCATGGCCTGGGTAAAATAATTGGATACATAACAATGCTGAAAGCAAGTGCTTCTTATGCACAGGTAGGGTAATTAATTGTCCACCACCTGAACCAGCTCCCTAGAGGAAGACATCAGAGGGGTGATTCTTTTTGGAAAAAGAATAGTCAGTAATCAAAACACTATGGTATACCAGTACCATACTGTTTTGATTACTGTAGCTTTGTAGTATAGTCTGAGGTCAGGGAGCCTGATTCCTCTAGTTCTGTTTTTCTTTCTCAAGTTTGCTTTCGAGGTCTTTTGTGTTTCCATACAAATTAAAAAATTTTTTATTCTAGTTCTGTGAAAAATGCCATTGGTAATTTGATAGGAATTGCCTTGACTCTGTAGGTTGCCTTGGGTAGTATAGTCATTTTGACAATATTGATTCTTCCAATCCAAGAACATGTATATCTTTCCATCTGTTTGTGTCATCTTTGATTTCTTTCATCAGCGTCTTACAGTTTTCAGAGCACAGGTCTTTTGTCACCTTAGGTAGGTTTATTCCTAGGCATTTTATTTTTCTTGATGTGGTGGTAAATGGGACTGTTTCCTTTATTTCCCTTTTTGATCTTTCATTGTTAGTGTATAGAAATTCAACAGATTTCTGTGTATTAGCTTTGTATCCTGCAACTTTACCAAATTCGTTGATGAGCTCTAGTAGTTTTATGGTAGTGTCTTTAGGATTTTCTGTGTATAGTATCATGCCATCTGCAAACAGTGACAGTTTTACTTCTTCTTTTCCAATTTGGATCCCTTTTAATTCTTTTTTTTTTTCCTCTGATTTCTGTGGCTAGGGCTTCCAAAACCATGATGAATAAAAGTGGGGAGAGCAGACATCCTTGTCTTGTTCCTGATCACAGAGGAAATGCTTTCAGTTTTTCACTATTGAATGTGATGTTAGCTGTGTGTTTGTCATATATGGCCTTTATTATGTTGAGGTAGGTTCCCACTACACTCACTTTCTGGAAAGATTTTATTATAAATGGATGTTGAATTTTATCAAAAGCTTTTTCTACATCTATTGAGATGATCATATGGTTTTTATTCTTCAATTTGTTAATGTGGTGTATCACATAGATTGATTTGCAGATACTGAAAAATCCTTGCATCCCTGGAATAAATCCCACTTGATCATGGTGTATGATCCTTTTAATGTATTGCTGGATTTGGATTGCTAATGTTTTGTCGAGGATTTTTGCATCTACGTTCATCAGTGATATTGGCCTGTAATTTTTTTTTTTTGGTATCTTTGTCTGGTTTTGGTATGAGAGTGATGGTGACCTCATAGAATGAGTTTGGAAGTGTTCTTGCCTCTGCAATTTTTTGGAATCGTTTCAGAAGAATAGGTATTAATTCTTCTCTAAATGTTTGGTAGAATTCACCTGTGAAGCCATCTGGTCCTGATCCTTTGTTTGTTGGGAGTTTTTGAAATCACAGATTCAATTTCAGTGCTTGTAATTAGTCTGTTCATATTTTCTATTTCTTCCTGGTTTGGTCTTGGGAGATTGTACCTTTCTAAAAAATTGTCCATTTCTTCTAGGTTGTCCATTTTAGTGTCATACAGTTGCCTATAGTAGTCTCCTATGGTTCTTTGTATTTCTGTGGTGTTGGTTGTAACTTCTCCTTTTTCATTTCTAATTTTATTGAGACTACACTCTGAGAACCACTGAAGGCATGGGGAAGGGACATATAAGATGCTCATGGGATTGCTGGTAACTGTATTTCTGGTCCTGAGTGATAATTACTTATCTGTATACTTTATAAATACTTTATAATCACTCATTATAGTGTGCATATATCATTTATTTCATACACACACATGCACACATACACATATGATAAAGGAAATAACATACTTATTGTTCAGGGCTATCTGAATGTGGTAAATGAGCTTCCAGGCATATTACAGTCTCTTTGCTTACAAGCACTGCGCTCAGGCCTTGTAGATGGTTTATAACTCACATTTCCTCCCTGAGCTGACAGCTTTCTATATTGCCTGCAGGGAGATAGTCCCAGGGCGAAGGGAAGGGAAGCCACCTCCCCTCGCCACTGGTGGATGCACTACCTGGCTTATCTTTTGAGTTCATCTTCAACGCATAAAAAACAACATCCCTCATTCTTGTTATCAAGCATTATGGTTCAGCCTAAGCCTGTGGAATGTTGCTTCTATATGCATCCTCGTGAAAAGTCCCAACTCAGCCCCACAGCAAAACTACAACAGATATTAAATAAGGGATGTGTGGTAGTGCTTTGTAAAGAGTAAATCATTATACTAATACGATTATGTTTGTATAAGCATAACTTATGGTAAGGTGTTACAAAATCCGTGTCAACTTTCAGAAAATACAGGATTCTAATTTTAATAAATTAAGAAAAAAATAAGTCCTTACCTAAGGAATAGTTAATCTTTTTTTGCAAGCCAACATTAATATCCATAATACTAGTAAACACTATTAAAGACACTATAGAGGTCATCAGACTTTCTCCATTAATTAAATTGACGAGGCCTCTAGAAAGACCTGCAGAAGGAAAAATATTTTTTTAAGGTGGGAAAAACTTCATCAATGTTGAAGAATAAAATTTTATCAGCAATTAGATGGATATTCTTAGCTATGTATTTATATCACATACTTTTCCTACATACTTAAGTATACTTTAGTCATGTTTGTAAACTCCCTTCAAGGAAATTTCATTATGTATCAACTACAAGTTAAGTCTAGATCACCATGATTAGTTAGCGAATTAATTGTGGTTGATTATAATTTATGTAAGTAAGATACTCAACTAGAGCTCTCATTCCTTGTTTCAAAGCACAGATGAAAACATAAAATTTATTACTTTTAATTCTGAGACTTGGCTTATATAAATACATACATCATGCATTTAAGACAAGAAAAAAATGATGGTGGAGGAATAAAGTATATTTATAAACTAAGGCTTTATACCACAGTACCTAACCAAAGTATTAAGGCAATTGTCCTGATAATCACACTATAATTAGAAATTGTCTGACTTTCCCATACATCACTTTCAATGATTTTAGAAGTCAAGCTCCATTAATGGAGAGCACCCTGATATAATCTACTTCCATCCTAATCCTCCTCTATTTATGATGATATTCTAAGTTTAGTTATCCATCAATTATCATTTTTTCTTTGCTATTCAATGTGCCTGTAGGGGCAAAACTATAACTTTGAGGATCTTTAATGATTTTCAAAATGTCCATATAAAGGAAATATTATTAAGGAAATGGTAAAAGCCCTCCCTGTGAACCAACCACTCTATAGTTGTGATCACAATCTAATACAGTAAGTATGCTGTTGGAAGAGAAGAGAAGCCAAGGCAGTCTGTTCCTGTGGAAGTTCAATTGCCTTGATGGTCCAATTCTTCACCTCTCCCTGCATCCAGATGCTTTGCTGTAAGATATTGCAGTTTCTCTCACCAAAGAATTCTGTTTTTTTAAATTTAAAACAATTATTATTATTATTTTTTAATGAGACTTGATGAAAGCAGAGGCTTGAGGAAGATTTCTGCTTCCTCTCTCTTGGATCCCTGCCACCGCCATGGCAGCATTCCCTGGCTACCCTTCTGGAGGAATGTGAGAAATACATGGAAGAAAGGTGGATCTTCCTAGTTGAGGCCATCCTAGATCACTTAGTCTCCAGATGACCCTCCAGCTGACTGGCGATTCATTAGTGAGCCTAGCCACGATCAGTGGAGCCCAGCCCATGCCATCAGGGAGGGTGGGAGGGAAGGAGATGCAAGAGGGAAGAGATATGGGAACATATGTATATGTATAACCGATTCACTTTGTTATAAAGCAGAAACTAACACACCACTGTAAAGCAATTATACTCCAATAAAGATGTTAAAATATATATATATATATATATATATATGTAATTGTAGTTTTAAGCCACTATGTTTTGGTGGTTTTTTTTAGTCAAAAACAAAGACAAAGACAAACCCTAACTGACACTGTTGTATAACTATTCCATTTTAGAAAATGGGGCTATAACAAAATGTGAGTATTTGGAAATAAATAACAGACAAGAAACATAAGAGAAGTCAGTGGACCCTAAAAAGCTCAAGACAATGTGAATGTATTCATGTACTCCAGACATTGGCCTGGGCAGATTTTATTTTTGAGAATAAAATAAAAAATATATAAAAGTCTTGCTTTGAAAACTCAGACAAAAATGTTGCCAAGAGAAAGATACTTTATTTAAAAAAAAAATTTTTAAGATGCAAATTGAGGAGAAAAAAATTCCAAAAGTAATAGCAAGATGGCTAAAGTTTATGAGAACAACCTTGTAACTTAACCCAAAGAAATTATTTAAATTCAACAATGGTAAGCCAGGAAGTCAGTGGAATAAGTAACTAGATTCCAATTAAGAGGAGTATGGAATTCTCTCAGGTAGCATAGAACTCTTCCAAATCTTTTGAGTAGGAAAGGACCTGACATTGACAGAGTCTCATAGAAGCAGGGTTGCGGGACAGACAAATCTCCTTGTCTTAAAGATCTGGCTTTTCTTTATTCACATAGGTACAGTTGAGGTTTCTGCACTACTCTGTTTCTACTTGCCTCAGAGAGCTCTTTCCTTTTCAGGTGGCCATAAAAAGTGTGTGTGTGTATGTGCATGTATATGCCATATTAAACTTATACTTTAATTCTACTTTAAAGCAAATGTTTTTGTTCTTATTACTAAAAAATAGCTGAGGGAATACAAATTAGGTAATTTTTTTTTTTTGAATGAGGCTCTTGGATTTTTTTCTGGGTTACATTGACTTGGTATTTTATACTTTTAAATATAGATTTCTTTCTCCTAAAATAGTACACACTGTATCATTAATGATTTTATTGTTTTTGACTTTTTAGGCTTTTAGTCTTAATGGTGACAAACACTCCAAAGACTTTTTTTTCTTTTTCTTTTTTTTTTACAAATAGCATTATCTTAACGACAGTGTTTTCAACAGAAAAGAGGTTTTGGTTAATAGAAATGTCACTGCAATGTACATGCAATATTGCAATTCCCGCAGAACTACTCTGTTGGCTCAGGGTAGAAGCATGCATAAAGTCAAGGATTACAGATAATCCCCTGCCCTATTCCACAACTGAATGTAAGACTTAAAATACTAAGTAAGCCCATCACTGGCATTTCCTTCTGTTCTAATCATCACCACCTGAATCTCTATGCTCAATGCCCAATGTCCCAGCACACCACGTCACATAGTGAAAAGCTATAGTGAACAAAACATCTTAAAACTAGACAGTTTAAGCATGGAATATATTTTAAATATAGGAAAAGAGAAAAATATACTTACCCAGGTCTTTTATAGCAGATGAAGTCAGCATAGGATCTGAACTCACAAGGATAGCTGAAAATAATAACCATGTGGTGGTTTTCAAAACTAATTTGTTCACAGATGCCAAATGCCAAAGAATTAAGGTATAATTAATCAAAAAGCCAGGAATTGTAATTAAAAGTATCTGCAAAGAAATTTTACAGATAGAAAAATCAGATGGCATTTGTATTCCATTTTTAAATGCAGATAATCAGGATACTGGAGATGTAGAATCACATTCAATCCATTAAAGGGAAATTTTAAATTATCTTATTTAACAACTATGTGATTGCAACTCTGGAAATAAGGAACAAATATTGCAATGAGATTCTTAGGACCTAAGAAATACCAGTTACAGGAAATACCATATTATAGTTAAAAAGGAACTTTTATACAATCTACTACATATAAAATAGATAAACAACAAGGTCCTACTCTAAAGCACAGGGAACTATATTCAATATCCTGTAATAAACCATAATGGAAAAAAAATGAACTTTTAATTTTCTTGATAAGGCCACTGAATATAGATGTATATGTGTGAAGGTATATACATACATACCATATATATATATATATATATACACACACACATTTAACAATGCATAAAAACTGAGACATAGCCTATTAACATAGAAAAAAGAACACAAATTTAGAAAGAAGTTACAAAAGAGGGGAAAAAAGAGAAAACAAAATAATAGAAGGAATGTATAGAAAGGGCAGAGGACCAGAAAAATGATGGGAAGGGGCATTCTGTTATTCTAGGACTGGATCCTGGCCTTCTGCCTTCCCACCATTGCCTTTACTTTCTCTTATTCTACCTGTGGTGGTTATCTAGCAAGATTTTATTACCAAATGTGCTTGGGAAAATGTGGTGATTGTGCCTTAAAGTACCTATGAGAATTCACAACTACACCCTCATGTTCACTGTAACATTATTTACAATAGCCAAAACATGGAAGCAAGCTAAATGTCCATTTATGGATGAATGGATTAGGAAAATGTGGTATCTATATAGAATATTATTCAGCCATAAGAAAAAGAAAGAAACTTTGCCATTTGCCACAATATGGGTGGATCTTGGGGGCATATACTAAGTGAAATAAGTCATACAGAGAAAGACAAATAACATATGATTTCACTTACTTACATGTGGAATCTAAAAAAACAAAAAACTAAATTCATAGATATGGAGAACAGAGGCGGGCAGTGGGGTGGGTGGTGGATTGGAGGTGTGAAATGGGTAAAAGGGGTCAAAAGATACCAATTTCCAGTTATAAAACAAATAAAGCATAGGGATGCAATATACAGTATGGTGACTATAGTTAACAACAATAGTGTATTTCATATTCGAAATTTTCTAAGAGGGTAGGTCTTAAAAGTTCTTATCACAAGAAAGATGATTTGTAACTATGTGTGGTGATGGATGTTAACTAGGCTTATTTTGGTGATCATTCTGAAATATATACAAATATCGAATCATTATGTTGTACACCTGAAACTCATATAATGTTATATGTCAATTATATTTCAATTTTAAAATAAAATAAAATAAAAATGGATAACTAAGAATTTCATAATGATGTTGAAAAATGCTCTTACTGCCAATATAAAATTAAAAACAACAATATCATACATCCTTAATTATATCCTTAGAATTTCAATGAGTAAAATTAAAGACATGCATCATTTTGGGACTTTCCATAGAGATTACTAATATATCCTCCAAAAAGTTTTACCAACAAACACAGCCACCAGCAGTGTACTAATCATTCCCATTTAAAACAATTCTCCAGAGAAGTAAAATCAAATAAAATCCCCAGGTTCCTGTCTCAGCTTTTGCTACATCAAGAAAAATGAAAAAGCACAAGTTCTAACCCCCTTATTTATTACACATTTATTCACTACCTACTATGCAATGAGGCATTGCAATAGGCACTGGAGAAAGACATACCTAATGCAGTTAATGAAAAAGAGAATTCAGAAGAGCTAAAATATTAAAAGCTATCTTCCTTCTGATTATTTTAGTCTTTTGTTTGTACAGGGACATTCTTGCAGAGTTAGGGTCCATTTGGGAAATAACTGGACTCTGACTCAGGAGGCCTGGGTGCTAGTCCTGAGTGATTTTGGTTAAGTCACTTAATCAGACATTTCTAACCCAATCTTAAAATTGACAGAACAATGACAGAGTGCTTATATGGCATTACTGAGGCCTGACACTATTGAGAGGGAGTCTTTGGTAGATAAAGCTTGATAACAGCATCAGAATGGTGAAAGAAAATCAAGGTCCCCTAGGTCATTTACCTCTAGGGTGGCTGAATTCCCAATTTAAGGTTTTGGTGGTCGAGGGAGTTGTATTACTAACTCCTGTTCAAAGGAACAAATTAAAATGAGGCTTTGAGACAAGAGGATTGAGGGTCAGGATATCCAAATCTTTGTTCTTCCACCAAATAGCTGTTGATACCTCAATAAATCACATGGTATATTGTTTGCAAAAATGGCTGCAGTAATTCTGCTCCCTGAATCCACACAATTTTGTAGCTATCTTCCATACTGACTGAACAAGAGCAAACATGATGTAACTAGAGACTTAAAAAGCGGGGAGAGGGAAGTGTGGAGGGGCAATATAGGGGTAGAAGATTAAAAGATACAAACTATTATGCATAAAATAAGCTACAATGATATATCATACAACACAGGGAATATAGCCAATATTTTATAATAACTATAAATGGAGTATAACTTTAAAAAGTTGTGAATCACTATATTGTACACCAGTAACTTATAAAATGTTATACACCAACTATACTTCAATAAAAAATTTTTCTTAAAAAGCACTAGTAAATTCAAGTTTGCCCTCTCCTGCTGATGTTTGAGACTCTGAAATCACCATGTGAAGAAGCCTGGAATAATTGCCTGGATAATGAGATACATGTACAGTGACACTCATTGCCTATAGCCAATATTAACAGTACCAACAAAAAGACATATGAGCAGAGCCATCCAGCTCATCCTACCTCAGCTGACCCCCCAGTTGAACAGAGACTCAGGAGATGGCTTGACAGGGAACACTAGAACCAGCTCAAACTACTATTATATCTCTATTCTTTTCAATTTCATTTTTTGTAATTTGTCTGAATTTCATTTGCCTGGACTCTGTTTCAAGTGTAAATTATTTTAATAGTTTTGATTCTAATGTATTTTAGGTAACGGCTTTATACTTACAAAACTGTATTGATTACTTTGAAAGAAATGCACATCCTGCTTATAATCTAGAGTATTTTTTCTCAAGGTCTTTCCTGGAGGGGTTCAAATATCACATGATTAGAAAATAATCATAATAGTTTGTGAATTAGGATTATTGCTGTTTCTGTGAGTAGTCTTCTCTGTGTTGTTCTTTTACGTGTGGGTGTGGGAAATTTTAGGAGGTGGGTATTTGAAACACAACTTTTATCAGTAATTTCCTTTTACTGGACCTAATATATTTAATAATAGCTTTCTTATAGTATCTCAGAGTTAAAATCATAAGTGGCATTAAGTTCTGCCAGTCAGATTTTTTGAGTTACTTTTTTCCTCCATAATTTCTTTCTTGAGTCTTCAACATGCTAGACAATTGAAAAGATATAGTTTATTCACTAAAATATAGAGCTGAATTTACTTTTCCCACACTTTATACTTTTTCCTTGTTTTCTTTGTTTTATAATTTGGAGTAAAGTTTAAAAATTTTTGAATATAGAGGGCAGTGGCAAAGACGGGGGCGGGGGGATGCATAGAAAGATCTCGAGCTCACCTCCTCCCACTGGCACATCAAAATTACAACTATTTACAGAGTAGCTTTTGTTGAGAAAGACCAGAAGACTGGCAGAAAAGATCTTCTACAACTAACTATATAAAGAACAAACCATGAGAACCCAAGTGCCCATCAACAGATAAATGGATAAAGAAGATGTGGTATATGTATTCCATAGACTATTACTCAGCCATAAAAAGAATGGAAGGCACCTATGCTCACCACTATACAACCAATGCAAAAAAGAATGAAATTCTGCCATTTGCAGTAATGTGGATGGACTTAGAAAATATTATGCTTAGTGAAATAAGCCAGACAAAGACCAATACTATATGATATCATTTATATGTGGAATCTAAAAAATTAATACGAATGAATGTATATGCAAAACAGAAACAGACACATAGACATAGAAAACAAATTAGTGGTTACCAAAGGGAGAAGGGACAAATTAAGTGTATGGGATTAACAGACACAAACTAGCATGTATAAAATAGATAAGTAACAAGGATATATTACATAGTACAGGGAATTATAGTCATTATCTTATAATAACTTATAATGGAGTATGTTCTCCAAAAATACTGAATCACACTACATTGTAAACCTGAAACTAATATAATATTTTAAATCAACTATACTTCAAGAAAAACACAAAAAAACAAACCATGAGTTGTGTAGAAGGGCCAGAGACACGGTATAGTCAAGATCCATACCCACAGTGAGTGAGCCACAACTAGGAGGATAATTACAATTGCAGAGGCTCTCCCTAAGGAGCAAGGGGTCCAGGTCCTGCATCAGGCTCCCCAGCCTGGGGGTACTGAACCATGAAGATGATTCCTCTAGAACATTTGGCTTTGAAGGCTAGCAGGGCTTGCTTTCGGGAGAGCCAGATGGATGTGGGAAATAGATACTCCCCTCTTACAGGGCACACACAAAATCTCAGATGCTCTGGGACCCAGGGCAGAAGCAGTGATTTGAAAGGAGTCTAGGTCAGACCCACCTGCTGATCTCGGAGTGCCTCTCAGAGAGGAAGGATGCAACTGGAGCTCACCTTGGAGACATAGACACTGGTGGAAGCCATTTGGAGGACCTTGTTCTACCACATGAGCACTGGTGCTAGCAAGTGCCATTTTGGAATCCTCCCTCTAGCTTATTAGTGCCAGGACCTGGCCCTGCCCACCAGCCCATTGGCAAAAGTACTGGGACGCCTCAGGCCAAGCAGCTACCTGGGTGAGAATATAGCCCCACCCACCAGCAGGCCAATTGCCTTAACATTCTCTGAGTATACAACTATCCTGGGACACAGCCCTGTCCACCAAAAGGCCTAGGATCCAACCCCACACACCAATGCACTGGCACTAGTTCTGGGATCCCCTGCATATCCACAGCCATCTGTAGGGACCTGGCTCTGCCCACCGTCAAGCTGGCACTAGCCCCTGGACAAGCCTCACCCACCAATGGGCTGGCACTAGCCCCAGGACCACCCAGTCCCCAGCTCTGTCCACTAACAGGCCAACACACCAATTCCAGGACCCTCAGGGCCCTGCAGCCAGATAACCTAGGCCATAGCTCCACTCACCAGTGGGCTGGCACTAGCCCCAGGACTCATCCTCATCCACCAGTGGGTGGACATGAGCCCAGGGACCACCAGAGCACCAAAGCCATCCAGATGAGCAGGACAGCACTTGCTCCAGGACCCCCGGACCATGGCCCTGTCCATCAGCAGGCCAACACCAGCCCTGGGACCCAACCACCAAGCCCGTCAGCAAGCTGACACCAGCTCTGAGACATCTTTGACCCCTCAGCTCCCCACCTCCGGGTTCAGTCCTACTCACCAACAGGCCAACATGAACTTTGGGGTACTTCAGACCCTGTAATCAGCTGTGTCAGGAACTGGGCCCACCCACCAGCAGCAGACACTAGACCCAGGATACTAGGTCCCACAACCACCCACTCCAGAACCCAGCTCTGCCCACCAGTGGGCCAACCTTAGCCCCAGGACCACCCAGGGCTCTGCAGGCAGCTGCCTTGTGGCCTGGCCCTGCCCACCAGCAGCTGTCAGCATCCACTCAAGTCAGGAACTGGCAACCAACTGGACTGGGGGTCAGCCACATCTACCAGAATGCACATAGTGGTCATCCTCCTTCAACAGAAGGACCCACAAAGCCCACATAGGAAGCACTCCTAGAGGATACAGCTCTGGTGATGAGAGGAGAGTATGTTGCTGGGTCACAGAGGACTTCTAAAAAAGACCACTTCTCCAAGGTTAGAAAATATAACTAACTTACCAGATACATATAAATAAAACAGCAAATTAGGTAGAATGAAGCAGCAGAGGAATATGTTCCAAATGAAGGAAGAAGATAAAACCCCAGAAGAACTAAGTGAAGTGGAGATAAGCAATCTACCTGATAAAGAGTTCAAGGCAATGATCATAAAGTTAAAGCAAGAATATTAAAAGCAGCAAGGGAGGGCCTTCCCTGGTGGCGCAGTGGTTGAGAGTCCGCCTGCCGATGCAGGGGACATGGGTTCATGCCCCGGTCTGGGAAGATCCCACATGCCTTGGAGCGGCTGGGACCGTGAGCCATGGCCGCTGAGCCTGCGCGTCCGGAGTCTGTGCCCTGCAACGGAAGAGGCCACAACAGTGAGAGGCCCGCGTACCGCAAAAAAAAAAAAAAAAAAAGCAGCAAGGGAAAAACAACAAGTTACGTACAAGGGAATTCCCAAAATATGGTCAGCAGGCTTTTCAGCAGAAACTCTGCAGGCCAGAAAGGAGTGGCATGATATATTTAAAGTGATAAGAGGGAAAAACCTGGAAACAAAACTACTCTACCCAGCAAGGCTTTAATTAAGATTTGATGGAGAGATAAAAAGTTTTATAGAAAAGCAAAAGCTAAAAGAGTCCAGCACCACCAAACCAGCTTTACAAGAAATGTTAAATGTACTTCTAAGTGAAAAGGAAAAGGCTACAACTAGAAATATGAAAATTATGAAAGGAAAAATCTCATTGGTAAAGGCAAATATACAGTAAAGGTAGTAGATCAACCACTTAAAAGCTAGTAGGAAGGTAAAAAGACCTTTAAAAGTAGTAAAATCATCTATATCAACAATAAGTAGTAAAGGGATACATAAAGCAAAAATATGTAAAATATAATGTCAAAAACAGTAAATGTGAGGGGGGGAATAAAAATGCAGGGTTGTTAAAATGCATGTGAGCTTAAGAGATCAGCAACATGCATCAAAGGAAAAGAATGGAAAGCCCAGAAATGAACCCACACTTATATAGGCAATTAATCTACGACAAAGGAGGGAGAAACATACGATTTGGGAAAGGCAGCCTCTTCAATAAATGGTGTTGAGAAAACTGGATAGCTACATGCAAAATAATTAAACTGTACTACTCTCTCACATCCTGCACAAAAATAAATTCAAAATGGATTAAAGACTTAAATGTAAGACCTGAAAAACTTCTAGAAGAAAACATAGGTAGTAAGATCTTTGTTATCAGTCTTAGTAACATTTTTTTTGGCTATGTCTCTTCAGGCAAAAGAAATAAAAGCAAAAATAAATAAATGGGACTACATGAAACTAGAAAGCTTTTGCATAGTGAAGGAAACTCTCAACAAAACAAAAAGATCACCTACTGAATGGGAGAAGATATTTGCAAACAATATATCGAATAAGGGGTTAAGACCCAAAATGTACAAAGAGCTCATATTACTTAACATCAAAAACAAACAAACAACCCCATTAAGTAATGGGCAGAGGATTTGAATAGACATTTTTCCAAAGAAAACAGAAAAATGGCCAATAGGCATATGAAAATGTGCTTAACATCACTAATCATCAGGGAAATGCAAATCCCTGATTTTGACAATGAGATATCGCCTCATGTCTGTCAGAATGTCTATTATCAAAAAGACAACAAATAAGTTTTAGAGAGGATGTAGAGAAAAGGGAAACCTCACGCACCATTCATGGGAATGTAAATTGGTGCAGCCACTATGAAAAATGGTATGGAGATTCCTCAAAAAATTAAAAATAGAACTACCATATCATCCGGCAATTCCACTTTTGGGTATTTATACAAAACAAATGAAAATGCTCATTCAAAAAGATATGTGCACTCTATGTTCATTGCAGCATTATTTACAATAGCCAAGGTATGGAAGCAACAGAAACAGATTTATAGATATAGAGCACAAATAGGTAGCCACCTGGAGAGGGGATGGGAGGAGGAAAGAAATAGGTGAGGGAGATTAAGACCTACAAACTTCCAGTTGCAAAATAAATGATTCACAGGTATGAAATGTACAGTGTGGGTAATATAGGCAATAACTACTTAATATCTTTGTATGGTGACATATTGTAACTAGACATCGTGATGATCATTTTGAAAAGTATATAAATATCAAATCGCTGTGTTGTATAACAAGAACTAACACAGTGGTGTAGGTCAATTATACTTCAAAAACAAACAAAAAAGCAATCAAACTCATAGAAAAGGAGATCAGATTTGTAGTTACCAGAGGCAGGGTGGGAGGGGGTGTGAGAGGGAGAATTGGATGAAGGCAGTCCAGAGGTACAAACTTTCAATTATAAAATAAATAAGTAGTAGGGATGTGATGTACAACAATATGATGAATATAGTGAACACTGCTGTATGTTACACACAAAAGTTGTTAAGAGAGTAAATCCTAAGGGTTCTCATTACAGAGAAAAATATTTTTTTCTATTTCTTTAATTTTGTATCTGTATGAGATGATGGATGTTCACTAAATTTATTATGATAATCATTTCATGATGTATACAAGTCAAATCATGATGTAACCCTTAAACTTGTATGGTGCTCTATATTGATTATATCTCAATAAAACTGGAAGAAGAAAAATGATTTTGTAAAAATTGAATGTCCATATGAAAAAAAAATGAAACAGAACACCCAACTCACATCATATAAAAAAATTAACTCAAATTGGATCTTAGACCTAAATGTGAAACCTAAAACTATTAAAATTCTAGAAGAAAACATAACAAAAGATCTTAGTGACCTTAGATTAGACAAATAATTTTTAATAGGACATAAAAACACAAATTCTAAAAGAAAAATTGATGAATTGAACTTCATCAAAAGTAAAAACTTTTGGAAAAAAGAAAACTACAGTGGTATCAAAGTGGAGACTTATTTTTGATTGTGAATCTAAGTCATACATGGAAGACAATGAAACTGTTATGTAAATCTTGAAGAACCTGCTAAAAACAATATGTAATGGATTTTTTAATCAATTTAATTGAATATAATTTATCTTGCTTAGGAATGACTTTTGAAAATATGCCTGTAATAGTCACTATGCAAATTTTTTCACCTGGCATCTATTTGAGACTTTAATAACAAGGTTATAGAAATGATTTCCTACTTTTCCCTTTGAATTAATATTCAAAAGAAATATAATATAGAGAAATGACAAGTAATGAGAAAGTTAGTCTTTGCACTTGTACCCCATGACCTTGCAAATGACTATCTGTACCAAAAATTACATAATATTTGGACAGAATTTCTAAGGTAAATCAAATGAAATTGAATCATTAAAAAAGAGAAAGTTGGATCAGTACTTACCTCTCTGAGGCGTTGATGAGGGATTGACTTCAAAGAAGTCTGAGGGAATTTTCTAGGATAATGGAAATTTCTATATCTTGATAGGTTGATATTTGTCAAAACTCATCAAACTGTACTCTCAAAATGTATGCATACTACTGCATATAAATTATACGTAAATATAGTTGATTTTTAAAAATGTAAAAAAATCTGAACATAGATAACATGTAGTAGTTCATGAGTGAATAATATTATTGAAAATAACACTTCTTACCTGCCAAAATAACTTGTGGAGCAGGTAAACATCCATGTCAAATGCAACATTAAAGATAATTATTGGTGTAAATATATCAAAAAATAAATGTGGATCCATCCACTGTATGGCATCTGTATATTTTTGGACCTAATAATATAAAAATGTTATTTTCTCATTTATCTGTTGGTCTATTAGCATGGAATACATGCCAGGCACTCCTATGCCTAGCACAAGATAAAAAGATAAATCACAACATAGTAAGTGCTAAAGTCTTAACTCTTGGATTTTCATAATTTTGCATCAGATCATTACCAACTACAGCAAAAGGTTAATGAACATCTCTATGCTTATTTATTTATTTATTTATTTATTTATTTTAAGAATAGATATAGGAAACAGTTTGACAAAAGTACTAAAGGGTATGTAGGAGATTTTCAGGCATACAAGAGAAAGAGATTTCAGGTAGATGGATCATCATGCACAAAATCCACAAAGGAGTAAACAGTCATATCAATTTCCAGAAACTACATAATTAGCCATGGATTATACAGAAGATGTGTATGGAAGAATAGCAGGGATAGAGACTGGGAAGGTAATGCCAATTATGAAATAACCAATTAATGGTGTTTATCATAAAATATTTAGTTTATAGTTTTAAATCCTATATGGGCATCTGTAACCAAGCAGGACCCTATGGGGCCTTCTCCAGAGAGATGTCTCCCTTATATCCTCTGCTTTAGGTCCTCTCTGAAGTACCTAGATAATAGCATCTCATGCACATTTCCTGAGTTGTTTTACAGATGCAAAAGCCCCCACCAAATGAAAGAAATTAACACATCCCTTCAGGAGTCTGGCTGGAACCAGGAAATATTTGCAACAATTTTTGATCTTTTTACTTTACCTCACCATCAACCAATCAGAGAATTGTGCATGAGATCATCACATACCCTGGGACTCCCTTCCTTTGCCTTGCTTTTAAAAATGCTTTGCTGAAACCCATCGGGGAGTTCAGGCTTTTTGAGCACTAGCTGTCCCATACTCCTTGTACGGCACTTTACAATAAACGCTGCATTTTCCTTCACCACAACCTACTGTCAGTAGATTGGCTTTACTGCCTGTGGGCAAGCAGACCCAGTTTGGTTCGTTAACACATCCATTCAACACTCATTAAGGAAACACTGTGAACCTACTGTGTTAGGCACTCTCCTTGCATTTGGGAGATGATTCTTCATGGGTCTCTTGTGTTTCTCTGTATGCTACGGATGGAGGCACTGACTGCTTTTCTTCCAGGAACATTTTCTTTCAAGAATATTTGTACGGCTAACAGCTTTGGAAGATAAAGCAAGTGTCTCCCTCCAGAGAAAAAGGCAGGTTTACTATACTGTCCAGTGCTATAAAGATATTATCTCTCTCTGGAGCAAGAGGGCAGATGAGCTCACTGCCCATCATAAAATATTCAAGTTCTCTAAGCTCAGATTTCTTCTCCTATAATGCAACCCATTGTGTATGCAGGTTTCACCTCGCCCTCTTTACTTTCTCCCTGTGGGGCTCATGGAACAGGGGCAAGAAAATGTTGATACTCTGGCTTCCGCCATTGCTATGAGTAATAAAGTCCTTTGTTTCTAGCCCAGGAGTCCCGTGTCTTTTGCCAGGACCGTGAAACTGTGGCAAGCAAAATTATTAGATTGAAAGTTGAGTAAAATCTTAAACCGTTCTCAACATATGGTCTCTTCCTTTAAAGAGTTGTTGACAAATAGTAAAGTTTATAGAAGTACTTAAAATTGCATTTATGTCAAAAATCAGATGATTATCAAACCTGTTCATGAAAAATGAAGGAGTAATCTGCTTCTGGTTCTGGCATGGATACATGGTTTCCACTATGGTTTTTAACATCACTGGTTAAATTTGTTTGGGAAAGTCAATCATTTTCACACACGTTCGTATTTATATACTGATTAACTAGGGCAGGTGTTGGCAAACTATGGGCCCTGGGAACAAATCTG
Organism: Hyperoodon ampullatus; assembly: GCF_949752795.1. Classification (NCBI taxonomy): domain Eukaryota; kingdom Metazoa; phylum Chordata; class Mammalia; order Artiodactyla; family Ziphiidae; genus Hyperoodon; species Hyperoodon ampullatus. Next base: position 87,853,283 of record NC_136918.1, on the reverse strand, counting down.
GCTCAATGCCTGTTTTTGTAAATAAAGTATTATTGGAATACAGCCATACCAATTTACTTATGTATTGTCTATGGCTGGCTGCTTTTAAACTACAATGGCAGAGTTGAGTAGTTGTGACAGAGATCATATGGCCTTCATAGTCTAAAATATGCACTATATATGGCCTTTTACAGAAAACACTTTGCCGCCAACCCCTGGGCTAGAGGACTATTTAATGTGTCAATAATGCATTCTATATTCCTTGTAGTAAGCATATTGTCTCTCCTTTACCTGACTCCAGCTGTTCCCAACTATTTAGAAATACTGTATATGCCAAACTACATAGTTTGTCTTGTTCCTCACTTCCAACTCCATGTAAGAGGTTCAGTGTATGTTTCTTGACATATTCTAAGGCAGGTTCACTTAGAGAGTAGCCTCTATTCTAATGGGAACACTATGAAACATTCCTGAGGCAATAGATTGGTTCAATGTCAGAATTCTCTTGCTACTAGAGTCCTGTATCAGTAGCTCAAAGTCTCTCTGGGCTTGTATCTTGTTTACCAATTTCTTGTCTAAGGTTTTGAATTATGATTAAATACTCAGCTACTCACATTCTTAACAGCTGTATGTGTACTCATTCTGAATTGCCTACCTAGCTTCAGACCTAGGCTCTGTTTTGACTATGTTACCTGGATTTCAGCTCTTTCATGCCTGGTTCCTTCTTCTACACAGCTGATATGATGTTATGCATATCATAAGCATCTATCAACTGGCAGAGCAGTGAAGAAATATGTTTACAAATTGTCTTAAGCCATCTTTGTATTTATATAAATCTTAGATATAGTCAGATATATAAAATACTCATATTTACTATACACACCTGGTCAGATGTAAAACTTAACATTTCAAAACTGCATCCAAATAAAAATAATATCACAGGGAGAGGAATTGGAAAGTCTTTCAAGTGTAGGTTCAAAAATGCTGCAAAAAAATATGTCTATTGAAAGGCAGTGAAATACCACATTTATAGAACTTTAATTTGATATGAGTTCTTAATACTGAGGACAATGAAATACTGCACCACCCCTTACTTACTACATATATTCCTGTAACTGAAACCCTCCTTCACACTTAAGCATATAGAATCATTATAATTGGTCATCCACTAAATTCATGCTTTACTTCTTTTAAGAAGTCTATCATTTTCTTAGAATCTTTATTAAATATTGCTAGTAATCATTGGTTCTTTTGTTCCTACTGAAATATTTATAGCAGTTTATGTACATGCTATAAATCAGATATTCATTTCTTTAGCAATCCTGCAATGAGGGATTAATAAATTACTAATCTTAAATGAAATAGCCTGGCTGATTCCCAAGATAACAATGAGGAATTAGTATAATAATTTAATAATGAGAAAAACTAGCTACCTATTACTAATTACCTACTACCCATTAGAAAGCCTATAATGAATATTTAACTTTGTTCATAATTTTTTTCAAAGTGCAATAAGCAATATCAGCATTTCCTTCAGTTTAATGTTTCTAATTCTTTGTAATACAAGTTCTAATCAGGTCAAAAGCACATGCAAAAAATGTGCTTTCTTTTGATTTCTATAGTGTTCTTTTCTTCTCATCAAAGCTGGGCATAATTTACCATTTGAACAAAACCTAAGGGAACACCTACCAAGGGGTTAAAAAGTAACTGAATCATTCAGAAGACCTATCACTTTGAAAATTCTTTTTCCAAGTGAAGAAATCTGTGGGACAGCTAATTTTAAAATATGAATGAAACTCTAGTTTATGATGACGCAGGTAACAATAAAATCCCTAACCTTTGATTTTCTGCTTATCTGGTTCAATTCTCCACATCACTTAAATCTAACCACGACCTAGCAAGTAAGAAGGTATGAATACTCTGAACTCAGTAGAGGTGAAGAACGTGGATCAGATCTACATGGTCTCTCCTCAGGGGCAGATTATTATTATTTCATTTGATTGAAAATCTTGGTATAGAGGTATGAATTTAGAAAAAAAAAATCTAATTTCCTCTTATTGCTACTTTTCTTAATTCTCTATGGTGACATTTACAAAATACATCCACAAAACACACTTAAATAAAAAGAATTACACCTACCTCCAATTGTACAGATCAAAGACAATATTAGAATGATTTCAGGGAGTTCCTGAGAAGTTTTCATGAATGTATTCCTAAAAAAATCCAGCCATATGTTGGTAAATCCTTTGTTAAGAAAAGTGAAATTAGAAACAGTGCCATTCATCCTGTGGTTTCTCATAGGCCGTCTGAATCCAACTCTTAGGACTCTCTGCAAAACTCACCTAGGACCAAAAGAACATAAGATTTTCCTTCTTGTTGGCCTTCTACAGCTTTTCTTAAAAAATAAATAAAAAGCCTATATTTCTCTTTAGTTATTTCTAGTGATTTCTTAGGGTGTGCCAACATTAGGGCTGCCTCCCTCTTCTATTATGTTTTCAATGTAAATGATAGAAGAATTACAATCCCAAGTGATAGAGACGAGCCAGTGTCATCCTGTGTTCTTATGATGCCAAGCACTACTCAGCTATTTTCGCCCTGTATCTATCCCGCTGAAAAGAGGATTTTTCATCTAACCAGTCACCAGGACCACAAGCTGGTGCAGGTTACTTAGTTCTGAGGATGGACAACTGAGGGGTTTGCTCTCAGCTTATCTGAGCCTCTGGACGCATGTTTTGGCAGCTATTCCAAAGTAAGAAGTGGTGGTGGTGAGAATATTCTGATCTCTTTTGTTGTTCTATCCAGACAGAAATGAATAGACCATGATGATGTTTAATAACAGCCTTCTTTTATCTCCTTTGAGACATTGCTGGGCCATGTTTTCTCTAACTTTTAAATATTTTTATAGCAACCAAGGACCTAAGAAAAATATTGAAAACAAAATGATTTAAAACAAGGGAGTTGTTACATGTTTCTATTGTTACTTCTTGGAAAAGGAACAAGGGCCATGGTGTGTCTTGGTTTGAAGAAATAGGTAATAGCTGCAGTCTGCCAATCCCACTTGCTTCCCATGGTGAGGAAAGTTTTGCATCCGGGTCTTAAACTTCATGCAGGGAACTCTTCCAATTCTCTCATAATATTGGCTTAACCTTTTCTAGTGTCTATTAGCATCTCATCTGGCTGCCTCGCTAAGCAATCAACTCGTTATTACTAAACTTCCTCTCACAATCCAGCAATGTCTTTTTCAGTTTCATATTTCACATACATATGTTTTATAATATGCTCTTTACTGACTATAAAAACAACCTTTTGAAAGAAAATTAAATGAATACATGCTTATTGTGAATATTTTTGAAATAAATATGTAAAGAAGCATTTCAAAAACAAAAAAAAATATGCACAGTCATGTCATCTAGTGGCTTTTATATATTTTATTTACATAGTTCTGTTCATCTTTATATAATTATACTTTCTACTTCTTTCCACATGGTATTGTATCACCAGCATCAAAGGGCCTTGTGAACACCGTTTACAAACGTTGTACCATATTAGCACCAATGTAAAAGTGCCGACTCTCTGGTCAGATAGCGACTCTCTGCACGCAAAGATCTGATGGGCTGCTGCTTGCAAGGTAAAAGACTCTGGGCAACTTGCTGTTGGCCTCAGTTTTCTAATCTGTATAGTTTCCCAGTCTATGTAATTCCTCTCCCTGTATTTATAATTTTATTTGAAATCACCTGGGGAGCTATAACGATACTATTGCCTGAGTCTTATCCTCAGCGATTCCTATTTAAATCAGTCTAGGTGGCAGCTTGGGCTCCCCAGGCAATTTTAATGTGTAGCCAATGTTAGTAACCACTGTGATTCACCCAATTCAAAGGAAACATTCCTCAGTTTTCAGTTTCAAAGCCAGCTTATTTTCAATATTCTTGAGTCAGATATTTTGAGAAAGGGTATCAATGCCCTTCTGGTGAAGACCCCAGAAACACATCTGTAGTTGACAAGTTTGGTTTATTATGTGTCTCAGTGAGGGAGGCCATTCACCCTGGGGAACTGTTGGGAGGTTCAGTAAAAGGATGTTAGAAAGAACTAATTGTGGATCTGGGTAATTTTAGAGAGGGTCTAAGGAAGTGAAAGTTTACTATAACTTGGGTGCTGTCAGAAAGCAAGGACAATTCTGTGACTGGGTGTCTCAATAAATCTTATGTATAGAGAAAGCAGACTAGAATGGGGATAAAGCTGTGATGAGTACAGAAGCAGCAGCCACTCATTTTAGATGAGGGAGGGGATGTTTGGTACTGTATGGGTTGCATGGTGACTTCTTTTTGTCCAACTTTATTTACAGTCTCCTAGTGAACTCATCTGATTTTGATGTTCTGTGAGATTATGTCCAATAGGAGAACAACATGGACTAGCTGTGAGCATCAGACCAGCTTGTAGTAACACTAGGTGACATCTAGCTCTGGGTGTCAGACCAGTTCCCTGATGTTTGGGGCTGCTTATTTTTGGTTTGTTTCATTTTTCCTCAAAGGATTTCTTTTTTTTTTTTACATCTTTATTGGAGTATAATTGCTTTACAATGGTGTGTTAGTTTCTGCTTTATAACAAAGTGAATCAGTTATACACATACATATGTCCCCATATCTCTTCCCTCTTGCACTCAAAGGATTTCTAAATTCCTTAACCTCACTTTAACATGTTAAGAACTGAAAGTAGACCAAGAGATCTTGATAGTAATTTAAGTGACAGAGGAGAGCAAGCTCAGTTATCCCTCTAAGACAGAGATGTTCAACCTTGACTGCATATTGGAATCAGAGAGTTTTAAAAATACAGATACCTGGGTGGCACCACAGAGGTTAATTTAATTGGTCTAAGGTGCAGCCTGAGTATTAGGAACCTAAAAACTTCCCAGTGATTCTAATAATCAGCCATTATTTAGAAGCACTGCTCTAGGAGAAATCTGTGCCATTAGGGAAGAACATTGTGATAGATTGATGGTATTTGCTCTCAGCATCAAGAGAGCAAATATAGGAAAATATTGTCAATTTCACCTATTAATTTTCTCACTGTTACTCCTGGACTAAATATTCTGGAGCAAATGGGTTTGACCAAAAAAGGAAAAATATTTTCTGCATCATAGTTATACATTCCTATGGGTTCTCAGAATTTAATACAGTTAAGAACACTATTGTTTTCCAAACTAAAAGCAGGGATACATGTTCCCATAAGCATTCTCTCATTTCTAAAATTGTTTATTTGAAACCTGAATAGCCATAACTCAAAAAGACACATGTACCCCAATGTTCATTGCGGCACTATTTTCAATAACCAGGTCATGGAAGCAACCTAAATGCCCATCGACAGATGAATTGATAAAGAAGATGTGGTACATACATACAATGGAATATTACTCAGCCATAAAAAGGAACAAAATGGGGTCATTTGTAGAGATGTGGATGGACCTAGAGGCTGTCATACAGAGTGAAGTAAGTCAGAAAAAGAAAAAACAAATATCATATATTATTAACGCATATATGTGGAATCTAGGAAAATGGTACAGATGAACCTGTTTGCAAGGCAGAAATAGAGACACAGGCGTAGAGAGCAAACGTATGGACACCAAGAGGGGAAAGGGAGTGGGATGAACTGGGAGATTGGGATTGACATATATACACTAATATGTAAAAAATAGATTACTAATGAGAACCTACTGTATAGCACAGGGAACTCCACTTCGCTGTACAGTAGAATCTAACACAGCATTGTAAAACAACTATACCCCAATAAAAAAATAAATAAAAAAAGAAAACCTTAATAAGTGTTTATACATCCAATTCTTTCATAAAAGAATAAAATTACTCCAAATCTTAATTATTCTTGAACTTTAGGGACATATATGATCAAGTTCAACAGAATTTCCCTGTTTGGCTGTAAATACTCAATTTGGCTTCTTCAACCTCTACTCCAAATTCTCCTAACAAACCTTTCCCCTGACCAAAATGATCTCATGTTAAGTTAGCATGTAAATGCTAATATTATTCTAGTTTGATACTTTAAAGGATATGGGTAAAGAAGTAGCAGTTTAGATTAAACAGATTTTCAATGTAATTAAAACTCTTCTTAAGCTTAAATTGACTTTTGACAATTTTGAATAAGTTTATGAGTTAACGTCTCATTAAGTAAAAAATATTGATTTGTCTTGAAATTGCCACATAGGTTTCCTATATTAACTTATCAATAAATTAAATAATGCCTCAAATCTCTTTCTGTGTGGAGTTAATAACTGTCCTCTCAAAAATGGCATATGGATTTGTCCTCAACATCACTCAGCCTTGAGAAATTCTCTCTCATGGAGTGGAAATCGTACTGATTCACTCTGTACTTGAAAATGGGAAATCTTTCTTCCTTTCTTTTTTTTTTTTTTTTTTTTTTTTTGCGGTACGCGGGCCTCTCACTGTTGTGGCCTCTCCCGTTGCAGAGCACAGGCTCCGGACGCACAGGCTCAGCGGCCATGGCTCACGAGCCCAGCCGCTCCGCGGCATGTGGGATCTTCCCGGACCAGGGCACGAACCCGTGTCCCCTGCATCGGCAGACGGACTCTCAAACACTGCGCCACCAGGGAAGCCCTTTCTTCCTTTTAATCACCACATTTTGCAGGAATTTGGTGACAAAATTATCCTGAAAAGAGAGCTGTGGGATCCCAGTAATCTTCATTAGCTGTAAAGCTCTCATTGATTTATGACAGATACAGAACTGGGGTTGGATTGTCTCTTCAGAAGACTCTCCACACAGTACAGCGGGGCCTTACTCACAGACTCTGAAGGTGAGCAGTCTGTTGCCCTCCTAAGGCTTCTTCACTCAGAACGAGCCCTTCCTCCCTCTCGGCTCTGCTGCATACACCTGAGGAGATTCACCACGGCATCAGTGTGCTTTCCTCTTGGTGCCTCATAAGGCAAAGGGAGCAATCACCAGGCAGGTGAGCAGCAGTCTGGAAAGTTGATATGGGAAGTGTAATGCAGGAGGGGCAGGGGCTAAGGGACAGAAGTTCACACTGAAAGGCTGGTTGATCTTCGGAAAAGTGTTTGATTGGCTGCCATAGGAAAGTTGGAAACTACAAGAGGGAGTGGCTGGCTGAATCTGTAGCTGGAATACTGTGGGAGCGTTTGTTCTTCTTTGCGGAAGAAATTACCCAAGGGGAAGGGCAACTTCCTGAAGGGGAAGCCAAGGGAGGACTCACCATCTAGAGCCTCAGGAGGAGTATCGTGTGGTATGCAGGTAATAAGTGGAGGCTACTTAATCCGTTCACCCTAGAACAGCCGCAACTAACTGCTACCTCACTGACAGTTTCTTTCTGTAAGCCCCGCCCCTGGTCTGAACCCATTGGCTTCAGCTTCACAACCCCTGACTTGATTGGCTGACGAAATACAGTCCTAGAAGGTGCTACACAGCATCATTGCCCCTGCACATCTACGGCAACCCTTGAAGCCTTAAGGACGTTTATTTAAAAAATAAAAGAAAATAAACAAGGGTGAAAAGGAACCTCCAGAAATTGTATGCTCTATTAATTTAAAACAGGAACAGTGGATTTCTGGCAAAGAGCCAATAGACACTGTTTTCCCAGAATTCTGGTGGGAGTGAGACTCCTAGATAAGATAGAGTGATAGAGATTTTGAAATATGAGGGTGCAGGTTACTGGGTTAGGAAACACAAAAGAGAGAGAGGGAGACAATGGCTATTCTAACCATGTAGGAGAATGCAATCAAGACAGGCAAGATAGATTTTATCTTCTGAGTCCTTTATCTAGGGAAATTTTTTGGAATAATGATAGACTCATTTCTTTTTTTTAAACATAATATGAAAAGGATATTTTCAGTGAAATTACTTAGTGATACTACCATAGAGCCAATTTTCATATTCCCACGCTCATCATAAAATATTTGGGAAGGAATTTTGTAATGATTTTGAAATCTAGATTCTTATTTGGCTCTATGCTCTATAGGTGCTCCCTATTTTGCCTATATGGGTCCTTCTGGACTCTGGTTTTGTTGGTTGACATGCCTTGCCTTGCAAGGAGGCTCCCAGCCACTGGAAGACAGGCTCAGGTCACAAGGCTGCTGGCCACATGGCCTCAGGAAGTCCTGGTGTAGTTCTGGTCTACTGGTGGGCAGAGATGTGTGCTGCAGTGGGTGAATGTGGGGCTGGCAGCCTCAGATCTAGTGTTGGCTTGCTGGTGGGTAAGACTGGTTTTTGACATGGCTGGCTGTTGGGTTTGGGCTGTCCCAAAGCTGGTGTTGGCCCACTGGTGAGTGGGGTAGATCCCATGGTGGCTGGCTGAGGTGTCCAAGTTGTCTCAGATCTGGTATTTACCTTCTGTTGGGTGGGGCTGGTGCCTAGAGGATCCCAGGGCTAGAGCTGCCACACTTGTGGGTGGAGTCAGGTTCCCAAGTCTTGAGCTACAGGACCCTGGAGGTCTCAGAGCTTGTGTAGGTCTGCTGGTAAGGGGGGCTGGGTTTTGACATGGTTGGCTGCAAGGTCTGGCACGTTCTGAGCTGGTGTTGCCCTGCTGGTGGGTGATTCCACATCCCAGGGTAGCTGACTGAAGGTCTGCCGTGGCCCTGGGGCTGGTGCCTACCCACTGGTGGGTGAGGCTGGCCCTAGGGCTACTGCCAGCTAACTGGTGGATGGAACTGGATCCCAGGGTCTCTGGCTGCAGGACCCTGTGGGTCCCAGGGATAGTGCCAGAGGACACCTGGGTCCAGGGTCCTCTGGTGGACAGGGCCAGGTCCTGAGGCAGGTGTGGGCTCTGGGGTATTAGGGCAGCAAGCCTACTGGTGGGTACAGCTGTGTCTCCACTCAGCTCATTGCTTGTCCGAAGGTGTCCCAGCCCACAGGCTGATGGATGGGGCTGAGTCCTGGCACTTATAAGCTAGAGGCAGGACTCCAAAATGGGTCTTGCCAGCACCCAGGCCACATGGCAGAATGAGCTCCCCAAATGGCTGCCACCATTGTCTATGTCCCTGGGGCAAGCCCCTGCTGCCTTCTGCCTCTCCAGGAAGCTTTCCAAGATCAGCATGTTGCTCTGATCCAGGCTTCTCTCAAATGACTGCTTCTTCCCTGGTTCCCGAAGCATGTGAGATTCTGTGTGTGTCCTTTGGGAGTGGAGTCTTTATCTCCTATAGCCCTCTGGCTCTCTTGAAAGCAAGCCCTGCCTTCCTTCAAAGCCAAGTGTCCTGGAGGAATCATCTTCCTGGTGCAGTACCCCCAGGCTGGGGAGCCCAATTTGGGTCTCGAACCCCTTGCTTCTTTGGGAGAACCTCTGCAATTGTAATTAACCTCCCATTTGTGGGTTACCCACCCAGGGGTGTGGGTCTTGACTGTACCACATTTCCACCTCTCCTATCCGTCTCATTGTGGCTCCTTCTTTATATCTTTAGTGGTGCAAGATATTTTCTGCTAGTCTTCCAGTTTTTTCTCATCAATAATTTATGTGTGAATAGTTGTAATTTTGGTGTACCCATGGGAGAAGGTGAGCTCAGTGTCTTCATAGTCCTCCACCTTGACCACTCCTCTTAGCACTTTTTCATTTTAATTGGGGTATCGTTGTTTTACAATGTTGTGTTAGTTTCTACTGTACAACAAAGTGAAGTAGAGTTCCCTGTGCTCTAACAGCAGGTTCTCAGTAGTTATCTATTTTATACATATTGGTGTATATACGTCAATCCCAATCTCCCAATTCATCCCACCCCTGGCTTTCCCCCGCTTGGTGTCCATATGTTTGTTCTCTATATCTGTGTCTCTATTTCTGCCTTGCAAAGGGTTTTGATAAAAATTAGCTGTTAATGTTATTGAAAATCCTTTGCTACTTTCAAGATTCTCTTTGTCTTTGATTATGTTTGATTATGATGTGCCTTGGTGTGGATCCTTTTGTATTTATTCTACATAGAATTTACTGATCTTCTTGGATATGTAGACTAAAGATTTTTTTTAATCAAATTTGGAAAGTTTTCGGGTATTGTAAAAAAATTATTTATTTTATTTATTTATTTTTGGCTGCATTGGGTCTTCGTTGCTGTGCACGGGCTTTCTCTAGTTGTGGTGAGCGGGGGCTACTCTTCCATGCAGTGCACATGCTTCTCATTGCGGTGGCTTCTCTTGTTGCGGAGCATGGGCTATAGGCATGCAGGCTTCAGTAGTTGTGGTGCACAGGCTTAGTTGCTCTGCGACATGTGGGATCTTCCCGGACCAGGACTTGAACCCGTGTCCCCTGCATTGGCAGGCGGATTCTTAACCACTGAGCCACCAGGGAGGGAAGCCCTCAGGCATTATTTTTTAAAATATTCTTTCTATCCCCTTTCTGTATCCCTTCTCCTTCTGGGACTTTCCTTACGAATATGGTGGTGCTCAGATAGTGTTCCACAGATCTCTGAGGTTCTGTTCATTTTCCCTCAGTCTTTTTTGTTTCTCAGACTAGATCTATCTTCAAGTTTATTGATTCTAACCTTTGCCTCCTTGAACCAGTCGTTGAGCATTTCTAGTGAATTTTTCATTTCAGTTATACTTTTCTAATCCAGAATTTCTGTACATTCCTTTTTATAACTTTTAATCTCTTTATTGATATTTTATACTTAGAGATACATCATTCTTAATACACTTTCCTTTACTTTTTTAGACACGGTTTCCTTTAGTGTACTTTGCTGGTATCCCAGTCATTCTTTAAAGTTATAATGCTTGTGTTCACATCTTTATTACTCACAAGAAAAGAATCAGCGGCAGGGTTTTCACCTCAATAGAACTTCGTGTTCCCCAACATAGCAGCAGTGCTTCTCCCTGACTCAGGGGCTGCTGGGCATTTAATCCTAATATGTTTTATTCACAATGAGTTCTTTCTCTATCTCAGGAAGAACTCCCCAAACCAGAGGTAATATATTCATTATTCAGCATCAGTTTCCATTTCCCTTTGAAAACTGAGTTTTCTGTGTCTCATTACCAAGGCAACTTCTCTCAGGTGGGTAGTAGACTTACTTATAAGTGTGGGTTTAGAAGCTGGAATTTAGATAGTGGGAAGTTTTGTCTTAAGGGAAGTCAGGAAAGACCTCCAATACCTAGAGCCATAGGAAAGAGATGGATATTGGTATATGAGGTGGGGGGAGGGTAGGGACCATCTATGCCAATAGAGGCTTTTGTTTTCCTGAGACAGGAGCTGAGGGAGAAGTTATGAGAGGAGAAGGTAATTTTTATAGGGATTTATGAGTGACAAAAAGAGAAAAGAAAAGGCTTAGTGCCCAAAACATGTTCAGTATGTGCACACATTAGCACGGGGTGGGGTGAGGGTATGGCTATGTGTGTACTAACTGGAAGCTGGTTAATGATCTCACTCCAGAGAAGCTAAGCTCAACTGCACTTCTCTGAGAACACTAATTTCCCCAAGTCCTAGCCCTGGTTTTAATGCCCCACCCCTGGTCTGTTTGGCTAATTAAGTGTAATTCTAGGGGGTTCTAGATAAAGATCACCAACCGTAACTTGTAAGAGAGGACATACAGTCCAGAAGACCCTAATCATTAAACCAGCAATAACAGAAGTGCAGGAGGGAAAAAAAATCCTCACTTTCAAATGAATTGTTCACATTAAAAAAGTATGGTGTATGGGCTTCCCTGGTGGCGCAGTGGTTGAGAGTCCGCCTGCCGATGCAGGGAACACGGGTTCGTGCCCTGGTCCCGGAAGATCCCACATGCCGCGGAGCGGCTGGGCCCGTGAGCCATGGCCACGGGGCCTGCGTGTCCAGAGCCTGTGCTCTGCAACAGGAGAGGCCACAAAAGTGAGAGGCCCACATACCGCAAAAAAAAAAAAAAAAAAAAAAAATGTATGGTGTGAACCGGTAGAGAATGAACACTGCTTTTCCAGGATTCCAGCAGGAGGAAGACCTTCTGGGGAAGCTGGTATGAATTCATGTGCATAAAACACCAATAAGCAGGTGGCTGGGTTGGAACTGAAGGGAGAAAAATAGAAACCAAAAGCACCAAGCAAGGAGTGCTTTCCCTCTACTTAAAATTGTTTATAGAGAGAGGAGTTTACGGGAAGGTGAAAATGATCTGTTTGTTTGCTTTTTCATTTTAATATATAAATAGTATTTACTTTGAAACTGCTTAATGATTTTACAGGAAAGTTATTTTTTAATTTTCCCACTCCAGCTGTTTGAGGAGATGGATTTTAAGGATTAGATCCCGAGTGGAATGATTTTTAGACACTTAGCATACCTCTGTGGGAAGCGGTCTTTTCACCTGATCTCATTGTGGGTAAACTATTTTGATATGCATGACATACATAAAAAACTGGGAAAGGTTAGTAACACTACCCAAAGAAGAGCTAATTAAATTTTCTTGCAAGTCAGCAGGTAAGTTTTGAGGCCTTGTGTATGAATCACGTGACAGCTACAGGACAGCAGGCAGATATGTTTAAGTAAAGTTTTATGCATAGACCTAGGATTCTGAACAGGGTTGGCACACAGGAAGTTAAAAATCAAGACAATGTTTTAACGGATTTTCAGATTTTCGGAGCAAGTGGTTACTGTGTAACAGATTTGGCTGTAATGCTGCATTTCAGTTCCAGAGTTCAGTTAGAAAATGAAATACTGCAAATGTTAGTGAAGATTTTGTCATCAAATTTCATGGGCTTTGCATCCATCCTATTATCCAGCTCCTCATGCTACCCCTCTGGGTACAAGGATCAGGTAAATTTCTACTTTTTCTCTCAAATGCATTTGGGTGGAAATCAATGGCAAATAAATACCAGGCTGTAGCACAGGCTCAGGACGTGCAGGCTCAGCGGCCATGGCTCACGGGCCCAGCCGCTCCGCAGCATGTGGGATCTTCCTGGACTGGGACACGAACCCGTGTCCCCTGCAACGGCAGGTGGACCCTCAACCACTGTGCCACCAGGGAAGTGCAGGCTGTAGTCTTTTTACTTTCATAAGGTTAGGTGAAGAGGACATTATGTTTGGGTCTGCATGTTAATCATGTAGCTATCCAAGTTGTTGACAACTAGCAAACAGTTTAAGTTGAGCATATTTGAAACAGTGACTTAGTAAACAGAGAATGAAAGAAATGTAATAAGCACTGCTTTTGAAGTGAACCCAAGTAGCTCAAACAGGGGAGCCAGAAACCTGCTGGAAGCAAATGAACTCTTTGCAAGTTAGTTAGTTTTGCAGTATTCCTTGCAGCCCATTTGCCTTTTAAGTTTGACTTGTTTTGAGGCTCTTCTTGGTCATTAAGAAGTTTTCATTTTTGTGTTGTCATATCTGTTGGGGTTTTTGTGGGTTTGCTTATCATTACAAGCTGAGGTACACCTGAAACACATCAAAGATTTAATAAGTATTCAAGTCCTGCTTTTCTCTAGTCATTTAAAAATCATTTGATTAAAGATATTTAACTCAAATCCATCTAAAATCAGTTTGGTTCACAGTAAAGGCAATAACTAATGTTCTATAGGAACAGCAGAGAAAAATATCATGATAACTTCTAGTTAAAGATTTTTTCATGGGGCAAGTATCATTTGAATTTAGCTAGATTGTTCAATCAAAAGTTAAATGTGGGGTGATATATGCTGAGAAAGAAAAAGAGTGTGACAGGTACAGGAAACCATTATGTTCAGGTTTCTTCTCCTTAACTTACTTCTGCATCTAAAATGCAAAATGGAGAAAACTGTCACCAAGTAACTCAGAATTTAGTAAGGGACACACGCATGTGAACAAGTAATAATGAAGGAGTGTGGTAAGAACAGTTATAGAAATTGTTATGGAAATAGTAATCATTAGCTTGTTACTCTTTTGTGTTGCTCTTTTGACTTCCCTTAGTACTTTTCCCTTTTTCCTTGAGGGCAGGGACTATATCACTCATGATAACTAAAATGTCTATGGTTATTTATAACCAGCATTACATCTATATGTTCTCCTTTCATATTCACAATATTTTGTGAGTCAGGTACCACTAAGCCCATTTTTCAGATGAAAATGCTGAGGCTTAGGAAGGTAAAGAATTGCTACAAAACCACACTCATGAAAGTAGCCCAGGTAGGACATCATCACAGTCTTTTGTTGACAAATGAAATACTATGTATGCAACAAACATGTGATATTTATTTAGATATTCTACAATACTGTGTACATAGTTTCAGACCAAGAAATTTTTGAAAATTATTTGAAAAAAGATTTGTTTATAATTTGAACATGAAAATCAAGAGAAGTGAATGAAAAGCAGAGAGCATAACATGAGGTAAGTGAAGTATATGAAGATTTTTTTTAACATCTTTATTGGAGTATAATTGCTTTACAATGGTGCGTTAGTTTCTGCTTTATAACAAAGTGAAACAGCTATACATACACATATATCCCCACCTCTCCTCCCTCTTGAGTCTCCTTACCACCTTCTGTATCCCACCCCTCTAGGTGGTCACAAACACCGAGCTGATCTCCCTGTGCTATGCAGCTGCTTCCCACTAGCTATTTATTTTACATTTGGTAGCGTATATAAGTCCATGCCAATCTCTCACTTCATACCAGCTTACCCTTCCCCCTCCCCGTATCCTCAAGTCCATTCTCTACATCTGCGTCTTTATTCCTATCCTGCCCCTAGGCTCTTCAGAACCTTTTTTTTTTTTTTTTTTTTTTTAGATTCCATATATATGTGTTAGCATACGGTATTTGTTTCTCTCTTTCTGACTTACTTCACTCTGTATGACAGTCTCTAGGTCCATCCACATCACTACAAATAACTCAATTTCATTTCTTTTTATGGCTGAGTAATATTCCATTGTATATATTGGCCACATCTTCTTTATCCATTCATTTGTCAATGGATGCTTAGGTTGTTTCCATTTCCTGGCTATTGTAAATAGAGCTGGGATGAACACTGTGGTACATGACTCTTTTTGAATTATGGTTTTCCCAGGGTATATGCCCAGTCATTTGCTGGGTTGTATGGTAGTTCTATTTTTAGTTTCTTAAGCAACCTCCATGGTGTTCTCCATAGTGGCTGTATCAATTTACATTCCCACCAACAGTGCAAGAGGGTTCCCTTTTCTCCACACCCTCTCGAGAATTTACTGTTTGTAGATTTTTTGATGATGGCCATTCTGACTGGTGTGTGGTGATACCTCATTGTAGCTTTGATTTGCATTTCTCTAATGATTAGTGATGTTGAGCATACTTTCATGTGTTTGTTGGCAATCTGTATAACTTCTTTGGAGAAATGTCTCTTTAGGTCTTCTGCCCAATTTTGGATTTTTTTTTTTTTTTTTTTTTTTTTTGATATTGAGCTGCATGAGCTGCTTGTAAATTTTGGAGATTAATCCTTTGTCAGCTGCTTCATTTGCAAATATTTTCTCCCATTCTGAGGGTTGTCTTTTCATCTTGTTTCTAGTTTCCTTTGCTATGCAAAAGCTTTTAAGTTTCAATAGGTCTCACATGTTTATTTTTATTTCCATTTCTCTAGGACGTGGGTCAAAAAGGATCTTGCTGTGATTTATGTCATGGAGTGTTCTGCCTATGTTTTCCTCTAAGAGTTTATAGTGTCTGGCCTTACATTTAGGTCTTTAATCCATTTTGAGTTTATTTTTGTGTATGGTGCTAGGGAGTGTTCTCACTTCATTCTTTTACATGTAGCTGTCCAGTTTTCCCAGAACCACTTATTGAAGAGGCTGTCTTTTCCCCATTGTATATTATTGCCTCGTTTATCAAAGATAAGGTGACCATATGTGCCTGGGTTTATCTCTGGGCATTCTATCCTGTTCCATTGATCTATATTTCTGTGTTTTGTGCCAGTACCATACTGTCTTGATTATTGTATCTTTGTAGTATAGTCTGAAGTCCAGGAGCCTGATTCCTCCAGATCCAGTTTTCTTTCTCAAGTATGCTCAGGCTATTCAGGGTCTTTTTTATTCCCATACAAATAGTGAAATTTTTGGTTCTACTTCTGTGAAAAATGCCATTGGTAGCTTGATAGGGATTGCATTGAATCTGTAGATTGCTTTGGGTAGTATAGTCATTTTCACAATGTTGATTCTTCCAATCCAGCAGCATGGTATATCTCTCCATCTGTTGGTATCATCTTTAATTCCTTTCATCAGTGTCTTATACTTTTCTGCATACAGGTCTTTTGTCTCCTTATGTAGGTTTATTCCTAGGTATTTTATTCTTTTTGTTGCCATGGTAAATGGGAGTGTTTGCTTAATTTCTCTTTCAGATTTTTTGTCATTAGTGTATAGGGATGCAAGAGATTTATGTGCATTAATTTTGTATCCTGCTACCTTACCAAATTCATTGATTAGCTCTAGTAGTTTTCTGATAGCATCTTTAGGATTCTCTATATATCGTATCATGTCATCTGCAAACAGTGACAGTTTTACTTCTTTTCTGATTTGGATTCCTTTTATATCTTTTAAGTCTCTGACTGCTGTGGCTAAAACTTCCAAAACTCTGTTGAATAATAGTGGTGAGAGTGGGCAACCTTGTCTTGTTCCTGATCTTACTGGAAATGGTTTCATTTTTTCACCATTGAGAATGATGTTGGCTGTGGGTTTGTCATACATGGCCTTTATTATGTTGAGGTAAGTTCCCTGTATGCCTACTTTCTGGAGGGTTTTTATCATAAATGGGTGTTGAATTTTGTCAAAAGCTTTTTCTGCATCTATTGAGATGTTCATATGGTTTTCCTCCTTCAGTTTCTTACTATGGTGTATCACGTTGATTGATTTGCATATATTGAAAAATCATTGCATTCCTGGGATAAACCCTGCTTGATCATGGTATATGGTCCTTTTAATGCGCTGTTGGATTCTGTTTGCTAGTATTTTGTTAAGGATTTTTGCATCTATGTTCATCAGTGATATTAGCCTGTAGTTTTCTTTTTTTGTGACAGCTTTGTCTGGTTTTGTTATCAGGGTGATGGTGGCCTCATAGAATGAGTTTGGGAGTGTTCCTCCCTCTGCTCTATTTTGGAAGATTTTGAGAAGGATCGGTGTTAGCTCTTCTCTAAATTTGTGATAGAATTTGCCTGTGAAGCCATCTGGTCCTGGGCTTTTGTTTGTTGGAAGATTTTAATCCCAGCTTCAATTTCAGTGCTTTGATTGGTCTGTTTAAATTTTCTATTTTTTCCTGGATCAGTCTCAGAAGGTTGTGCTTTTATAAGAATTTGTCCATTTCTTCCAGGTTGTCCATTTTATTGGCATATAGTTGCTGTAGTAACATGCCATCTCTCATGATCCTTTTTATTTCTGAAGTGTCAGTTGGTACCTCTTCTGTTTCGTTTCTAATTCTATTGATTTGTGTCTTCTCCCTTTTGTTCTTGATGAGTCTGATTAATGGTTTATCCATTTTGTTTATCTTCTCAAAGAAGCACCTTTTAGTTTTATTGATCTTTGCTATCGTTTCCTTCATTTCTTTTTCATTTATTTCTGATCTGATATTTATGATTTACTTCCTGCTGCTAATATTGGGTTTTTTTGTTCTTCTTTCTCTAATTGCTTTAGGTGTAAGGTTAGGTTGTTTATTTGAAATGTTTCTTGTTTCTTGAGGTAAAATTGTATTGCTATAACCTTCCCTCTTAGAACTGCTTTTGCTGTATCCCATAGGTTTTGGGTCAATGTGCTTTCATTGTCATTTGTTTTTAGGTATTCTTTGATTCCCTCTTTGATTTCTTCAGTGATCTCTTGGTTATTTAGTAGTGTAATTTTTAGCCTCCATGTGTTTGTTGTATTTTTTTACAGTTTTTTTCCTGTAATTGATA
Source organism: Hyperoodon ampullatus (assembly GCF_949752795.1). NCBI lineage: Eukaryota > Metazoa > Chordata > Mammalia > Artiodactyla > Ziphiidae > Hyperoodon > Hyperoodon ampullatus. Next base: position 87,835,533 of record NC_136918.1, on the reverse strand, counting down.
TCTAGTCTCATAGCAATGTGGTCAGAAAAGATACTTGATACTATTTCAATTTTCTCAAATTTACCAAAGCTTGATTAGTGACCCAAGATATGATCTATCCTGGAGAATGTTCCATGAGCACTTGACAAGAAAGTGTAATCTGCCATTTTGGATGGAATGTCCTATAAATATCAATTAAGTTCATCTTGTGTGATGTACCATTTAAAGCTTGTGTTTCCTTATTTATTTTCATTTTCGATGATCTATCCATTGGTGAAAGTGGGGTGTTAAAGTCCCATGCTATGATTGTGTTACTTTCGATTTCCCATTTTATGGCTGTTAGCATTTGCCTTATATATTGTTGTGCTCCTATGTTGGTGCATAAATATTTACAATTGTTATATCTTCTTCTTGGATTGACCCCTTGATCATTATGCAGTGTCCTTCTTTGTCTCTTGAAACAGCCTTTATTTTAAATTCTATTTTGTCTGATATGAGAATTGCTACTCCAGCTTTCTTTTGATTTCCATTTGCAAGGAATATCTTTTTCCATCCCCTCACTTTCAGTCGTATGTGTCCCTGGGTCTGAAGTGGGTCTCTTGTAGACAGCATATGCAGGTCTGTTTTTTGTTTGTTTGTTTGTTTTTTCTGTACATGGGCCTCTCACAGCTGTGGCCTCTCCAGGTGCAGAGCACAGGCTCCAGATGTGCAGGCTCAGCAGCCATGGCTCACGGGCCTAGCCGCTCTGTGGCATGTGGGATCTTCCCAGACCAGGGCACGAACCCATGTCCCCTGCATTGGCAGGCAGAATCTCAACCACTGCACCACCAGGGAAGCCTTGCTTAATCACTTTTAAGTGATTATATCTAAGTGGATATTTAGGTGGTTATACTTTTTAAAATTCCTGAGAGTAGCAGGATGAAAATAAATATTGTCTCTCTTCAATTTGAATATATATTAGTATATTATTTTACAAAATGAAATGTGACAAATAATCTTACAGTATCAATTTGCATGTCAACAAAGCAATGGTAAATCAAAAAAGCATTACAGATTAAATGTACCAAAATGTCAGTACAGTGTACAAAAAGAAGTATAGTTCCAAAGAACATGTTTCTGGTTTGTGTTTTTTAGGTACTGCTGGTTTTTCTTATAATTGGCTGCGTATAGTTGGTGCATTCATTACTGTTCCATGTATGTTATTTATCATCATCTGTATTGTTCAGAGAAAGAAAAAGTAAGTTGTATTACTACCTGTTTTGATAGAAAAGATGGATTAAATAGGTATAGTTTCAAATTTGAAAAGAAAAAAAAAAACAGAAAAATTCCAAGGGCTCTGGAAGAATTCATAATGGAAAGAATCATCATGGAAAACTCCTTTGTATATCCCTGGTAATTTTTGAAGTCAAGGGTTTATTCTTATTAAAATGATATGCTACTTGGGATTGTTATAGAGGTAGGCTATTAGTAATCATTCATGCTTATACTAAATTGAGTTTAAGATTCTTTCTTGAGGACAGATTTGGATAGGAGAGAACATATGGACTTCAGACAACTGGTGGGAGGATGAACTCTGGGTGGTAAAAAAGGTTGAGATTGGGGCTTCCTTGGTGGCACAGTGGTTGAGAGTCCACCTGCCGATGCAGGGGACACGGGTTTGTGTCCCGGTCCGGGAAGATCCCACATGCCGTGGAGTGGCTGGGCCCATGAGCCATGGCCACTGAGCCTACACATCTGGAGCCTGTGCTCCGCAATGGGAGAGGCAACAACAGTGAGAGGCCCATGTACTGCAAAAAAAAAAAAAAAAAAAGGTTGAGATTGGAAACTTGAGATAAATGTACCTGACAAAGCCACAGTAAGATGACAGTGGTCTTACTTTACAAGACTAATATAGTAAAATATTGATTCAGTTATTCAACAAATACTTCCTGAATCCCTATACATTGCTATGCATTGTTCTCAGTGTGGGAGACAGAGTCACAACTAAAACCAACAAGTTCTTTGCCTTCAGAAGCTTATGTCCCAGTGGGGAGAGGCAATCAAGGAAAGATACAAGGAAATGAGAAAATACTGGGTAGTGATAAGTACTATTTGGAAAATAAAGTAGAATGATATAATTGAAAGAGACAATGGGGCCAATTTATTTTGAGTGGTCTCTTTGAGGAGGTGACTTTTAAAATGAGAAATGGGTAAAAAAACTTTGTGAGTAAAGTTCTTGGCAAAGAGTATTCCAGACAAAAAGGAAGAGTTGGTATAGGTCCCAAGGTGGGAATGAGTTTGATGTGTCCAAAGAAAAATGAGAAAGTGAGCGTAACTAGAACAATAATTTTGAGATTGAAGTGAGGGCCAGAACAGGTAAGGCCCGTAGGCCTGGAAAGGCATTTGGGCTTTTAAGGGTCTGCAATATCAATCCATTGAAGTAATTAAAGCAAGGGAGTAGAAGGATCCAGATTTATGAATCTGTAGTTTACAGAGCAGATTAGGACCAGAGGTATCAACTTGGAAATATAGAGGGGATATTCTCCAAGTAGACAAATCATATCAAAATATTATTAAAGGCCATTGATCAAAAATATTATTGAAAAGATATTTTGAGCAGAAGCAAGAAGAACTACAATCCTACAGACTGTGGAACAAAAACCACATTCACAGAAAGATAGACAAGATGAAAAGGCAGAGGGCTATGTACCAGATGAAGGAACAAGATAAACCCCCAGAAAAAAAACTTAATGAAGCAGAGATAGGCAACCTTCCAGAAAAAGAATTCAGAATAATGATAGTGAAGATGATCCAGGATCTCAGAAAAAGAATGGAGGCAAATATGGAGAAGATGCAAGAAATGTTTAACAAACACCTAGAAGAATTAAAGAACAAACAGAGATGAAAAATACAATAAATGAAATGAAAACTACACTAGAAGGAACCAATAGCAGAATAACTGAGGCAGAAAAACGGATAAGTGAACTGGAAAACAGAATGGTGGAATTCACTGCTGCGGGAGAGAATAAAGAAAAAAGAATGAAAAGAAATGAAGACAGTCTAAGAGACTACTGGGACAACATTAAATGCAACAACATTCACATTATAGGGGGCCCAGAAGGAGAAGAGAGAGAGAAATGACCCGAGAAAATATTTGAAGAAATTATAGTTGAAAACTTCCCTAACATGGGAAAGGAAATAGCCACCCAAGTCGAGCAAGCACAGAGAGTCCCATACAGAATAAACCCAAGGAGAAACATGCCGAGACACATAGTAATCAAACTGGCAAAAATTAAAGAAAAAGAAAAATTATTGAAAGCAACAAGGGAAAAATGACAAATAACATACAAAGGAACTCATAAGGTTAACAGCTGATTTCTCAGCAGAAACTCTACAAACCAAAAGGGAGTGGCATGATATACTTAAAGTGATGAAAGGGAAGAACCTACAACCAAGATTACTCTACCCAGCAAGGATCTCATTCAGATTCTATGGATAAATCAAAAGCTTTACAGACAAGCAAAAGCTAAGAGAATTCAGCACCACCAAATCAGCTCTACAACAAATGCTAAAGGAACTTCTCTAAGTGAGAAACACAGGAGAAGAAAAGGACCTACAAAAACAAACCCCAAACAATTAAGAAAATGATCATAGGAACATATATATCGATAATTACTTTAAACATGAATGGATTAAATGCTCCAACCAAAAGACACAGCCTTGCTGAATGGATACAAAAACAAATCAATCTATATGCTCTCTACAAGAGACCCACGTCAGACCTAGGGACACTTTCAGACTGCAAGTGAGGGGATGGAAAAAGATATTCCATGCAAATGGAAATCAAAAGAAAGCTGGAGTAGCAATACTCATATCATATAAAATAGACTTTAAAATAAAGAATGTTAGGGGTTCGTCCTCAATGGTGAAAAACTGAAACCATTTCCACTAAGATCAGGAACAAGACAAGGTTGCCCACTCTCACCACTCTTATTCAACATAGTTTTGGAAGTTTTAGCCACAGCAATCAGAGAAGAAAAGGAAATAAAAGGAATCCAAATCGGAAAAGAAGAAGTAAAGCTGTCACTGTTTGCAGATGACATGATACTATACATAGAGAACCCTAAAGATGCTACCAGAAAACTACTAGAGCTAATCAATGAATTTGATAAAGTTGCAGGATACAAAATTAATGCACAGAAATCTCTGGCATTCCTATATACTAATGATGAAAAATCTGAAAGTGAAATCAAGGAAACACTTCCATTTACCATTGCAACAAAAGGAATAAAATATCTAGGAATAAACCTACCTAAGGAGACAAAAGACCTGTATGCAGAAAATTATAAAACACTGATGAAAGAAATTAAAGATGATACAAATAGATGGAGAGATGTACCATGTTCTTGGATTGGAAGAATCAACATTGTGAAAATGACTCTACTACCCAAAGCAATCTACAGATTCAATGCAATCCCTACCAAACTACCACTGGCATTTTTCACAGAACTAGAGCAAAAAATTTCACAATTTGTATGGAAACACAAAAGACCCCGAATAGCCAAAGCAATCTTGAGAACGAAAAATGGAGCTGGAGGAATCAGGCTCCCTGACTTCAGACTATACTACAAAGCTACAGTAATCAAGACAGTATGGTACTGGCACAAAAACAGAAAGATAGATCAATGGAACAGGATAGAAAGCCCAGAGATAAACCCACGGACATATGGTCACCTTATCTTTGATAAAGGAGGCAGGAATGTACAGTGGAGAAAGGACAGTCTCTTCAATAAGTGGTGCTGGGAAAACTGGATAGGGACATATAAAAGTATGAGATTAGATCACTCCCTAACACCATACACAAAAATAAGCTCAAAATGGATTAAAGACCTAAATGTAAGGCCAGACACTATCAAACTCTTAGAGGAAAACATAGGCAGAACACTCTATGACATAAATCACAGCAAGATCCTTTTTGACCCACCTCCTAGAGAAATGGAAATAAAGACAAAAATAAACACATGGGACCTAATGAAACGTCAAAGCTTTTGCACAGCAAAGGAAACCATAAACAAGACCAAAAGACAACCCTCAGAATGGGAGAAAATATTTGCAAATGAAGCAACTGACAAAGGATTAATCTCCAAAATTTATAAGCAGCTCATGCAGCTCAATAACAAAAAAACAAACAACCCAATCCAAAAATGGGCAGAAGACCTAAATAGACATTTCTCCACAGAAGATATACAGACTGCCAACAAACACATGAAACGATGCTCAACATCTTTACTCATTAGAGAAATGCAAATCAAAACTACAATGAGATATCATCTCACACCAGTCAGAATGGCCATCATCAAAAAATCTAGAAACAATAAATGCTGGAGAGGGTGTGGAAAAAAGGGAACACTCTTGCACTGCTGGTGGGAATGTGAATTGGTACAACCACTATGGAGAACGGTATGGAGGTTCCTTAAGATACTAAAAATAGAACTACCATATGACCCAGCAATCCCACTACTGGGCATATACCCTGAGAAAACCATAATTCAAAAAGAGACATGTACCAAAATGTTCATAGCAGCCCTATTTACTATAGCCCAGAGATGGAAACAAGCTAAGTGTCCATCATCAGATGAATGGGTAAAGAAGATGTGGCACATATATACAATGGAATATTACTCAGCCATAAAAAGAAATGAAATTGAGCTATTTGTAATGAGGTGGATGGACCTAGAGTCTGTCATACAGAGTGAAGTAAGTCAGAAAGAGAAAGACAAATACTGTATGCTGACACATATATATGGAATTTAAGAAAAAAAAATGTCATGAAGAACATAGGGGTAAGACAGGAATAAAGACACAGACCTACTAGAGAATGAACTTGAGGATATGGGGAGGGGGAAGGGTAAGCTGTGACAGAATGAAAGAGCGGCATGGACATATATACACTACCAAATGTAAGGTAGATAGCTAGTGGGAAGCAGCCGCATAGCACAGGGAGATCAGCTCTGTGCTTTGTGACCGCCTGGAGGGGTGGGATAGGGAGGGTGGGACGGAGACGCAAAAGGGAGGGGATATGGGAACATATGTATATGTATAACTGATTAAATTTGTTATAAAGCAAAAAAAATAAAAAAATAAAATGAAAAAAAAATAAAAAAAAGAATGTTAGGGGCTTTCCTAGTGGCGCAGTGGTTGAGAGTCCACCTGCCGATGCAGGGGACATGGGTTTGTGCCCCGGTCCAGGAAGATCCAACATGCTGTGGAGCGGCTGGGCCCGTGAGCCATGGCCATTGGGCCTGCGCATCCGGAGCCTGTGCTCCACAACGGGAGAGGCCACAAGACTGAGAGGCCCACGTACCACAGAAAAGAAAGAAAGAAAGAAAGAAAGAAAGAAAGAAAGAAAGAAAGAAAGAAAGAATGTTACAAGAGACAAGGAAGGACACTACATAATGATCAAGGGATCGATCCAAGAAGAAGATATAACAATTATAAATATATATGCACCCCACATAGGAGCACCTCCATCCATAAGGCAACCACTAACAGCTCTAAAAGAGGAAATCGACAATAACACAATAATAGTGGGGAACTTTAACACCTCACTTACACCATGGACAGATCATCCAAAATGAAAATTAATAAGGAAACACAAGCTTTAAATGACACAATAGACCAGATAGATTTAATTGATATTTATGGGACATTCAACCCAGAAACAGCAGACTACACTTTCTTCTCAAGTGCACGTGGACCATTCTCCAGGAGAGATCACATCTTGGGTCACATATCAAGCCTCAGTAAACTTAAAAAAATTGAAATTGTATCAAGCATCTTTTCTGACCACAACGCTATGAGATTAGAAATGAATTACAGGGAAAAAAATGTAAAAAACTCAAACACATGGAGGCTAAACAATACGTTACTAAATAACCAAGAGATCACTGAAGAAATCAAAGAGGGAATCAGAAAATACCTAGAGACAAATGACAATGAAAACACGACAATCCAAAACCTATGGGACGCAGCAAAAGCTGTTCTAAGATGGAAGTTTATAGCTATACAAGCCTACCTCAAGAAATAAGAAAAATCTCAAATAAACAATCTAAACTTACACCTAAAGGAACTAGAGAAAGAAGAACAAACAAAACCCAAAGTTAGCAGAAGGAAAGAAATCATAAAGGTCAGAGTAGAAACAAATGAAATAGAAACAAAGAAAACAATAACAAGGATCAATAAAACTAAAAGCTGGTTCTTTGAGAAGATAAACAAAATTAATAAACCATTAGCCAGACTCATCAAGAAAAAGAGGGAGAGGACTGAAATCAATAAAGTTAGAAATGAAAAAGGAGATGTTACAACAGACACCGCAGAAATACAAAACATCCTAAGAGGCTACTACAAGCAACTCTATGCCAATCAAATGGACAACCTGGAAGAAATGGACAAATTCTTAGAAAGGTATAACCTTACAAGACTGAACCATGAAAAAATAGAAAATATGAACAGACCAATCACAAGTAATGAAATTGAAACAGTGATTAAAAATCTTCCAACAAACAAAAGTCCAGGACCATTTGGTTTCACAGGTGAATTCTATCAAACATTTAGAGAAGAGCTAACACCCATCCTTCTGAAACTCTTCCAAAAATTTGTGGAGGAAGGAACACTCCCAAACTCATTGTATGAGTCCACCATCGCCCTCATACCAAAACCAGACAAAGATAGTACAAAAAAAGAAAATTACAGACAAATATCACTGATTAATATAGATGCAAAAATCCTCAACAAAATACTAGCAAACGGAATCCAACAACACATTAAAAGGATCATACACCATGATCAAGTGGGATTTATCCCAGGGATGCAAGGACTCTTCAATATACATAAATCAATCAACGTGATACACCATATTAACAAATTGAAGAAGAAAAACCATATGATCATCTCAATAGATGCAGAGAAAGCTTTTGACAAAATTCAGCACCCATTTATGATAAAAACTCTCCAGAAAGTGGACATAGAGGGAACCTACCTCAACATAATAAAGGCCATATATGACAAACCCACAGCAAACATCATTCTCAATGGTGAGAAACTGAAAGCATTTCTCTTAAGATCAGGAACAAGAAAAGGCAGTCCATTCTCACCACTCTTATTCAACATAGTTTTGGAAGCCCTAGCCACAGCAATCAGAGAAGAACAAGAAATAAAAGGAATACAAATTAGAAAAGAAGGAGACAAAATACCTATGTGCAGAAAACTATAAGACACTGATGAAAGAAATTAAAAATTATACCAACAGATGGAGAGATATACCATATTCTTGTATTGGAAGAATTAATATTGTGAAAATGACTATACTACCCAAAGCAATCTACAGATTCAATGCAATCCCTATCAAATTACCAATGGCATTTTTTTTATGGAACTAGAACAAAAAATCTTAAAATTTGTTTGGAGACACAGAAGACCCCGAATAGCCAAAGCAGTGTTGAGGGAAAAAAACGGAGCTGGAGGAATCAGTCTCCCTGACTTCAGACTATACTACAAAGCTACAATAATCAAGACAATATAGTACTGGCACAAAACCAGAAACATAGATCAATGGAACAAGATAGAAAGCCCAGAGATAAACCTATGCACCTGTTGTCAACTAATCTATGACAAATGAGGCAAAGATATACAGTGGAGAAAAGACAGTCTCTTCAATAAGTGGTGCTGGGAAAACTGGACAGCTACATGTAAAAGAATGAAATGAGAACACTCCCTAACACTATACACAAAAATAAATTCAAAATGGGTTAGAGACCTAAATGTAAGACCGGACACTATAAAACTCTTAGAAGAAAACATAGGAAGAACATTCTTTGACATAAATCACAGCAAGATCTTTTTTGACACCCCTCCTAGAGTAATGGAAGTAAAACCAAAAATAAACAAATGGGACCTAATGAAACTTAAAAGCTTTTGCACAGCAAAGGAAACCATAAACAAGACGAAAAGACAACCATCAGAACGGGAGAAGATATTTGCAAATGAGTCAATGGACAAAGGATTAAGCTCCAGAATATACAAACAGCTCATGCAGCTCAATTTTAAAGAAACAAACAACCCAATCCAAAAATGGGCAGAAGCCCTAAATAGACATTTCTCTAAAGAAGACATACAGATGGCCAAGAAGAACATGAAAAGCTGCTCAACATCCCTAATTATTAGAGAAATGCAAATCAAAACTACAATGAGGTATCACCTCATACCAGTTAGAATGGGCATCATCAGAAAATCTACAAACTACTAATGCTGGAGAGGGTGTGGAGAAAAGGGAACCCTCTTGCACTGTTGGTGGGAATGTGAATTGATACAGCCACTATGGAGAGCAGTATGGAGATTCCTTAAAAAACTAAAAATTGAATTACCATATGATCCAGCCATCCCACTACTGGGCATATACCCAGAGAAAACCATAATTCAAAAAGATACATGCACCCCAATCTTCATTGCAGCAGCATTTACAATAGCTATGTCATGGGAGCAACCTACAAGCCCAGCGACAGATGAATCATTAAAGAAGATGTGGTACATATATACAGTGGAATATTACTCAGCCATAAAAAGGAACGAAATTGGGTCATTTGTAGAGACGTGGATGGATCTAGAGACTATCATACAGAGTGAAGTAAGTCAAAAAGAGAAGAACAAATATCATATGTTAGCGTATATATGTGGAACCTAGAAAAGTGGTACAGATGAACTGGTTTGCAGGGCAGAAATTGAGACACAGATGTAGAGAACAAATGAATGGACACCAAGGGGGGAAAGTGGTGGGGAGGTGGAGGTGGTGGTGTGATGATTTGGGAGATTGGGATTGACATGTATAGACTGGTGTGTATAAAATTGATGACTAATAAGGACCTGCTGTGTAAAAAAAAGAATAAAATAAAATTAAAGAAAAACTATTTTGATCTGTCAAGAGTTTTAATCTCCCAATTTTTTATTGATAGCATGCTCTTACAATATACTGCCATTAGGGGGAGTGTTTGGGTTGTATTCATCTTATGTATAATCTCAGTCTTTATATCTCTAGGTCTGAGAATGTGCTTGAAAGCACACCCCAGCTGAGACAGCCTGGCATGGACACCCTAATTAACCACACACCTTAATGAACACAGGTAATTGGCAGATGTGTGATTTTTGCTGTCATTGTGTATACTTCAAATTTAAGACTTACCCTTCCATATTAAATCATCCGTTTGGTAGCAGCAATTATTATTTTAAAAATAAGTGGAAAAATTTTGTTTATATACCCAATTTCATGAATTAGTAATTTCAAATGAGGTTATAATATTACTGTCTTGGAATGTTTCTATTCATTCACTGTCTATTCACCCCTCCCACTGTCACCAATTGAATGGCTACTCTGATTTGGGGTGTGCTTTTTCTGATTATTAATAAGTATGAGCCTGTTTTATATATATTTGTTATGCACTCCCCTTCTGTGAAGTTCTTGTCTACATCTTCGTGTGACTTCAGGTAGGTGGACTGTATTTGTAGAAATTGTAGAATATCATAGATTTTGTAAATACTAGATATTGATTACTTCTCCCTATTTGGCATCACCCCACTAAATTTCTCAGTTATATCATTAAAAGAACAGGGGTCTTTAATGCTTTAATATTGTTAAATCCATCACTTTTTTACCTACTTTTGAGCTTGGGGTCTTATTTAAGAAGTCCTCATCCACCTAAATTCACAAAAATATTATCATATTTATTAGCTTTATATTTTTCTATTTTATATTTAGGTCTCTAAACCTTTATACATAATGTAGACTTGATAATATAGTGTTAATTTTCATCATATAATGATCCAGATTTCTTAACATCAGCTACTACACGATCTATCCTTTCCTTACTGATGAGCTCTGTTTCCAGCTCTCTCAGGTGGAACTTCTGTTCCATTGTTTAATTTTTTTTTCATGGATGCATAGTTTTTATTACTATGGTCTTGTGTTAGGTGTTAAAATGTGGTAGGGAGAGGTTTCCCTTTTTTCTTTTCTAACTTGATATTTCAATTCAGGGATACACAAACATACACATGTATCATGAAATACGTTTATTAAGTTCTTAAAAAAAATACAGCTGGAATTTTGCTTAGTCCTACATTGAATTTATAGATTAATTTAATTTTGGAAGTTTCGTATCTTTACAGTGTAATTTACTCCACCTATAAATATGTTATCCATTTATCCAAGTCTTTCTGAATGTCTTTTAGGAAAGTTTAAAAATTTTCTCTCTGTAGGTTTTGTGGAACTTTTGCTAAGTTAATTCTTTGGTACTTTTTATTTGTGTGCTATAATTAATGGTATCTTATTTTTTAAATGAAATCTTCTAACTTGTTATTAGTGGTTTAGGAACTGTTATGGATTTTGTGACTTAACCTGTAGCTGGAAACCTTGCTAAACTCTTTATTAACTCAAAGTTTTTCTATTGATCTAATGATTTTCCACATAGATAACCATCTCCCTTGCACATAATGACATTTTTGCTTTAAAACATTTCTAAATTTAAAAACTATGTCTAAAATTTCTCTAAGTATGATATTTGCTGCAATGTTTGGTCTTTAAGCATATTATCAAGTTTAGGAGATGTTTCATTATTTCCAATTTTTGTGGTTTTAACATATATAGGTTGTTGAACTTAAGAAGTAATGTTTTTGTACCTGTTGAGATAGTGACATGAACTTTCCAAAGTGGTTCACTAACATGATAAATTACATTGATAGATTTGCAAATGCTAAACCATTCTGGGAATTTTTTCTGCTTTATAAGTAAAACAAGACTATACTTTGACTTTTTTTGAATCATCTTTCCTTGCTTTGAAATAAAAGTTTCAAATTAAGGTTTTGAAATTAACACTCAAAGAAAGAATTTAGTCATACAGTATTTCTCTTTTTAGAAACATGTATAAGATAGAGATTTCTATTCCTTAATAGCCATCCGGACCTATGGATTTTTTGGCAGGGGAATTCTTTGATTTCAGTTATTTCCTCTCAAAATTATTGGATTATTCAATTTTAAATTTCTTATAATTTGTATAATATTATTTCTCTTTTTAACATTTTATTTTATTGTGGTAAGAACATTTAATATGACATTACCCTCTTAATAAAAATCTTAAGCCTACAATATAATATTGTTGATTATTGCTACAATGTTGTAGAGCAGACCTCTAGAACTAATTCATGTTGCTTAATTTATGCCCACTGACTAGTAACTCTCTACTTCTCTCTCTCCCTAACCCCTGGCAACCACCATTTCACTCTCTGATTCTATGAATTTGACTATTTTAGATACCTCACATAAGTGGAACTGTGCAGGATCTGTCTTTTGGGACTGGTTTATTTCCCTTAGCATAATGCCCATGAGGTTCATCTATGTTGTCACATATTTCAGAATTTCTTTCTTTTTAAGGCTGAATAGTATTCCACCACATACACCATATTGTCATTATCCATTCATCTGCAGATGAATATTTAGGTTGTTTCTACCACATTTGCATTATCCATTCATCTGCAGATGAATATTTAGGTTGTTTCTACACCTTGGCTAATGTGCATAGTGCTGCAATAAATACAGGAGTGCCAATATCTCTTTGAGATCCTGATTTCCATTCTGTTGGATAAATAGCCAGAAGTGAGACTAGATCATATGTGGTTCTATTAAAAAATTTTTAAGAAACCTCTGTACTGTTTTCCATAGTAGCTGCACCATTTTGCATTCCCACCAATAACAAGCAAGGGTTGTCACTTCACCACATCCTCACCAACACTTGTTGTCTTTTGTTTTTTAATAATAGCTATCCTGACAGATGTCAGGTGATATCTCACTGTGGATTGATTCATATTTCCCTGACAATTAGTGACTTTGACTATTTCTTCATATACCTCTTGGGTGTTTGTATCTTTGGAGAAATATCTGTTCAAATTCTCAGCCTATTTGTTCATTGGGTTATTAGGGGTTTTTATTGTTGTTTTTGTGTGTATTTTTTTTTGCTATGAGTTATAGGAGGTCTTTATATGTATATGTTTTGGAGATTAACCTCATCAGATATATGTTCTGCAAATTTTTTTCCCCAGGGTCATGTTATCTTTTATTACTAGCACTTATTAATTTAAAAACACATCTGGAAACATGCTCTAAATAAAATGAAAACTACTTTTAGAAACTCATTAGGCCAGATGATGTGACTATAATTGGAAGAAATTAGGTGCAGAGGCTCAGGACAGTTTCCTGTGCAAGCACTTTGGGGCTGAAGAAAGACCTCCAAGATTCACATGGAGGACAAACCCTGACAGTGATCAAATGCCGTTGCCTATCCTGGAGCTACTTGTCTGTGTATCTGAGCAATTGTTTTCTGTTCCATATCTGGAACATACATGAATAAGTTATGGTTTTAAATGTCATTAATGATACTGAGAAACCAACATTTGCATGCTTGTGATGGTTTTATGACTCTTAACGACTCCTGGAAATATTTCTCATATTCTTTAGGTTGCCCGTTCATGCTGTCATTGTTTCCTTTGTTGTGCAGAAGCTTTTTAGCTTGATATAGTTCCATCTGTCTATTTTTGCTTTTGTAGCCTGTGTTTCTGGCGTCACGTCCATGAAATCATGCCAAGACGAATGTCATGAAGTTTTTCCTCTATGTTTTCTTCTAGGAGTTTAACAGTTTCAAGTCTTACATTTAAGTCTTTAATTCATTTTGAGTTAATTTTTCTGTGTGGTGTAAAATAAGGGTCTAATTTCAGTCTTTTGCATGTGGATATCCAGTTTTCACAACATCATTTGTTCAAGAAACAATCCTTTCCCCATCATGTGTTCTTGGACCCTCTCTTGTCAAGCACCCTTGTCAAAGATCAGTCAACTGTATACATTTGGATTTATTTCTGAGTTCTCTCTTCTATTCCATTGATCCATATGTCTGTCATTACCCCAGTTCCATACTGTTTTGATTAATGTAACTTTGTACTATATTCTGAAATCAGGAAGTGTTATACCTCCAGCTTTATTCTTCTTTCTCAAGATTGATTTAGCTATTGATGGCTTTTTGTGTTCGATATGAATCGTAGATTTGTTTTTTTCTATTTATGTAAAAAAAATGCTATGGGAATATTGATAGGCATTGCATAAAAAAACCTAATTCTACTCCTTAGAGGCCTAGAAAAAGAAGAAAAAACTGAGCGCAAAGTTAGCAGAAGGAAGGAAGTTACAAAGATTAAATGAAATAGAAAATAAAAAAATAATTTAAAAAAATTGACAAAACTAAAAGTTCGTTTTTGAAAAGATTAAAAAAATGACAAACCATTAGCTAGACTAAGAAGGAAAGAAAGAAGACTCAAATAAATAAAATCAGAAATGAAACAAGAGACATTATGATTGATGCACAGAAATAAAAAGGATCATAAGAGACTACTGTGATATATTATATATCAAAAAACTAGATAACCTAGAAGAAATCGATAAATTCTTAGAAACATACAACTTATCAAAACTAAGTTATGAAGAAATAGAAAGTCTGAACAGACCGATAACTAGTATGCAGATTGAATCAGTAACCAAAAACCTTCCAATAAAGAAAAGTCCAGGACTAGATGGCTTCATTACTGAATTCTACCAAACATTTAAACAGGATTTAATGCCAATGCTTCGCAAACTCTTTCAAGAAATTGAAAGGGAGGGAACAGTTCCAAACTCATTTTATTAGGCTAAATCTACCTTGATACCAAAGTCAGACAAAGACAACACAAGAACAGAAAAACTACTGGACAATAGCTGTAACAAATATGTATGCAAAAGTCCTCAACAAAACGCCAGGAAACTGAATTCAATGGCACATTAAAAGGCTCATATAGGCTTGGACTTGGCCAAGATGGTAGAGGAGGAAGAACCTGAGCTCACCTCCTCCCATGGGCACACCAAAATTACAACCATTTTAAGAGCAAATATCAATGAGGACAACCCAAAGACTAGCAGAAAATATCTTCTACAACTAAAGATATAAAGATGAAACCACAACAAGATGGATGGGGGAATGGAGACTCAGTATAGTCAAGACCTACACTGCCAGGTGGGAGACCTGCAAACAGGAGGATAATCACAATTGCAGAGCTTCAGGAGTGAGGGGTCCAAGTTCCATATTGAACAACCCAGCCTGGAGGTCCTGCACCAGGAAGATGAGCACCTAGAAAATCTGGATTTGAAGGCCAGTGGGGTGTGCTTTCAGGAGAGCCAGAGGGCTCTAGGAAGTAGAGACTTCACTGTTAAAGCGTGCACACAAAAATCTCACACGACAGAGACCCAGGGCAGAAGCAGTAATTTAAAAGGGCCTGAGTCAGACCAACTTGCTGATCTTGGAGAGCTTCATGAAGAGGCAGGAGGCAACTTTGTCTCACCCTGGGGATATAGATACTGGTGGAATCTGGCCCTAGCTGCACCAAGACATGGCCCTGCCCACCAGCAGACCAGCACCAGTCCTGGGACTTGGTCTCACCCAACAGTGAGCAGGCACCAGCTCTGGGACTCCTAGGTCACCACAGTCAACCATACCAGAACCCAGCCCTGCCCACAAGTAGGCAAGGAACAGCCCACAAACTCTGGGGTGCAGCAGTGGACAGACACCATCCACAGCACTCCATTGGCTCCAGTCTGGCACACCAGTGGGCCAGTACCAGCCTCAGGAGCCCCTGAGCCCAACAGCCAGCTGCAACAGGATTGAGACCCAACAATCAGTGAGCTGGCACCAGGCCTGGGACTTAGCTCCACCCACCAGTGGCCAGCAACTTCTGTACTAGGCAGGGCCTGACAACCAGCCATGCTAAGGACTAGCCATGCTCATCAGAGACCCACAGTAGTCAGTCCCACAACAACAGAAGGGCCTATGCAGTCCACATAGGGGAACCCCTAGAGCATATACCTCTGCTGAACAGAGAGGACTGTGCTTCAGGGCTCCATAGGACATCTTCTTCATAAGGCCACTCCTCCAAGATCTGAAAATGTAACCACCTACCTAACATTAGGTTTACCTAATACATAGAAATAAAAGCAGAGTATCAGGCAAAATGAAATAACTCAAGAATAGTTTCAAAATAAAGGAAGAGGTTACAACCTTAGAAGAAGAGGTAGAAAGTGGAGATAAACAATCTACCTAATAAAGAGTTCAAGGTAATAGTCATAAAGATGATCAGTGAACTTGGAAGAAGAATGGATGAACACAGTGAGAAGTTTGACAAAGAATTAGAAAATATAAAGAAGAACTAAACAAAGCTGAAGAATACAATAAATGAAATTTTAAAAAATACACTAGAAGGAATCAACAGTAGATTAGATGATACAAAGAATAGGTCAGAGAACTCGAAGACAGAGTGTGGAAATCACTCAAGCTGAACAGCAAAAAAGAAAAAAGAATTTAAAAAATGAGGACAGGGCTTCCCTGGTGGCGCAGTGGTTGAGAGTCCGCCTGCCGATGCAGGGGATGTGGGTTCGTGCCCCGGTTTGGGAAGATCCCACATGCCGCGGAGCGGCTAGGCCCGTGAGCCGTGGCCGCTGAGCCTGCGCGTCCGGAGCCTGTGCTCCTCAATGGGAGAGGCCACAACAGTGAGAGGCCCGCATACTGCAAAAAAAAAAAAAAAATGAGGACAGTGTAAGAGACCTCTGGGACAACATCAAGTGCACGAACATTGTCATTATAAGGGGCCCTGAAGGAGAAGAGAGAAAAAGAGACAGAGAACATATATGAAGATATATTAGCTGAAAACTTCCCTAAGTTGAGAAAGGAAACAAACATCCAGGTCCAAGAAGAACAGAGAGTCCCAAATAGGATCAACCCAAAGAGGAACACACCAAGACACATTGTAATTAAAATGGCAAAAATTAAAGATAAAGAGAGAACTTTAAAAGCAGCAAGGGAAAAGTAGCAAGTTATGTGCAAGGGAACTCCCATAAGACTGTCAGCTGACTTTTCAGCAGAAACTCAGCAGGCCAGAAGGGAGTGGCATGATATATTTAAAGTGATGAAAGCAAAAAAAACCTACAAGCAAGAATACTCTATTCAGCAAGACCTTCATTCAGATTTAATGGAGAGATCAAAAGTTTTATAGACAAGCAAAAGCTAAAAGAGTTCACTACCAAACCAGCTTAATAAGAAATGTATAAAGAATTTCTCTAAGCAGAAAAGAAAAGAAAAAAACTAGAGGTATGAAAATTATGAAAGGAAAAATCTCATTGGTAAAGGCAAGTATACAGTAAAGGTAGTAAGTCAACTAATAAACTTAGTAGAAAGGTTAAAAGACAAAGGTACTAAAATCAACTATATTCACAATAAGTAGTGAAGGGATACACAAAAGAAAAAGATGAATAATATAATGTCAAAACAGTAAACTTAGAGGGAGGAGTAAAAATGTAAGGCTGTTAAAAAGAGTTTGAACTTAAGAGATCAGCAACTTAAAATAATCATGTATATATAAATAATTTATATATAGATTACTATATATAAACCTCATGGTAACCAAAAATTATGATATATACACACACAAAATGGAGAAAGAAATCCAAAAATAAAACTAAAAATAGTCACCATATCACAAGAGAAAAAAGCAAAAGAAGGAACAAAAAAGGACTATAAAACAACCTGAAAACAATTAAGAAAATAAGTACATACCTATCAATAATTACATTAAATGTAAATAGACTAAATGTGCAAATCAAAAGATATAAAGTGACAGAATGAATAAAAAACAAGACCCATATATATGCTCTTTATAAGAGATTCACTTCAGATCCAAAAATACACTAGCCTGAAAGTAAGGGGATGGAAAAAAGTATTTTTCACAGAACTAGGACAAATAATTCTAAAACTTCTATGGAAACACAAAAGACCCTAAACAGCCAAATCCATCTTGAGAAAGTAGAACAAAGCTGGAGGTATCACTCTCCCTTATTTCAAACAGTACTATGAAGCTACAGTCATGAATGCAATATGGTACTAGCACAGAGACAGGTGCATAGATTAATGGAACAGAATCAGAGCCCAGAAATGAGCCCACACTTATATGGTCAGTTAATCTGTGATATAGGAGGCAAGAATATACAATAGGGAAAAGACAGACTCTTCAATAATTATGTTGGGGAAAGCTGGACAGCTATGTTCAAAAGAATCAAACTGGACTACTTTCTCACACCATATACAAAAATAAACTCAAAATGGATTAAAGATGTAAATGTAAAACTTGAAACCATAAAACTGCTAGAAGACAACATTGGCAGTAAGCTCTTTGTCATCAGTCTTAGCAATATATTTTTGGCTCTGTCTCTTCAGGCAAGAGAAACAAACAAACAAATAAATGAACAAATGGAACTACATCAAACTAAAATTGGATATTGTAAATATTGCTGCAATGAACACAGGGGGAACTAACAAAATAGAAAGGCCATCTACTGTTTGGGAGAAGATATTTTCAAACAATATATCTGATAAGGTGTTAATATCCAAAACATCCAAAGAACTCATATAGCTCACCATCAAAAAACAAACAAGCCAATTAAAAAATGGGCATAGGACCAGAATAGACATTTTTTCCAAAGAAGACATACAGATGGCCAACAGGCACATGACATCAGGATCAACATCACTAATCATCAGGGAAATGCAACTCAAGACCACAATAAAATATCACCTCACACTTGTTAGAATGACTGTTATCAAAAAGACAACAAATAACAAGTGTTGGCAAGGATGTAGAGAAAAGAGAACCCTTGTGGAAATGTAAATTGGTGCAGCCACTATGGAAAATAGTATGTAAGTTCCTCAAAAAATGGAAAATAGAACTACCATACGATCCATAAATTTTACTCCTGGTTATTTATCCAAAGAAAATGAAAACACTAATTTGAAAAGATATATGCACCCCTGTGTTCATTGCAGCATTATTTACAATAGCCAAGATATGGAAGCAACCTAAGGTCCCACTGATAGATGAATGGATAAAGCAGATTTTCTATATATATACAATGGAATACTACTCAACCATAAAACAGAATGAAATCTTGCCATTTGTGACAACATACATGAACTTAGATGGTATTATGCTAAATGAAATGTCAGACAGAGAAATATAAATACCATATGATTTCACTTATATGTGGAATCTAAAAAACATAACAAAGGAACAAACATAACAAAATAGAAAAAGTCATAGATACAGAGAACAGATGGTTGCCAGAGGGGATAGAATGGGTGGATGAGAGAAATAGATGAGGGAAATTAGGAGGTACAAATTTCCAGTTGCATAATAAATGAGTCACAGGTATGAAAGGTATAGTGTAGAGAATATAGCCAATAACTATGTAATATCTTTTTATGGTCTAGGAGGTAACTAGACTTATTGTGGTGATCATTTTGTAATGTATAGAAATATTGAATCACTATGCTGTGCACTGGGAACAAACATAGTGTTGTAGGTCTATTTTACTTCAAAAACAAGCAAACAAACAAACAAGTTCATAGTAAAAGAGATCAGATTTGTGGTTACCACAGGCAGTGAATGGGGAGGAGGGGGAATTGGATGAAGCTGGTCAAGAGGTACAAATTTCCAGTTATAAGGTAAATAAGTACTAGGGATGTCATGCACACCATGATAAATATAATTAACACTGCTCTATGTTATATATGGAAGTTGTTAAGAGAGTAAATCCTAAGAGTTCTCATCATGAGGAGAAAAAGTTTTCCTTTCTATTTTATTGTATCTATGTGAGATGATGGATCTTCACTAAATTTATTGTAGTAATTATTTCATGATGTATGTAAGTGAAATCATTATTCTGTACACCATAAACTTATACATGCTGTATTCTATTATATCTCAAGAAAACAGGAATAAATAAATAAATATATAAATAAACAAAACAAAAAGAAATAAGTAAAATGCTCATACACCATCTACTATACAACACAGGGAACAATATTCAGTAACTTGTAATAACCTATAATGAAAAAGAATCTGAAAAAGAATATATATATTTATGTATATATAAATGAATCACTTTGCTGTATACCTGAAACTAACACAACATTGTAAATTAACTATACTTCAATTTAAAAAAAAAATTATTGGCGTATAGATGATTTACAATGTTGTGTTAGTTTCTGCTGTACTGCAAAGTGAATCAGTTATACCTATACATATATCCACTCTTTTTTAGATTATTTTACCATATAGATCATTACAGAGTATTGAGTAGAGTTCCCTGTGCTATACAGTAGGCCCTAATTAGTTCAATTTTTTAAAAATGTTAAAAAAAGAATTGTAAAGTGAAAACTATAAAATATTAATGAAAGAAATTAGAGAAGACACAACCAATGGAATGACATTCCATGTTCACGAATTGGAAGATTGTATGTTGTTAAAATGTCAATAAAAATGGTCAAAATTCTTATGATCAATCTGTCACTTTCAGAATTTTTTACTTGATATGTTGTTTATAATACTGTCTTATTATTTTTTCTATTTGTTATACCAGTATTATTTCTAACCTTCATTCTATATTGTTTCTTTTTATTTTCTATTTTTCTTAGTAAATTTTGCCATAGGTTTGTTCAATCAATCTCTAGGAAAAAAATCCTTTTATATTTATTCAGTTTTGTTCCTTTTTATTGATTTTTGCCTGTAGTTTTATTGTATCTGTCCTTCTTATTTTGTTGAGTTCAGTGTTTGTTTCTTTTGCTCAACATTGGTATCTGATATATATATTTCAGGTGATAAATTAGCTCTGAGTGCTCCTTTAAATTTGTCCAAGAATTTTAAACATCATTTTTTCCTTTCTTGCAAAGTGTTAAATTATATAAGCACATTTCTTCTTTTCCAAAGAATTTTTAAACAATGTTTATGCTCCATCATGGCAGGGATTTTTTTTTCCCCTCTTTTGTTCACTCTTCTGCATCCCAAGTCTCTATCTTTTGTGTTTTTAACTTATTTACATATGTCATAAATACTAATATAATAGAACATTTTTTCCATTTTATTTTTGACTTTCACTTTCATACTTGTAACATTTTTCTCTTTTCTCCTATGCTGTCTTTCACTAGGTTAAATATTCTTTTGCTAGTTTGAATCATATTTTATGCTATTCTTCTGGTGTTTTGCCTTAACTTACCAAGAACTTATATTTTTATTTCTTAAACATACACATCTTGGCAAAATTCTCACCTACCTGTCATAATCTTATTATCTAACCTCTTACCCCCTTCCATGCACGTTTGAATTATTGAATTATGAACATACAATTTTGGGGATCTTGACATTTCTAGGCAGTTATAAATTTTGATGAGTTTATTTACCCTTTCTGCATATCTTTCTATGTAGCATCCTCCTGGATTAATTTTTCTTTCTTTCTAGAATACTTCTTTTGAAAATATTTTCAAGGAGAGTCTTGATGTAATAAATTTTCTGAGATTTATATGCTTAACCAAATCTTTTTTTAATCCTGTCATTTTATAATACTTTGCTAATAAAATTTAGGACAGAGTCTTTAAGTAGATTTTTTTAAATGTCAAAATATCATCTGCAAAATATCATCTATATACTTGGGGGGGGAAACAATAGAGAAAATTTTAAAGTAAAGTGATAGAAAAAGATAAAACTGGCAAAAACAAAAAAATAATCTAACAGCATGGTGTACATGTGTTTAGGAAAAGCCATGTATAAGAATGTTTATAACACCACTATTAAAAATAACCCCAAAACAGAAACAAACAAATGTCTAGTAACAGCAGAATAGATAAATAAATGTGGCATTTAAAGAATGGGATAGTATACAGCAGTGAGAATGAATGAACCACAACTACATGCAATAACATGGATGAATTTTTCAAATCTGTTGAGTGAAAGAACCCAGGTACAAATGAGGACATACTCTATGATGCCGTTTATACAAAGTTTACGAACAGGCAAGTCTAGTCTATGATGTTGAAAGTAAGAGTGGTGGGAAGGTGGCAGTGACAGGAGGGGTAGGCAAAGAGAGTAGGACAGTTTCTGGTGAGCTGAGAATAGTCAGTTTTTTATCTGCTTCTGGCTATGCAAGTATGTTTACTCTATGACGATTCATATTGGGTAGTTATGATGTATGCACTTTCCTCTATGAATAACACATTTAATCAAAAAATTAAAAGTGTTTTTTAAATATACCTGTGTAGCAATATTTATAAAAGACAAAGTAGAATTCAAAGTTATTTTTCTTCAATATTTTGAAAGTTAACTCATTGCCTTCTTGCATCCAGCACTGCCTTGTGACATTTAAAGTCACTCTGGGGACTTCCCTGGTTGCAAGTGGTTGAGAATCCGCCTGCCAATGCAGGGGACACGGGTTCGATCCCTGGTCTGGGAAGATCCCACATGCAGTGGAGCAACTAAGCCCGTGCACCACAACTACTGTGCCTGTGCTCTAGAGCCCGCGTGCTGCAACTACTGAGCCCACGCACCACAACTACTGAAGCCCGCACGCCTAGAGCCCGTGCTCCACAAGAGAAGCCACTGCAATGAGAAGCCCGCGCGCCACAACGAAGAGTAGCTCCCGCTCACGGCAACTAGAGAAAGCCTGCGTGCAGCAATGAAGACACAATGCAGCTAAAAATAAAAATAAAAATAATTAATTAATTAAGTAAAACACAACTGTTTTAAAAAATAATAAAAATAAAGTCACTTTGATTCTCTTTCTTGGTGTCTCTACTTGTCATTTTTGAAGCTTTAAGAATTTTCTTTCAATTTCCTTAATTTGATCTTAATTTCTCTATGTCTATAAGTTGGCTTTCTTTTATGTATCCTGTTTGCCACTCCATGAATATTTTAGTCCTTTCAATATGTTTGTGTTTTTCTGAAAATCAGTCATTATTTTAGTTACCGCCCTGGAATTTACAGCCCCATGGATCCTTAGGTAAAAAAGCTCTGTCTCAGCACCTTGTCATAGGGGTGGTGTTAGGAAAACAGAAAAGGCTTTAGGAATTGAACACTTCATTGATCTGTTTGTCTTTCTTTGTTTGTTTAAGAGCCAAGAACTCCGGAACTTGTTAAAATGAGAAGAATCCTCATCATCAATACAAATGAAAGAAAACTCACACAGAGAAAAAAAACCCAGTCACATCATGAAAGGAGAGATCATTACAGCATTGATAGCTTCAGTATATAATTTGGTTCTGGATAAAAATAAATATACATTTGTTTTGTAAAGTGTCTATTGTTTAAATTCAGCTTCAAAATATTTGGATTTTCCGAGGTGGTAATTGTGGAAACTGTGTAACATTTCTCAAAAATCATTTCGCCCTTGCCAGCTGCACAGTGTAGATTGCCATTCCTCCAAGCGCCAACGCAGTGAAACAATTCATGTCTTCCCACCTCTCCCTGTTTCCTTTCTCTGTCTGTACAATGAAAATGGAAACGGTGTATATTTTTTCAAACATTTTCTGTTTCCCCAGTTTTCACCTCTGAAAACTGCGAATCGTTTTGAAGATAGGAAAAGAGGAGTACTATTTATTTTGTTTTATCCCCTACAAGTAAACTGGAAAAAACTGGCCTTCATGCCTCTGCTTGGGGGGCGGGGCGGGGGTGGGGAGGAGGGGTATTTGTGTCGGAGGAGGAGTGAGGCAGCTCTCCCCAGGCGCTGGCGGGGCGCATCCTTGCTCCACAGAACTGGAGGAGCTCTGTGTGGTCCGGTGTGAGATCCCTCCGGGCTTCCCAGCTGAAGCCAAACACCCCGCGCGGCCAGGAGCGAGGATGGAGTGGCTGGTGAGCCGGGCCAGGCGTGGGAAAGGGGGCGCAGGGTGGGCAACATCGCTCCGGGGGCCCTGGGGCGGCGGCGGGCTGAGAGCGCCGGGCTGCGGCTTTCCCCAGTCTGGTTCGGAGGTGGGATTTCTGCTAGCGCTTTCCTCTCAGCTCTTAACCTTGCTGAGAAGCGGATTTTGCCCAAAGGGTGGTTTACAGGCCATTCCTGGCGTTCCGGTTCTCCGTCCCAGTGCGCTGGAAAAAGGATGCTGCCAGGCGCAGGCTCCGGAGACGCTTCTCCGAAGATCCTTGACATCCTCAGACAGGAACTGGGCTGGGAGGCGGGCGCTGGCGGCGGGGATAGAGGGTGCTGTATTGGCTCCGTTTTGGCCCTGAAACCTGGGGTGGGGTTGCAGAATTTCAGGCTCAGGCTCTCCAGGAGAGCTGGCTCCCTCTGTGATGCTCCAGCCTCTTTCTGCATCCTCTGGGCCTTTGCCTTGGGAAGCCATAAAGGATTGGATAAATCAGGGTCAAAACCCTGGGTATCCGCGAGAGACAGACATTTTGTTTATTCAGGACCTGTGTATATGACAAAATGAAGGAAGGAGAGGATTTTCATTTACATTGGTAATTGATAAAAATAATAAAAATTAAAATCTAAATACAAGTAATGCCTGAAGGTAATTTTTTTTTTTTGTATATAGTTTATTGGCAGGATCACACAGCCAGTTATTTCACTATTTTCCTTAACAAAGGAGAATGGTGGCCTTAGAGCTAGTGTTTACTGAGTGCCAGGTGCTCTTAATCTTCACCACTCTCCTTCAAAGGAGGAGTTATTACCCAATTTTACAAATAAAGAAACAGGCAGAGAGGTTAAGTTTCCAAGTTCATGTGACTGTATGTGGATCAGGATTTGGACCTAGAAATTTTCAGGGAAGAGGTATGTATAGGGGCAATGTAGATGGGCAGCTGTCAGGTAAGACCGAGGCCTCTGAACCCTGGGCCTCTTGACAAAGGTTATAAATGGACTTCTCTATTTCCATTATTGTGTGATCTGATTAATGAATTGTTTAAGTTACCTAACATATATTGGCTTTTACCATACCTTAGGCACTGTATTAAATACTTTAAATGCTTAATTAATTCTCATAGTAACCCAAAGAGATAACAGCAACATTGATTTAGTGCTTATTTGTATCAGTCACTGTTCTAGGAGCTTTACATATACTATCTCATTTAGTCTTTTTAACAGAGAGAAGGTTGGTACTATTATTTTTTTCTGCATTTCAGAGAGGTAAAATGATTTGTCCTAGCTTACACATCTAGTATTGGTGCTAGCCTGAACTCAAGTCAGCCAGAGGAAATGTGTATATAATTAATAGCAAAGCTTTCTTTCTAATTCCCTTTGCCTTAATCACTGTGCTTCTGTTTCTTAAACATTCCTGGCCCCCAGTTCGTACATCTTGTGTTTTGGTGTGTGTCTGTTTTCTCTCTTATCCTAAAAGACAGATTTTTACTCGGAAAGCCAAACTATTTGCATTCCTCATCACAGCCTTTGCTAGAGCCTGGATTTCCATGTGGCATGATGGTGTGGAATTAGAATGCCAAAGAAAACTTTTTAGTTTCAGCAGCCAAAGTTTTTTTTGTTTTTTAACATCTTTATTGGAGTGTAATTGCTTTACAATGTTGTGTTAGTTTCTGCTTTATAACAAAGTGAATCAGCTATACATATACATATATCCCCATATCTCTTCCCTCTTGCGTCTCCCTCCCTCCCACCCTCCCTATCCCACCCCTCTAGGTGGTCACAAAGCACCGAGCTGATTTCCCTGTGCTATGCGGCTGCTTCCCACTAGCTATCTATTTTACGTTTGGTAGTGTATATATGTTCATGCCACTCTCTCACTTTGTCCCAGCTTACACTTCCCCCTCCCCATATCCTCAAGTCCATTCTCTAGTAGGTCTGTGTCTTTATTCCCGTCTTGCCCCTAGGTTCTTCATGACAATTTTTTTTTTTTAGATTCCATATATGTGTGTTAGCATACGGTATTTGTTTTTCTCTTTCTGACTTACTTCACTCTGTATGACAGACTCTAGGTCCATCCACCTCATTACAAATAACTCAATTTTATTTCTTTTTATGGCTGAGTAATATTCCATTGTATATATGTGCCACATCTTCTTTATCCATTCATCTGTTGATGGACACTCAGAAGCCAAAGTTTTGAAATAGCAAGAGCCTAAGCATTTGAGTTTTAAAAGCCTAAATGCTGAAAGACCAAGGACAGGCCTTCATCCCAGAAAAAGTTGATGGGAAGAATACAAGGTGATGGAGGAAACAGCTTCTTTAACCCTAGGCTGGGAGAGCAAAGAGGGACTGACTAGTGTCGGTTTGTGTCCTGAAAAGGATGCTCTGTGCCTGGCCCCCGGGAGTAGGGAGTCCAGGAGGGTGGTGAATAGAACTTACAGGTAGGTGTTGAAATCAAAGAACAGAAAACACCTGTGCCTTGCTTTCTTGCGGGGAACTGTGGGAAGAGGCAAGCCTGCCCATCATGGCAAGGGAACTGTAAAACAGAGATGGACAGATACATGGGAGTCTAGTCAGAGAGCCTTGTAGAATTCACCTTTGTTCAGCACAGAAGAATCCAGGAGCACAGAATCTGGAGAATCGGGAAACATGAGAGAACATCCTGTAAGTGCAAGATTTAATTGCACAAACCGATGATCAGGATGACTTGAGGGGAACACAGTGCCAGCATGGATAGATTGTTGTAACCAAGGGTTAATGGTCCTGTCCCACGGCTTGGCATTCCCAGGACTGTGGATGCAGTGCCAGAGTTTGGGACAATTGTGAAGTGTTGGTGGGCTAAACTGACAGAGATTATGTGATATTGACTGAAATTAAGTCTCTACCTCTAGTTGGAATGGCAACATGAAATAAAAATAAAGTTCAGTTAAAGAAAAATACAGAGAAACCTATATTTCTTACACACCTCAATTATAGAAAAATATAGAATATAGGAAAAAATATAGGGAAAATTTACATTCCTAGCTTGTACCCCCTTACAGTGAACACACTAATGTAGACCAAAGCCAGCCATGAGGCTGCTGCAGAGTAAAGTTATTGTCTCCATTCCACTCTTTCATTTTATAGCAAAATTATACCCAGAATAATATTCCCTTAAATACCACCATGATTTGTAAAAAGGCCAAGGATTTCTGCCAGACACATGAAAATAAAGCAATGAAGAAAAAATAAAGCCATCACTGGTTTTTAAAAGGTAAAATTTACATAAACTGTGCAGAATTTGCAGGAAAATCTACCTCAACAGTCACATATTCTGCCAAGTGGTTACAACCTGAGTTACATTTTTAGTATAAAAAGATGTGGATTATTTGGGGAGTGAATGTTCTTCAGCATTTGCAGTCTCTATGTTTTCTGGGTATACTTATGGCAGTTTGTTTTCCCAGCAGTCTTGACAGTGGTGGCTTTGGAAGCAAGGCCTCAAATTGCTTATTGATGGCCATAATGAAGGAACCACACTGCTGCTTTTCCCTTCCCATACCCTGAGCACCCTCTGTTATTTCTTCCATTTATAGTCTCTGGTTCTGCTTCCACAAAACCAAAGGTTTCCGGTGGTTAAAACTTTAGCTGCAACATTTCCTGAGACAGCGATTAGATTGAAGCTTCCTTAGCTTTGTCCACATCCAAATGCCCACTTCTGTACTCTGCTTTCTGTCTTCAGGTGTTGAGGAGGCTCTTCTGTCATCTGTCTACCTTCCAACTGATTTGGTTCTTGGCTGCCATGATGTTTTGCAGGGCACAAGGTAAAGATACTCAATTCCCCTGCGTGGAATCCAGGAAACACAGTTTTTGGAGTGGAGACATTTGGCCACTCTTGTTTGTGCTGTGTTAGTTCATCTGTCTGCATGAATTATTTAAGTGTGTAATTCGTTTGGAGGACTGGAAGTGGTTCTTTCTGCTTTCCACATTTTTTCCAATGTTTTCAAAGACTTTAATATTAAGAAACTTTTCATAGATAAAACCAGACATGAAAAAATTCTTCCTAAATTAAGATATTTTTCACCTATCAAATTGAATAATGTTTAAAATAATAATTCCCGGGCTTCCCTGGTGGCGCAGTGGTTGAGAGTCCGCCTGCCGATACAGGGGACACGGGTTCATGCCCCAGTCCAGGAAGATCCCACATGCCGCGGAGCGGCTGGGCCCGTGAGCCATGGCCGCTGAGCCTGCGCGTCCGGAGCCTGTGCTCTGCAACGGGAGAGGCCACAACAGTGAGAGGCCCGCGTACCACAAAAAAATAAATGAATAAATAAAATAAAATAATAATAATAATTCCCTATGTTTGTAAAGATATGGGAATGCCTAAGGGAGTGTGAATGAATATGGCCTTTTGGGAAGGTAGTCTGGTAATAAGCCTTAAATTGGGTGTGTCCCTCTTACAGAAATATACTAAAAATAATGAAATATGGAAATTACATAGGTTCACATAGACTATCATATAAAACATACACCTATGCTCTCCACTCATCTGCTGAATTTCCTACTTGTGCCAGTCCCTTCTCCTCGGTTCCATAGGAGACCACACCTCACTTTGCTGCTGGCCTTTTATCACCTTCTGTGTGATGTTGTACTACATCAGCCTTCACAGGGGTAGGAAAGGGAAGTTTCATACCATGTACAACATAGGATTTACCAACCCTAAATGGAGTTTCATATATGTGGCGAAGAATTGTAAGCTTTCCACTAAATTATTAGTCAGAGAGAAAAGTTACCCAAGAAGTTAAAACTCTAGTTTTGATCCCTTTTCTACTCTCTATTCTAAAAGCAGCAATTTCTTCAGATCTCTGCTCTGCAAAATCTCAACAAACCTTTTGGAAACCCCAGTCCTAACAACCGGTATTCCCCCCAGAACTTTTCACATCTACCAAGAGTACACCTCACTAAAATTGGAATTATGCAACACTTGCGGGTTCCAATTTGTATTTGTTGATATGCCCATCTTTCATGCTTGATGTTGTTGAGTGGATATTGTTTGTTTGTTTATGCTGCCTTCTTTTTTTCTAATTACTCTAGACAGTTTATCTGTGTTATTAGTCCTAAAAAAAAATAACAGATTTTGGTGTTTAAGTCAAAATTTTGTGTACCATTTTATTAATTTGTGCCTTTAACTTTATTAATTCACTCCTTTTATCATTTCTTGGGTGGGGTGGGAATTTTGGATATCTGTGTGTATTCATTTTCTTCAGTCTTTCTTGTTTCCTAGTAAATTAAGTTAGGATTAAATATTTCCATCTGAGAACTACTTTGTAAATTTCTACAGATTTTAATATATTATATTCTTATTGTCATTCATAGTGATTTATAATTCTTGTTATGATTTCTGGTGTAATTAAGGAGTTAAAACAAGCATGTAAATTTCTAATTTTATTGCATTATGGACAGAGTTCAAGGTCATTTTTTTGTGTACTATTTCAAGTTCAATTTGGGGGTATGTTCCACATGTTGTTTGAAAAGATTGTATGTTTTCTTTTGGGTAAAAGTTTACATATACATGCTCGTATGCACATACTACACATACATATATAATAATTTATATATAAAAATTTGTTTTTCAAATGTTTTATATCCTTATATTTGATTTTATTGCTTTACTTATTTTTTTAACATCTTTATTGAAGTATAATTGCTTTACAATTGTGTGTTAGTTTCTGCTTTACAGCAAAGTGAATCAGTTATACATACACATATGTTCCCATATCTCTTCCCTCTTGCGTCTCCCTCCCTCCCACCCTGCCTATCCCACCCCTCTAGGTGGTCACAAAGCACCGAGCTGATCTCCCTGTGCTATGCGGCTTACTTATTTTTTAATACGTGGAAGTGAAAATTCCAAGAGAACAATGAAAAACTCTCCCATTATGATTATGGATTTATGGATTTTTCTTTGTAGTTCTATTAGCTTTTTATATATTTCAGAGTTATGTTGTTAGGTGCATGAAGGTTCATGATTAGTATGTCTTATTTTAGATTCCTCCTTTTATCATTTTGAAAAATACATTTTTGTTCCTTGCAGTGTTTTTGTCTTCTATTCTCCCCTTTCTCTCCTTTTAAAATTCTTACTGTACTCATGCTGAAACATTCTAGTCTTTGAATTTTTCTTTAATCCTTTCTATATCTTTATCCCTTTGTGCTACATTCTGGAAAAATTCTATGACCTGGTCTTCCTACTTACTAATTTACTCTTCAGTGATATTCATTCTGCTAAGTCTGTTAAGAGTTTAGATTTCTCATTTTCTGCGTCTATAGTTTCTACTATTTACAGTGCTGGTTCCTTTTCACACTTAAGATATCACATTTATTCACATCAAAATTTATTTATTTATGATAAATAAATAAATTTATTTATGATAATAAAAAAGTTTATTTATGATATCTCTATTCATTTGGTGAATTCTTGGGTTTGTAGAGTTTATTATTCCTCTATCATTGTGTTAACTTTCTCAAATGTTTGGCTATTTGTTTTATTGAGATCTCCCATTGAGTCATCTATCATATCAATATGACTAGTCAGCATTGGAGGGGGAAGAAATTATTGCCATACCTTATATTCTGCACTGTATACAGTAAAAATGGGGGAATGTGTAGATTGTCATTTGGTGGTCAAATCTCCAGTACTATCAGCCTCCTGGAGCACTGTCCTGAATATCTAT
This sequence comes from Hyperoodon ampullatus, assembly GCF_949752795.1. NCBI lineage: Eukaryota > Metazoa > Chordata > Mammalia > Artiodactyla > Ziphiidae > Hyperoodon > Hyperoodon ampullatus. Next base: position 87,805,032 of record NC_136918.1, on the reverse strand, counting down.
CTTGTGTTCCTATATTCACTGCTTCCTGAAGGCAGACATCACTACTGCTGCTCCTTCCTTTGCAGGTATGTGTGTGGAACGTATAGAGCTGCTATACCTTCTTCACTTAAACTAATCACTCTGCCTATTGTCCATTGGCCCTTTCTTATTCCTAGCTGTTACTGCTCCAGGCATAAACTCGCTTGGTGATGCTTCTATCCTATTTGGCACTTTCCATCTTCAACCTCACTTCACCTAATTTCCAGCCTACAGGGATTCTTCGTGTAATTTCTGGTCACTAGGAGTTTGCTTTCTTATTTTTCTACTCTGATACTCTTAAAGACTGAACAAATAATTGAACTTATATTTCTCTAGCAACATCAGGAAGGTAGGTAAATGTTGTTTTCTTTTTTTGCATTTTTCTGTATCTTTTCTAAATTTGACTTTGAACGTGCATTGTTTTTAATCAAAAAATGTATATTTGTGTATGTATTAAAATTTAAAATATAAATGTTTTTTATGATTCCATGATGAAAGTGGAGACTCAAGATGTAAAAGAGTTGCTGAACACACCTGCTTCTTTAAGATGCTCTCTGCAAAATCCCCAGGAAGTTTTGATTGTGACATGGCAAAAAATCAAGGCTGTAAGCCCAGAAAACATGATCACCTTTAGCCAGAACCATGGGGTTGTAGTCCAGCCTGCCTATAAGGACAAGCTAAACATCACCCAGCTGGGACTCATGAATTCAACCATTACCTTCTGGAATACCACCTTGGAAGATGAAGGGTGTTACAAGTGCCTCTTCAATACCTTTGGTTCTGGGAAGATCTCAGGAATAGCCTGCCTCACTCTCTTTGGTGAGAGTCTCTGAGAATACATTGTCTCTGGCTTGAAATGTTATTTTGCAGAATGTTTGGAATGTAGTGGTAGTGCCTAGTTTTTCAGGATCCTAACCCCAGAAAGGCTCATGAGAGGACACTTGACGTTTCATGTCTACTGTAACTGTGGTTACTGTTATTTGGAGAATTCAAAGGACTATGTTGAATCTCTACCTGGAGTTATCTTTGCCCTGACAAATACTGTTGTCAACAAGAGTAAATTAAGGACCATAGTGAGGATAAGTTCTCCATAAGCACTGATGTGGTTCAGACCTGGCTTTGCAATTAGCAGTCATGTGGCCCTAGAAGAGTCCTGTCCACTCTGTACCAGAGTTTATTTATCTGCACCAGAAGTGTGAAGTAGATCATCTCTAGGGTCTCTAACAGCTTTAGTATTTTTGGATCTAAGGACAAAGCCAGATTGGGCTAAGCTGGAGCCAGTTATGGGGGTCCCTCTCATTTTGTTTCAGTGTAGCTGTATCAGGATTGATAAGGAGACATGCATCAGAGGCTCTTCATTCCTGATGCCTACCAGAGATTTAACTGAATAATAAGCATTCTTTTAAAATCCAAGAGGTTTAGTTTGATAAGATTCCTTTCTTCTTAACTGATGCTTAGCTGAGATCAAGAATTGAGAATTAGGAATAAGGGGTAACTTTGGAGGATGGCACACTTGGTGGTAGTTTTAGAAGGGAAACGACAAACTTAGACAGGGTTATTAGGCATGTTAAAATGAGAGTTCGTGCACACCAAGAATATTGGACAAGGGATAAGAAGATGCTCAGTAAATAAGAATGCAAGGGAGGTAAGACAACACCAAATACAAGTTTCTTTCACTTGTTTTGCCTGTAATGAGTCCTCTCTGCAGGATCTTGCATCAGGCTTTCTTCTTGATTTCTATTTCTTTCATTCCTCTGCTTCCCTCTGTCTCCCTGTCTTTCTCTCTCTCTCCCCTCCTCCAATCCTTCCTTCCTCTTTCCTTTCCTTTTTTCCTCCCTTGCTCTTTTTTCTTCCCTCCCTCCCTCTCCTTTCCTTCCTTCCTTCCTTCCTTCCTTCTTTCCACCATTTTTCTTCCTTTTCCTTCTTGTGTCATATTTTTCTCATTTCTGTTCTGTTTCCTTTTCTTTTTCTTTTTTGTTCACCTTTCTTCCTCCTACTCCCCCTTCTTTACTCATAATCTTTATATTATTTTTTTTGCCCAAAAAGCAGACTCCTCTGCATCTTCTAGCGAGTAATTCTGTAGTTCTTTTCCACACTGATCCTTTCCAGCCACACCTTATAGCTTTCATCTAAGTCATTCTTTAATACACCAGAGAACCCTGCTGCCAGTCTGGCCACGTCAACCATACTCGTCTTCCTTTACCTTATGTCTCTTCCTCCAGGGCTTATTGATGTTAGTAATCTGGGCACTCTGGACAGAGCCACAGTCCTATAGGCTCATTTTCTCCAGCCTATTGCCACCCACCCACCTCTTGAACTTCTGAGCACAGACAAGCTTTCATTTAGCATTGCCCTTTAATTATCTTGTGGGCTCCAAAGCCAACCACAGAAAGGCAAGTTTGCATTTGCTCAGCAGAGATAAACTGTATATTCCAAGGAAAATGAACTCATTAATCAAGGGACTTTTGAAAGGGAACAGGGTACAGCTGACCTAAAAATAATGTCCCTTTTTCATAAGCTAGTTATTTTCTGTTAACTCCATAAGGTGATCTCCACGGTCCTTACAACTGTCATTCTGTGATTTTCTGACTACTGACTATGAATTTCTAATTGACATTTTGTATAGGTATTTCAAACAGGGACTTGCCAAGTCTGCTCCATGCATCTTGTTCCCTGGCCCAGTTCCAAACAGAAAAAGGCTTTCTCTGAACAGCAGCCCCCCTATGGGCTCTCTGTCCTGAAACTGCCCTCGTGCTTCTAAGAAGTGCAGACTACTTGTATGGAGGTGCCGATTGGCGGTCATTGTCAAACTATTTGAGAGGGGTACCCAGAAGAAGGCAGAGATATTACATTGCCCATGGAAGAGAAAAGAATAATTAGGCTCTGCACTGTTTGGGGGAGAAGGTACCTTCTGTCCATCCAGCTAATTCTCCTAGAGGTAAACTACAGGGAGGATCATACTTGTCACAGGGTTGTACTAGGCCAGTCTCCATCCTGCAATTCAGAGAATTAGACACAGGAAGAACCCAGAAGGCCCCAGTTTGGATTGGATGTGCTACCTTATCTTTCTAGCCTCCACTGTCTTTCTGTAAAGATCTTTCTCTCATCTCTCTGAGGAGAGTGTGGCACTCACACCATGCTTAACTGATGGCAGATCATTTTTTTTTTTTGTCCCAGTACAGCCCACAGTATTCCTTCACTATAAATTATCTGAAGACCACCTAAATATCACTTGCTCTGCCAATGCTCGCCCAGCCCCTATGATCTCCTGGAAGGTCTCTGGGTCAGAGATTGAGAACAGTACTGAGATTCTCTCACACCCCAATGGGACAACGTCTGTCACCAGCATCCTCCAGATCAAAGACCCCAAGAGTCAGGTGGGGAAGGAGGTGATCTGCCAGGTACTGCACCTGGGGACTGTGACCAACTACAGGGAAACTGTGAACAAAGGTAAGAGAGAGAGGGCAAGATTTACTGTGGTCACATTTGTGGACACACACCTGCAAGGTGATGAATGCTCTGCAGAGCCTCTTGGCCTTTAGCAAAGGAGCTGATAAGGGAGAGAATGGGATAAGTAGGGAAAGAAAAACAGAGTTGAGGAAGCCAATAAAGCCGATTTTACCTTGGCAAATGTGGTATGTTGCCCACATACTGAACACTTTTGCTGAGATCCATCCATTGTTTTATTCTTCCGTGCTACTAACTGAGCATTTGTTATGCCAGAAACGCAACAGTGAGGACTCAGTCCCTTCACACAGGGAGCTTCTAGTCTAGGGGGGAATGCAAAAGGAGCTGGGCAATTGTAAAACTTCATGATAAATGCTCCAATAAGAAAGCTATAGTAGGAGTTCGGGTTTTTGAGCATGAGCCACCTGTTCTTCTTTGGCCCTGCAATAAACCTTTCTCTACTTAAAAAAAAAAAAAAAAGACAGCTGTGGTACACCATGGGAGGATTGAGAGTGGGGAGAAGGAGCATCAGCTCAATCTGGAGGAATTAGGATGTTTTCCTGGAAGAAGCCACATCCAGGATGAAACCTTTGCATAATCTACACTGTGGGAAAGGGGCTTTTAGGAAGGGGGACAATCTGAGATGTTTTCCTCACCCCCTTTTAAAATAAACTGCCTCCTGTTCAGGACCTCTTTTGCTCTCCTGCGTTTCTATCTAAACTGCTGTCTCTGGGCCTCATCAATACAAGAGGTAAAGATTATGGGAGAGAGAATAAAGAAAGCGGTGGTTTTAGAGATAGGACACTTTAGTGATGACAGCCACAGTTTTCTTTCTCTATGTAGTTTTGAAGCACTAACTCTGGATGAGGCACTCAGTAATAAGCCTCCTATAAAAGGATATTGCTGCTTTTTTCTGGGCACACTGTAAACAATAAAAGCTGGAAAAGTTTAGACCTCATTGGTATGGTGGCCTCTAGTGAAACATATCCTGTAGTCATTTCTGGGGTCCTTGAAAAAGCAGACTCATCAAAAAGTAAACATTTAGGTAAATTTGCTCAAGAGGTTTGCAGTATTAGATTTGGACATTTGTGAAGAGATCCTCAGATTCAGCCACGGTGAAGGGTAAATTTCCCTGAAAAACAAAAATCTGAAAAGGAACATGTCTTTCCAAGAGTGCCAAAATTGACATATCATTTATAATGTTTATGCATCATTTGTATAATGTTTGTTCGTTCTGCGAACATTTACTAAAAATCTTTCATGCTTAAAGCAGTATGTCGAGCACTAGAACTAGTGAAATTAGACAAATCTGAAGGTGCTCAGTTAAAGTATGATGTGACAAATTCCATTATAAAGGTATGGAGAAGATGCTGGAGACTCCCAAATCAGGGAGTGCTTCTTCTGCCTTTGTATTACACAGTGACACTGAGGGGCTGACATTCAGGCTAAGTTGCATCTATTGACTATTGGAAAGAGATTTAGTAACAAAGGCATAGATTAGAAGCAACACAATAAAAACATTGAGATGAGTTATTCCTGGGGGTTGGAATCACGAGATTCTTTATTCTTTTCCTTTATATTTCTCTGTATTTTTCAAAAATGCCTCAATAAATGTATTACTTTAATGGACAGTATGGCAAAGAATATGTGCTTTGAAGGCAAACAGACCTCTGGCCAAGCCTTGTTCTACCACTTACTACACTGATTTTGGGCTTACTTAACTTCTCTGAGCCTCAGTTGTTTGTTTTTTTAATCTGTTAGATAATTATAATAAGACCTAACTCTTGGGCTATTTTGAGGATTAAATGAGGTAACACATTCAAAGCTCCTACTACTTAGTAACTACATAAAACATGTTAGCGATTATTACTATTTAAATGTTATTAAAATAATGTGAGGTCATGAATATAGACCTCAGTATATATATATTTAAGAATACTTTTCATCGAAAGCTCAGCCCTAGTAAAAACTCGTCACAACTGTCTCTTTATCACTTTTCGCCTCTACAGCTTCCACTTATGGCTTGTTTTTCCTTTTCTCCCTTCAATATCCACAGGCTTTTGGTTTTCAGTTCCACTACTGTTAAGTATTGTTTCCTTGGTAATTCTTCTGGTCTTAATTTCAATCCTACTATACTGGAAACATCGTCGGAACCAAGACCGAGGTGAGTCCCCAGGGGAAGTACAAAGAAGGAAAAAAATGATTGTTTAATGACAGTTTTGGGGTCAAATGAAGATATAAGTAAAGGGGTGACAACCATGTGTTTGGTTTGGTGTTTCCAGAATACATAAATGTTGATGGTATTTTAAAACACTTCAGTGTCATTTTCTTGCAATTGGACATTAGTTTCTGCATTTCATTTGCCAAGATGGTTTAAAGACCAATTATTTTATAAATTAAGAGTAAGGATTGATGAGAGGAAATGTGGAAAATGTTTATTCAATCACTATGGAATCATCTAATGGCAAAAGCAGGGAAGTCTTGGCACCCAGTCTGTGTTCATTCCACCCAGGACAGTCTCTTCTCTTTTTACAGCATTCCACAGGTCAGCTACCCCACTTAAGAGACTGTGAACTTGTCTGATATGATCACTAATTGAGTAGTGCTTTCTATGTTATACCCTCACTATGGCTCAGACACTCTAGGCAACATACAGGTGATCCATACTTATAATAACTGCATCATGTCATTCTGCCCTTATACACTGTTAATTTCTCTCCATCCCCTACAACAACTATCACAGTGCCTTATGTATACCAGGTGGTCAATAAATGTTCATTAAAAGAATGAATGAGTGAATGAATGGAAGGGTACATTTTCAAAGGGGTTTGTTCAATTCCATTTTTTTAAAATTGCAAATTCAGTACCTCATAGATGCTGAGTCTTAAACACTGTGAGACAATATAAAACAAGAGATGCTATCAAACAAGAGGTGTCAGCCAGCTGGGAAGAATTAAATTTCTTTGGTTTCTGAAGACAGTGCATAATTTATGAAAGCTAATGCAAAGCTGCAGTTTATGTTGTATGTAATGGGAATTTCCCAAGATGAAGGGGTGGTATGGGAGTTTTCTCCAGCTCACATGACTGACAGAGAGGGAAGAAAAAATGTTGGCTTTGAGTGTTATTTTACATTTCTATTAAAAATCTCACTCAAATGCTACCTTTTTTCCTCTTTTTTGTGTCTCATAGACTAATATCTTTCACCTTCTAAGTTTTTTGAACATTTAATTTTGCACAAGCCTTATATAAACACCTGATTAATTCTTGTGACTTTATAAGAAAAGCAACAAATCACCAGTGTCAATGACCCTTTTGCAAAAGTAGATAAAGGGATTTGTTCTGTACGGGACAGGAGATTGTAAATCAGATAATCTTATTGCACATAAACCTAAACCCATAGAACTCCTTAGCGCTCTACAAAATGTCAAAGGCAGAAGGCCGTTTGATTCCACTTTTTCCAAACATTTCACTTTTCCAGTTAGGAACTGAAGTTGACTTCCTTCCCTAAGGTCACACAGTTAGTTAACAGCAGGCCTAGGATTAGAATCCTGGTCTCCTGACCTCTGCCGGAATGTTCTTCCAGTTATAGTTTACTGACTTGAAAGGTGCTGTTGTTAGTTGTATTTATTTCTGTCTGTGCTTGCTGATATTACTGTATTCTTCTGTAAAGTACAAGCAGAAAAGTATGAAGTGTTTAAATTCATTTTAAAAAGTCCCCTTCGAAAAGAATCTTATAATACAAACTATTCAAGCCCAAGGTAAATTTCACTAGAAAGGGGCATTTGCAAAATAATTGTCCTTTGTTCATTAAGTCTTGTATTTTCTGGGAAATATGATTGTTCAATGCCTTATTCAGTTGCTGAAGTGAAGCGAGTCAGCTTAAGATTATTTGATTCCATATACTTAAATAGCTAGTAAAATCAAATGTCAGTTATGCTGGAGACAAACCCTCAAGGCTGAGGGAATACTGGTTTGTTAAGACCAAAACTTAAGTAATACAAAAAGCTGGGAGAAAGGGAAGAAAATCATCAAAGATAGAGACATTTTTTATTTCTTCAAGTAACAAATTTTGATTGTCAATTTGTGATGAAAGTGAATAGTGCTACCACATTTGCTTTCCATCTTTCTTTTTTTTTAATTTTTATTTTATATTGGAGTATAGTTGGTTTACAATGTTGTGTTAGTTTCAGGTGTAAAGCAAAGTGATTCAGTTATACATATACATATATCTATTTTTTTTTTAATTCTTTTCCCATTTAGGTTATTACAGAATATCTTTCTTTACCCTTACTTTGTGTTTTTTTGCTTTCTCTCTCTCTTATACTTTCTGTTATCTTCTGAAACATAAAACTTTTGGATGGGTGGGGAAACATGATCAGTCAAAAATGACACCAAGATTCTGGACCTGGTGACCTGAAAAAATGGTGTTATGAACAGAAATAGAAGTGGAGAGGGGGAACTGAGTGTGAGAGTGTGTGTGTGTGTGTGTGTGTGTGTGTGTGTGTGTGTGTGTGTTCAGAGTTTGTGGGGAGAGAAAGAGTAGAGATGAATTTGTTCTTGAGCTTATTGAATATGAGTAGACAAAGAGTCATCTCCTTGGATCTGCCCAATACTAAGACAAATCTGGTAAGTAAGAAAAGTCTGTTAAGTAAAGTTCAACTCTTTGTTAGATAAATGACCAAAAAAAGTTTATTTTAGATTAAAATCACTAATTTGTTGCTCACAAAAACATAAGCAAATTTATAGTTTGTGGACAGAAGGGTAATCTCTAATGACAGATGTTATTTTCATAGAGAAGTCAGGCTCCCTGCAGTTTTCCTGTGATTCTGTATAATGTCAGAGAGTGTGATGTTGGGTTTTTCAACTGTAAAGCTGTACTAGTGATGAGCTAGAGGTGACTTCTCTTTGCACCATTCCTAATGGAATCATCACAATTACTTCCCATGAGACTACAGCAATACAATAATAGGTTAATAGGTTTTCAAAGAACGTTCTTTTTTTCTTTTATGAATCAGTACTTTATTACTAAATAGAAAATGGGAAGAAATTAAAATTTCCTAGGGAAATTTTCCATCATTTCATGATAGTTCTTTCTGTTAAAGCCAGTTGTTGCCCCTTCCACACATACTACAGTGAAGTAAAATTTGAGGTTGAGGATAATCTTTTATTTCTCATTAGCCAACCCACCAATGATCACAAGCTTCTCAGAAACAACAGCTTCACTTTGGGGCAGATCATCATAGATAATCACCTAATTTTTAGAAATCTTTATTTTGAGTAGCAGTCTTCTTGTGTTTGATTGGGTCAAGGCTGAATTGGAAACTAATAGAAGATTTAGACAATCATATGAAATGTATATTCCAAGCCTCACTTTTCTTCAAGTATCTAACTATTTCAGGTAAAAGTGGGTTTTTTTAAGCCCACATTGTCTATATAATTGCCTTGATTTTTTTCAGTTTGCTTCACAATAATCTAACCTTATAAATAGGTTCTTTGCAATGCTAATAATGGTAATGTTGGTAAAACACTATATCTTGGGTGGAATCATGTCACTTTCTCCTATTATTTTTTTTAACATCTTTATTGGAGTATAATTGCTTTACAATGATGTGTTAGCTTCCACTGTATAACAAAGTGAATCAGCCATACATATACATATATCCCCATATCTCCTCCCTCTTGCGTCTCTCTCCCACCCTCGCTATCCCACCCCTCTAGGTGGTCACAGAGCACCAAGCTGATCTCCCTGTGCTATGCGGCTGCTTCCCACTAGCTATCTATTTCACATTTGGTAGTGTATATATGTCCATGACACTCTCTCACTTCGTCCCAGCTTACCCTTCCCCCTCCCCGTGTCCTCGAGTCCATTCTCTATGTCTGCATCTTTATTCCTGTCCTGCCTCTAGGTTCTTCAGAACCTTTTTTTTTTTTGATTCCATATATATGTGTTAGCATACTGTATTTGTTTTTCTCTTTCTGATTTATTTCACATACAGATTGCCAACAGACACATGAAAGGATGCTCAACATCACTAATCATTAGAGAAATGCAAATCAAAACTACAATGAGGTATCACCTCACTCCAGAATGGCCATCATCAAAAAATCTATAAACAATAAATGCTGGAGAGGGTGTGGAGAAAAGGGGACCCTCTTGCACTGTTGGTGGGAATGTAAATTGATACAGCCACTATGGAGAACAGTATAGAGGCTCCTCAAAAAACTAAAAATACAACTAACATATGACCCAGCAATCCCACTACTGAGCATATACTCTGAAAAAACCATAATTCAAAAAGAGTCATGTACCACAGTGTTCATTGTAGCTCTTTTTACAATAGCCAGGACATGGAAGCAACCTAAGTGTCCATCGACAGATGAATGGATAAAGAAGATGTGGCACATATATACAATGGAATATTACTCAGCCATAAAAAGAAATGAAATTGAGTTATTTGTAATGCAGTGGATGGACTTTCTCCTATTTTAAGCTTAGTACTACATCAAATAACAGAGGTGCTCAGTAAATAATTTATGTTGCAGAAATTGGTGATTATTTGGAAGGATAATACAAAAGATATATGTTTCCAAAAAAATGAGAACCTTTGCTTTGCTAAATAATTGTACTTACACTTCCCAGATGAAGGCTGGGTGAGTGCTAACCCTCACCTCTATCCCAGTGTCCTCCTAGTTCCAAGCAGAAGTAAGGGTGCTTTATATGAGAAAAGTGTGAAGCAATCTTTATTGAACCTACTAGGTTAGAGTTGCTTGGAGGAATCTTGCATTCCAAGGCTACTTGTCTACAAAATTTCACCCTTGAATGCATGCAAATGCCACCCATCATATCAAAATGTCATAACAAAATCCAATCACAAAGTAGGTGGCTAACAGACCCATAAGCCTGGGCATTCTTGCCTGAGCTGTTCTGTCTTTCACGGCTGAACAGATCACTGATACTGGAAATGTTGGCACAGTTAAAACATGCAGAACTTTGCAGTTTCTGGTAAAGGATTACTTAAGATTACACGGAGAGTGAGATGTGGAACCAAGATGATATCCGAGGTCTTTTACTTCACTGTTTACATGCCTTGTAGAGAGGCCCACCTGCTCCAAGTTTAAGTGTTAGAAAGCTAATAACCTTGAAAGGACCTCTATCTGTCTACTTTGTGACCATTCCCAACCCGATCTCCAGTAAGTGATATCCACAGGAAACAAAGCCCAAGGTCTTATAAATAAAATACACGTAGATCATTTGGAATTCTTGAACGTGTTCTTTTACTTGTAGTCTTAAGTGTATTACTGAGCAAGTACGGTCTTACTTAGGAATAGCAAACTATTATTTCCTAGAATTACTCATGTCCTTTTAAAGAGAGTCACAGTTTCCTCACATCATGTTGGGTCAGGAATGTCTACTTCCTTCTCTTGGCTGATAAAATATGCACAGGAGAATTCTGTGTTTATTGATCCTTCTGTTATTTATCTTCTTAAAATCTATTAGAATAGAAATTATAAATGTTCAAAGTTAATATCTTGATCTTTCTTTTACCCAGAGCCATAGAAGAGTCACACAGAACCCTGAAAGTTATTCCCTGGTCTACTTGAATCTGACTCAGGAGGCAAGCAGGAGAAAGAGGGTCATTCTCCAAGGAACCTAAAAGAGCAAAAGAAATTGGAGTCAAAGGCGTAAGAATTTCAAGACTTTCTACTGCCATCTAGGCTACCCAATGCTTCTGTGAGTTCCAAGAGGAAGTCATTTTACCTCTCAGGTCTGTTGTAGGACTTGATTTTGTACAACAATGCCGTGTTGAGCTGTTGAAAAGGTACTGGACTTAGAATCAGGAGCCACCGCTCAGAGGCTGACTTTGACTCCTACTGGTGGCAACTCTATGTTAATCACTATCTCAATGAGCTTCCACGTTTGCATACAGAAAATTAAGGATTTGGACCAAATAATTTGCCATTCTGCTCCAAAAATTGTTGTAATTCCAGGAAAAACAAAAGGAATAAACAAAGAGAAAAGAAATGAAAAATAGAGAGAAGAATACAGGAAGGTAGGGACCAAAGAACTTTTCTGAGACTACCTTTTGCCTTTCTGTGGCTATTCCACCTCTTCTTCCCTTCTTCTTTGGTCTATTTCCTCATCACTTGGTATCTAGTCCACCGCCTGCTTACTGTTTTGCTAATAACTGGTCTTTCTAGAACCCTCAGTTTCACTGCTATTCTTCATGTACTTCTGTGATATTTACCACAGTGGAAGTGGAACTGAATTTATTGTGAAGTAATGTTGGCAACCTTAACTTTACTTATCTGTTTTTATAGCAGACCAAATATTATTAGTCTTAGCAGCTTGCATTTTTAAAAAGGCATGCATTTCTCATCCATTTGTTTCATAATATGACCCAGCCCTATTTTAGTCATTCTAAATTCAGCCTAGTATAATGAAGACATATTTAGAAAATACGGCATTTAGAAAGTTTCCTGAATGGCAGTCAGCTAATTCAAATGCTTTGTCTCTCCCAGCTTCTTTTCTCATGAGTTAACTTCTCACAGTAGCAGGGGAAGCATGTATGGGTGTACAAATCCCTTTGTTGTAAACATATGATTCTAACTAGTGGAACAATTTTGAACTTTTAATTAATCATAGGACCAAGTTGGTGACTTTTTCAGTATCTTTTGCTTTCTTGTCTCTATCCAGTGACCTAGGAACTAAAAACTAAAACTTAGGTTGTTTTCACTGTTGAATTGAATATTTATATATTTAGTAAGGTTTTTGTATGTTATTTAATTCTGTATTATTTCGTATATTTGTATTAATATACTGAATAATTAAAAGTGTCAACTCTAAATATTTGGTTCATGATATTCTCGTAGGGAATGTGGAAAATGTGGGCATTAATGATTATCTGTATATTTTTCCTCTGTGTGTGAAATCCTCCCCTCTATCTCTTACTCCCTAAAAGATGCTGTTGGCATTTATGATTTGTCACAACGTCACAGATCAGATGTTCTTGATCTGACCAGTGAAAGCTGCTTCATGTTGGTGCCTGTGTCCTTTTGATATGACCCGGTCAACTTTGGAGTACTTCCTTGTATATGCTGTTTTGATTTTGCTTTTTTGTTTGTTTGTTTGGGAATTTTTTTTATTTTAATTTTATTTATTTATTTTTATACAGCAGGCTCTTATTAGTTATCTATTTTATACATATTAGTATATAGATGTGAATCTGATTTTGCTTTTAGATACCAACCTTTGAAAATGGATTAGCTCACACAGTTTTGAATTTAGTAGAAATTATCATCCTGCTTCTGGTTTTGCTGTTTTTTTCTGGTATCTCAGCTGCCAGATCAGACAGGGTAAATTAAAGCAGAAGTTCTCAAACATTTAAAGGTCTCAGGACCCCTTTACACACGTAAAAACATTATTGAGGACCCCAAAGAGCTTTCTTGTAAAGCGAATTATGTCTCTCGATATTTACCATATTTGAGATTAAAACTGATAAACTTTAAAAACAAAAATCTACAAGCATGCATTTCATTAGTCATCAGGGTGATAGCAACATCACACATCAGGTAGCTTCTGGAAAGCTCCACAGCACACTTGTGAGACAATGAAAATAAGGAATTGATGTGATTATGACAGTAGTTTTGACTTTGTGGAACCCCGGAAATGGTCTCAAGGACAATTTTGAGGACTGCTCACTTAACGTATAGGCAAAGAAGGAGACCATCTTATGAGATTTCATGAGTCTCTCCCAAGGGCTCTCCTTTACGAAACAGCTATCTTCACAGTGCCTAAGCATTCCACCATTCCACCATAATTTTAGTTAGGCCATTATCTTTCTGGGAGTTCCCCTTAAAGTACAGAGAGGCCTAGGTCTACTCCTTCTTCCTCACTAGCAATTCAACTTAAATTGGCTTATTAAATGGCTTATCAGTTACCTTGCAGGGTATTGAGAGACTTGGACTTAGAATAGGTAGGTTTTGATGGGAAAGACTTGGGAGGGTCATAGAGAGCAAAGAGAGGAGGTGGAAGGTGTGACTCAGAGCACATAGCTCTGTCTGACAAGGCAGATCCCTGGGTAGCACCAGTCTTGCCCTGCGACTCCTGCCCTCTCACCCCTGGGAGGGGCTCCCCAACTGCCCCTTACTCATCCTGAACCTTTCAATTAGGGGAGTTTCTTCCGAATCTATGAATTGGAAAGAGACAGTTTGGGCTTTGTATGCTTCAGCCAGGTTGGGAAAGTTGTAAACATTCGAGTCACTTTGAATAACTCAATCACAAAATTTTCTTGACAGTAAAAATTTAGAAACTTTCCAGGGTGATGGTAAATGAGCTCAGAGACAAGGGGAACCAAAAGAAGTTTTTTGTGCTTAAATAGAACTAAAACTGAAGGTGAAGATTTGGGGGGAGCGGTTGGAATTTATTAACCACCACCTAGGTAACATTTCATAAATACAAGTTCAAAGAGTACAAAATCCCATAGTATGACTAGGGATTATGAGGCTTTGGTTAAAATAGTTCTCTTGGACCAACTTTCTTCTATGGTTATTTAGCTCATCAAGAAAGAGATTTAACTTTCTAAAAATAAAGCTTCCTAAAGTAATTCTTCACAACTGTAATGTTTTTGTTTTTTATATTTGCTCTCAAAATGTTCCAGATAGGACTTCAATCTCCCTACCACAGTCACTTAGGCTAATAAACTTGGACAGGGTCACAGAGAGCTGTGATTCAATTGTAAGCAAGCCACTTTTGCATAGACATCATATTCATTTGAGCCTTGTGAGGTCGGGAAGGTTTTTAAGCCCATCTTTATAGGTGTGAAAAATGAAGCCTTAAGCTTTTCAGTGACTTTCTTTGGGTAACACTGAAAACATGACATGGGACTAAAACTCCAACTCAGAATCCCAGACTTCCTGCCCAGTGCTCTCTCTGTTCCCTCCACTCTTACTGTCATTCATCCCAAATCCTACTTGTCAGTATATCCTATTTGCTCTATCAATATATTTAGAATCCAACTCTTACCCCCAATCTTACCACCTGGCCCAAACCATCATTATCTTTCTCCCAGATTGTTGACATAGTTTTCTAATTAATCTCCCTGCTTCTGCTTTCTCCCCTTTTCAGTCTCTTCTCACATCTGTTTTAAAATATAGGTCAAGACAAATCGTGTCATTCTTTTGCACAAAATCTCCAAGTGCTTCCCATCTTATTTAGAGGAGAAGCCAAGGTCTTTACATGGGCTATATGGCTCTACATGATTGGGCTTCCTGATACTCCCTGAAATCACTTCCTGCTGCTCTTTCTCCTGTTCATGCTCTGCCAGCCACACTAGCCTTCTTGCTTTCACTAACATTCAGACAGGTTTCCACCACAGGACCTTGGCACTTACTTTTCTCTCTGCCTGGAATGTTCTTCCCAAAGGTGGCCACATAAGCCTTTTCCCCAACAAACCCTTTCTGTCTCCCTCTCCTGCTTCATTTTTCTCCCTTGCATCCATCAAAATCTAGCATGCTACATGCTTTACTTGTTTATTTTATTATCTGTCTCTTTCTAATAGATTGTAAGCTTCATAAGGGCAGAGGTTTTTTAATCTGTTGGCTTGCTGGCTTGCTTTTCCCTAGCACCTAGTATAAGCAGTCAAGCAATATTTCTTGAACAAATCAATTTTATGCCAATACATTATGGGAGGGAGGAGTAGTTCAAACAGCTTTGTACTGGAGCATCTCTCCTGCCCTGTGGGAGAGTATGATTGAACTAGAGAGTAGAAAAGGACTTTAAGAAATTGTTGGTCATAGGCATAGAGACA
This sequence comes from Hyperoodon ampullatus, assembly GCF_949752795.1. NCBI lineage: Eukaryota > Metazoa > Chordata > Mammalia > Artiodactyla > Ziphiidae > Hyperoodon > Hyperoodon ampullatus. The sequence continues at coordinate 87,789,760 of NC_136918.1, read as the reverse complement.
AGCATAATGGATTTAGAACCAAAAGAATGGGGTTTAAGTTCCATCCCTGATATTTAGTAATGTGTTGATCTTGGACCAGTCACTTAATCTCTCTGAGTTTACATGTCCTCAATTTTAAATTGGGTATGCACCAAGTCTGTCTTCTGTAAAGGTTCAAGTATGAAGGGGTATAGCTCCCAACCTGTGCAAGTTTATGTGCTGAGGCGTGTCTGCCCTGTGACCTCAAAACCCCCACTGAAACAACACAGGCCTCATGTCCTTCCCAGTCCCTTTTCACAGTCAGCCCCACCCTTGTCCAGAAGTGGATGTGGGGTTGAGGTGGAGATAGGAGTGCTGGCTGTGGGAGCTTCCTTCTGGCTGAACAGAGAGAAAACCTACTGGTCTTTGCTTCAACAGAAGCAGGGACCCTAATACATCATCCAGGATGATTTGGCCTTTCCTTGTGCTGAGGATAGGACCAAAGGAATAGAACACACAAAAGTTGGTGTCTCAGCAATTTGGCTTGCTAAGTGTTGGGCAAAGCAAACCTGGTTAGCAAGAAGGTGCTGTCTGCAAACCAGGAAGAGAGCCCTCCCAGAACCCAACCATGCCGGCACCCTATAAAACCAAAACCAAAACCGAAAATATCCCACAAAAGTTAAAATCCTTTCTATTGAGCATCAGCTTCTGAATACAGTTTTGCCACCTTGCTCCAGAGTATTAACAGCCACCACCTGCCATAAGAAATGGCAGAGAGCTCTCCAAACACTTAAAGAAGATGCAAAAATGGATACCGCTGAAAGCTCTCCCTAGAATTATGTTGCTTTACCAGATTTGATAATATGTCATGATAGAAGGACCTTACCAGAATTTGAAAGGTTCCAGAGAATTCAACAGATACTTAGGTACTTTTCACCTAAATCATATTAGCCTAGAGAGTGGAGCACTCCACTCAAAAGAGTTGGAACTCAACAGGAGAGTTGTGTTTTTCTGGAAGTAGCTTTCACTTTCTAGTCCAACAGCAAAAGACACTGAAGACCAGCTGCTCAGATGATGCATTTCAAATACCACATGATTCTGGATCTGTCATTGCTGTTTAGCTTTGTATATAATTCCCTTAACTTGTACACACATTGGTTTCCCTTCTTCTAAATCAAAGACAATATTGTAAATATCTCATATAAAAATAAGTCATATGATGTCTTTAATTAAATGCTCTTATGTAATGTATTGATTAGTAAACCCGGTGGTTCTTAGTTAAGAAACATGAGGAAGCACTAAAATTTCAGCAACAGTGACCAGTTGGATGGAAGCACACTGATACCTTCAGGGGTGGGTAGCTCTGGCCCAGGCCAGTGTTTGTGAAATATAGCTCAAAGATAGCTTAGAATTTTATTCCCCTTTTTCACTTGTCCCAGTGAGTTTCTGAGAGACCAAGCTAGTTCTGCAGCTGCCCATGCCTGGTTGGAACCACTTGGGGAAAGGAGATGCTTTTCTCCACTTTGTCTTAGAGCTAACTTTAATTTACAAATCGCTTGGAAAGTGAGAATGTATTCTTTGAGGGAACTCTAGGCCTACCAAGTTGTATTTGATTTGACTGGGTCCTACCCTCAAAGTGTCATCAGAAGCCACTATCTTATGTAAATAAAGATCAGCAACAATTCCTGACACTTCAGGAATTGACTGACACTTATGCCCCTGGGTAAGCTGATACTTCCTGTTGCATGCCAAGAGGCATTGAAAGAGACTGAGTTAGAATCGTAGAAAATCAGAATGAAGAGATTTCAGAGATAAGGAAACAGGCCTCAGAATGCCAAGTGACTCACTAAAATCACACAAGACTTTACCAGGACACAGGAAAAAAACAGGCAGCAGAAACTCCCAATGTAGTTACAGACAAAAGACTCTTACATGGCCTGCCATAGTCTGGTTAGCCAAGAAAAACCATTTCCTAAGTTTAAATATACCTGCAGGCCCACAGGGCTTACTGGAACCCCAAAATTTCCTGAACTGCCTCCTTCTGCATGAGGTTCAAAGCTGTTCCCGTCACTGATTTTTGATGTACCTCCAGCTTCTTTGGCAGTGAACAGGTAAACATCTGGTTTGATAGATAATATGTAGTTTTGACTTGACGCTTAAATTCTGGAAAATTCTTTCCCTTGACTGGAATAGTTTTGATTGTTTTCAGCAAAGGTAATTTTGAGGGGTGGTGGGTGGATCTTGATGCAAGAGAGAGAGAGAGAGACAGCAAGAACATTCTTGGTTAGGGAGGAGAAAGTTTCCAGATATATCAGATTAAAAACAAATATTTTAAAAGCCCCAAGAATCACTTATAAAGCTAACACTTATAAAGTCAGACTTGAATGAATTTCTACTCATCAGGTTTCAAAAGCAAAACATATTAAAGGGAACATTACAAAAATGGTGAAAAGATGAAGAGAAAGAAAAAAAGTGATTTCACAGGTTTGGGGTTTGTGTTTGACTTGGTTTCTTGAATAAAAAGATGGAATGGAGGTGATGATGTCATTAGATGAAGTTTGTGATAATTGGCTTTTATACCAATTAAATATATAATAATTTTCTAGCCACATAGCTGTTATAGAGCAACACTGCATTTATCTTTGCTATTTTATCAATATTCTGTTAGCTGTGTTTACGGTGACCAGAACAGCAGCATATATCTTGCAGTGGGTAGCATTTATGAAGCACTGTTTCAACCACCCAACTGTCCTGGGTGCTGAGAGATAGTTGCAGAGGGAGGCATGGAAAAAACTTCTTTTCCTGGAGAAATTTAAAACTTAAGGACAGACAAAATAAACCTAGCTGCATGTATTTAAAAACAACTTGTGAAATTACATGAAGTACTGTCATGAATGGGAAATAAAATTTACAAATGTATTTATTATAATTCAATTTATACTTTGATTCCACATCATTACATGTGTAATGATATGATATCTTGGATATGGTTGATAGAGAATAAGATTGGCCATATGTTGATCACTGTTGAAATTGAGGTTCTTTATACTCTACTCTCTACTTTTGTATATGTTTGAAAATCTCATAAATCAAATTTAAAAAAAAAAGAATTGTGTTCCAACTTTGCTACTAATGGGCTACTCGAGCGAAGACTTTCCTCTGAGCAAGAATACGATTATTACCTCTATTTTCACAATCTATTCATCTCTGCCGCATTTTCATCTGGCTTCCAAATAAAATCTTTCCTCAGCCAACAACCTTGAATTCCATTACTCTAGATCTTTATCAATGGAAATACAATCCCAAATTCTCTGCTCTCAAGCTTCCATCAAAACTCAGGTGTTAAAATGATTTTACGATCACTCTCTTGACAAAGGTCATAATAGGAAAGAGTTGACAGGAAGATCAGGCACTGACAATTTGGGTAATCAGGCAGGATTTACTTTTGGATTCAAAAGAAAATCAGCATGATCAGGATACATGGCAGAGAGCTTTGCAATAGTTTCTCTGACCAGTCGAGATGACTCTCTTAACCTCCAGTGCTTTATCAAAGGGTGCACTGTTGCAGATGATACAGTTGGAGTGATATTTACTTCACACCTTCTGGTAGTGTCACTGTCTTCCTCAATGACTAGAGTGTTCCTGCTCTTAGTTTAAAGTGGCTACAGGCTAAGGGCCACCCATCTAGACCAGATATTTCATCATTTCTGGAGTTATACTAAACACAATATTATTGCAAAACTTTAAACACATATTTATCATCCCCAGATACTCCAAGCTGTTATAGCCAGCTCTGGGCACATTTTCAAACTCAGTGCTGATGAACCAGATCCAGGAGTGATGCCTTTCTACTCACTCTTGGGCTCACTTCACAGTGATCTTTAGGAGTAACTGTCTAAGGACCACATAATCTTAGCCCATTACAGAATCACATACACCTTCTGCTTTTTTTGATCAATGCTGCAAGAAGCATCTGGGGGCATTGTCAATGTATTTGCTGAGAAATTATGCTGAGTTCAAAGTATATTATACTGATTAGTATTCAAAGTAAAAACAATACCAGAAAAACTTATTTTCCTGAAGGAATTGACACACTCCCTCCTTTCTGATTTTACTATATAAGTGACTGACTTTTTCCCCTCTTCCCTTGACTATCAAGAAGGCAACGTTCAGTTAAGAAGCTTCTTTCTGATTACAAAAATAATAAGTAAATACATGTTCATTATAGAAAAATTATAAAGTACGGAAGAGTAAAAACAGGGGAAGGAGAGACAAAAAAATTAACCCATTATTCCACCATCCAGAAGAGCCAGAGCCACTGCTAACATTCTTGTGAGAGACAAATATGACACTCAATTGATGGAATTGAATCTACCATTATGGTTGATATAAATACTTACCTTTCACTTGCTTGATTCTCCAAATTTATTGCTTTTTAAGTATATATTTATATATATACACATATATATTTTGAAACTGCTTCAAGTCACTTTGGGGAAGAGAAGGGCCAAGTAAAAATTATCTTTAAACTAATATTGGGGTAATATCTTGCCGAGTCTAGGTCTCCTGACATAATACCTACTCAACTGTGGGATTATAAATATTATATTAGATGAATCACTGGTTACACATTAAAAACTTCAAACTACTATAAAAGAATAATAATAACAACGAACATTTATTGAGCAGTGTGATATTTTGGCAGGCATAATGCTGATTGCTCTTCATATATTATGTCATTTAATATTCACAACAACCCTACGAAAGGGTATCATTATCCTATTTGATAACAACAACAACAACAAAAACAACAATTACAGTTACAACAAAAATCCTGGAGGCTTGGGAAGGCTAAGTAATTTTTCCGGTTATAAACTGGCAAAACGACATAATTAGATGAAAAAAAATGTGATGTGATTTAACTTTTTGAAGTGGTTTTGATCAAAACTTGGAGAATTTCTCCAGGAATTAATACTTAAAATCCAGCCTTTGGTGCTATGAAACAGTCCACTTCACTCTTCTGTAAGATAATGAGGTCCACATCTTAGTCCCTAGAACCTAAGAATGTGATATTATTTGAAAAGAGGTCTGCACAGGCATAATTTAAGATAAGGACCTTGAGATGAGATCATCCTGGATTATCTCAGCATGCCCTAAATCTAATGAAAAGTGTCTTCATAAGACACATATAGAGGAGAGGAGAAGGCAGTGTGACCATGGAAGCAGAGATCAGAGTAATGTGGCAATAAGCCAAGGAATGCTTGGAGCCACCAAAAGCTAGAATAGGCAAATAACAGACTGCCCACAAAGCCTTTGGAGTAAGTGTAGCCCTGTGGGCAACCTTGATTTTGGACTTCTAGCCTTCAGAACTGTGAGAGGATCAATTATGTGGTTTTAAGCTACAAAATTTATGGTAATTTGTTATAACAGCCCCAGGAAAATAATACAAAGATCCAGAGAACAGAAATAGAACCAACTGGGAGAAAGTGAAAGGATGAACTTTCTAATTATTAGAATTGCTCAAGAGTGTGAGGGACAGAATTATAAAATTCCTGGCCTCGCAACTGGAGTAATGGTTCAGCAGTTGAAGGGTCAGGAGGGAGAGAGTCCATTGCATGGAATTGGGAGTCAGATTTACATATTTCTGACTATAGTTTTCTGGAATCACTTCTCAGGAATACCCAGGTTTTATTCAGATCATCGTCCATTATCTCTGTTTCGGTTAAGAATAATACAGTTAAGTCCAAACAAGAAGATTTGTTTACAGGGCAGGAGGAAGCCAATATTGACCTTGTTTGGAAAATAGATTGGGAATACCTGGCAGAGCATCATATCTGTGCAACCATCTCCCTGAAGCTGATTCATCTGATGCTTTCTACACTTGGAGAGGCACAGACTTTCTTACAGGCAAATATGCCTTCTTTATATTATTATGACCTCTTTCTTTGGGTCACTAGCCTACCTGAAGACAAAAAACTCACATAATTGCAGTTGGCCTTAAAGTCAACTAAAACATTTCCCCTGTCTTTGAGATAGTAAAGAATTAATACTTTGAATCCAATTAGGTTATCTGATTAGATGGCTTTTAGGAAGACACAGGTAGGAGTTTTTAACCTGGGTTTCAGGTGTATGTGATGGGATACCTCTACCATCCTCTTGAAATTGTTAGCGAAGTTTTGCTTTTTGGAAGGATTCTGGTGACCTCCATATCACTACATTCAAGGAATATTTCTTACCTCTTCTCACAGTATCTCACATTAGACTCCCTTTCTTTAAACTCTCTCTTCCATTATCATCTGTGATATTATGTGCTCTTGATTTTCCTCTTTATCTTTCCAGCCCATCCTCCTGTACCTAACCTTTTAATTTTGCAGTTCTTGAAAGCTTGGATATAGAACCTGTCATTTTCTCACTGTGTACTCTTTCCCTGTATGACCTCATCCATGTTCATGGCTTCAACTATGATCAATACACTAACAGCTCCAAAATTACTACTTTTAACCCAGACCTCTCCTCTGAGCTTCAGATGAATGTATGCAACTTCTTACCAACATCTCTACCTTACAGGAGACTCAAATTGAATGGTCCACCACTGAACTCTGGTCTTTCCCAGACCTACCTCATCCTCATCCAGTTTTCCCTATCACAATAGATAGCATCATCCATCTAAGCATATTAACCAGAATCTGGCAGGCATGCTTGACACTTCTCTCTTCATCTGTCCCCATATCCAGTTACTCAAAGTTCTATTACTGTTACATCCTAAAAATAAAATATACATCTCTGCATCTCCACCACTACTACCTTTATTCTAGACATTATCATCACTTGTCTGAAATATTGCCAATCCATTCCCTACAAATGTACCCAAGGAGTCTTTCTAGATTCTGAATATGACATCCCTCTGATTTACATATTCCAATGGCTTTCTATGGCTCTTAGAATATAACCTAAGATCTATAATAGGATCAGCACTTATTGTACAATTTTGCCCGACTCTTTGGCCAAAATGACTGTGCCAGATATCTAATGCCATGATTATGTTGCAAACCACCATCAAATATCAGGGTGTATGACCATTTTGTATGGCTCATGGATCCATCATGGTTGGCTGGACAGCTTTACAGTTCTTGGCTAGGCTTGCTCACATGTCTGAGAGTCAGTTGGCAGTCACCCAGGAAACCTTGGTTCTACTCCATATGTCTCTCATCCTCCAGCAGGCTATCTTGGGCATGTTCCTGTAGCAATTAGAGAAGGTACAAGAAAAAGCAAATGGAAGTGCACAGGCCTAGGCTTGGAACTGGCACATGTCATCTCCACCACATTCTATTAATTGAAGCAGATTCAAGGGGTGTGAAAATAGAAGGTTGGTCACAGGGAAAATTGTTTAGTTGACTTTAAGCCTAAGTGCAATTATGTGAGTTTTGTGTCTTCAGGCAGGCTAGCGGCCCAAAGAAGGAGGTCATAATAATATTAAAAAAGGCATATTTGCCTGTAAGAAAGTCTGTGCCTCTCCAAGTGTAGAAAGCATCAGATGAAATCAACTTCAGGGAAATGGTTGCACAGATATGACGCTCTGCCAGGTATTCCCAATCTATTTTTTAGTAAAAGGAACTTCAAACCGATTGAGCAAAGGAGAAGATAAAGGGTGAAGAGAAGACTCAGGATCATCATTACACTCTTTCATCTTTCATTTTTTTCCTTTTGTCTTAGGGCCTTGATACATCCTCTTCAATCTGCTCTTCAATGAGTTTTCCCCACCTTAATATCACCACTCCAATTGACTGGCTAAATTCTACTGAATCTTCAGTTATCAGCTGATAAAATTTCCTTAAAAAAAACCCTCCAGAACTGCCCCCTCCAAGCTAGTTCAGATATTCACACCTCTTCACTGTGCCCCATATATCATCTCCTTGAACCAGTATTTCAACCAAAGGGAATAATTAATTGTATAAGCTGCTATTTAATGTCTGACCACCCTTCTAGAACATAAGCTCTGTGAGTGCAAGACAAGATATCTGTATTGTGTAATATTGTGAAAATAGTGCTTTGCACAGATTGAGTTCTCTGTAAGTACCTTTCAAACATGTGATTGAAGGCTGACATCTGAGAAAAAGTTCGATAGCTTTCATTAGAATCCCAAATGGGTTTGTGATCCTCTAAAAAGTTAAGATCCACTACCTGAAGGTGATGTGACACAGACTATGGGCAGATATATTTGGGGCATGGAAGCCTGAGGGCTTGGAGAAGTTAGGGTCTGAGTTGAGTGCTCCACTGATGGCCCAGAGTCCAACATATAGCATAAGAATATCTAGGGTCTTTTTGAGGCTTTGGGGGTGAAAGTTTGGTCACAAAAAGCAAACTTCTTCTACTTCATGTTTTTGCTCCCCTCCTGGTCCCTTTTTGAGCCACTTTGACAGAACTATTCTGGTAATTCCTTTGGAGTTGCCATCACCATAAAGAGATTATAGAATCAAATTATAGAAGATAATGCAAAATATAACAGGTATTTTTTGAGGGGGTGAGTGTTTCATTCTATATTCACTCAAAAGCTTCATGCCATTCTAAAACCATTATTTCTTTCTAAGATACTGAAAGTTATTTTTCTGGTATCTAAGCCATGAGAGAGACTTAGAAGGCCAGGATTAATTCCTAGAAAAGTGCTCATTCCTTCAGACACAAATCTTTATAAGGTGCTGTGAATTCCCTTTCCTGACCGTGCCTCCTACCAACCCCCAACTCCTAAAATCCTTCAGCTCTGTTCCCTGGAACATATGACCAGTCATCAGCAAACTCTCCTACATCTTCAACCTTTTTCTAAAGGTTTCCTTTTTATCTCCTGCACTAACTGAACCTGGTGCCCTTTTGAGAACAGTGTTCCCCTGAAGTCCTCTGCCTTGGTTTTGCTTTCCTTGTACCACTGGACTGGGCTATGGTGTGGGGAGGTATCTTTTTTGCTCCCTGTTGCCACTTCTAGGTCATTTTCCTTTCTGATTCCATGAAAAGCCCCTTCGTTAGGTCTCAAATGAGCAGATAATTTACTAAGCTCTCCTCCTTCTTACAGTTATTACCTTTCCCAGGTCACTACCTCTCATTCCTTGAAGATTTTAATTCCTGTCTGTCACTGGCTCCAAAACTACTTCTGTCATAATTATTGATTATATCAATATGTATGTAGATGATTCTTTCATTCCCTGGCCTCTTCCCCTACACTAATCTAGTTCTCACCCTTCTTCAGGCATTCACTCCTATGATCATATCCTAATCTCTGTTATTACAAAACTGCTACCCTTCATGACCTCCTTTTCACATTTCACACTTCCCACCACCATAAGACAACCTCCTATGTTTCCTGTTTTTATCCTCAATACTCCAACTCCAGCTATCCTTTATAGGTGGTTTTCTTTATCCTTTATCTGTGGTTCTCAAATGAGGGCAATTTTGACCTCTAACCTCCAACCCCCAGGAGACATTGGAAATGTCTGGAAACATTTATGGTTGTCACAACTAAGAGGGTGCTTCTGGAATCCACCAGGTAGAGGTCGTCTGCTAAACATCAGACAATGCACATGACAGCCCTCCACAGCAAAGGATTATCCAGTCCAAACTGTCAAGAGTGCCAAGATTGAGAAACTCTGCTTCACATGACCAGGATCTACAATCCATTGATTCTACACGGTGTTATAGATTGAACTGTGTCTTCCAAAAAAAAAAAGATATATTGAAGTCCTAACCCCTGGTTCTTCAGAATGTGAATTTACACTGAAATAGAGTCATTGAAGATACAACTAGTTAAGTTAAGATGGGGTCATGCTGAAGTAGTGTGGGCCTCTAATTTCATATGATTAATATCCTTATAAAAAGAATACCATGTGAAGAAACAGAGACACAGGGAGAACTCCACATGAAGACAAAGGATTAGAGTGATGAATCTTAAGTCATGGAATGCCAAAGATTACTAGCAAGTTATCAGAAGCTAGGAAGAGGAGGGTCAAAAAAGAATCCTTCCCTACAGGTGTCAGAGAGAGCATGGCCTTTTTGACACCTTGATTTTGGACTTCTAACCTCCAGAATTGTGAGAGAATAAGCAATTCAGTTTGTGGTACTTTATTACAATAGTTGTAGGAAGCTAATATGCATAGTTTTGTTGAACTTTACTCCATTTATGTCCTCATTTCTTGCTTTGCCCAACTTAAATAATGGTGGTTGTTAAAGCAATAAAATATACAATATTGCACAACTGTATTCCCATCAGAAAGCAAAGAGATTGAAATCTGGGTATGTGTTACAGTACTCATCTAAATCATGTAATAAAATGTTGTAAGTAAATATGATAAAATTTGGGTAAGGGTGATACTGAAAAGAGGACCAGGACTTACATGATGAACTAAATTGATATACTAGTGGGTTCTCCACTGACATAGTAGAACCCTTGAAGAGACTTACCCTGTAAACCTGAGCTGAATCTTCTTGGGATGTGTTTTGTGCTGGTTTACATCTTCCAAGTTTTAATTCCTTGACCAATGACCAATAACCCCCAATCCATAGCATTGGTATCAAATCTCTGACTGAGGACTCTGAGTAAATAATTTCAGCTACTATGGTGGGTCTGAAATCATGATTCTGTTCTACTTAGTTAAGTAAATGATTTTGCAGACCTAAGACTGTACAAAAAATAAATACATAGAAGATGAAAAACTAAATATGATGTTTTCTGCAAAAATTTATTTTAATGCAAATATATCAAGTTTAAAAAAATCATTTTACTGCTTTGTATATGCTTTATATTAAAGATACTTAGGAGAAACTAACATAGTAGACAAATGATTTTTACTGAAACACTTACGGGGTATTACCCATTTATGTTTGTAGTCAATTTTCAATACTTATGATAATCTGATTTACTAAACTTATGAGTTTAGGCTTTAAGATGTTGAAATGCTTATGAGAATCATGTAAATGTACAGTTGACCACTGAACAGCAAGGGATTAGGGGAGCTGCCCGCCTCCCCTACCTCTCTTTATCCACAGTTCTGCATCCATGGGTTCAACCAGCCATGTAGTACTGTAGCATGTATTTACTGGAAAAAGAATCCACATATAAGTGGATTCATGCAGCTCAAACCCGTGTTGTTCAAGGATCATCTGTATAAGTTTTTGCTATTATTAGCTTTATTATAGTTGTTTATATGTTTAGGAAGGTTTTGTTTATGGGTTTTGCATGTCCGCTTTCTTAGTGGCTTGCAATTCCTGAGGAAATCCATTATATGAAATGTTCTTTGCAATTGTGTTTAACAATTTTAGAAGAGCAGGGTTTTCAATTTATAACTGTAGAAGATGCAACATCGCTGATAACACAGGCTACTGTAAGTATTGTTTCCTACACACAAAAGCTTCTATGAGATTAAAAAAAATGCCAACTAATGTCACTCTGGGATGGATTCAAAAATCTTTTTGATAAAAGTGACTCTGAGGCTGAAAATAAGGAATTTGAAAGACAGCCAGAACAGAAAGAGCCTGAGCAGGAGAGAGAAACAACAGTGTTCAGAGGACCATAGAATTTCATTCTCAGTGGAGCAGAGAGAATGTATTAGGGATCCCTAGAAAGGTAGATGCCAAAACCCCTTAACTGGAAAACTATGCAAGGGGCAGCTAAAAATCCCTCTCCAAATGGCTCCCACTTCCAAAACACACACACATATTTGACATGGTAAAAATGAATCTGACTGGTTCCTTCCAGAACTCTTTGCCCTGAAGAAGTTTTGGTGGGCAGTGCCTCGTTGGAAAACAAGGCTGTGATTTGTGCCTTTTCAGCAGAGCCTGGTGCCTGTTCTGTGACTCAGGAAACAGAGCTCAATTGTCCCTCCTTCCCCTTGCCTCACTTTTGAACATAATAAATTTTCCTGGCAGACAGTGCTACCAAGCCAGACCTCCTCCGCTTGTAGGTGCAGGATCTCCATCTGTACTGAGGTCAACACGTGGGCGTGAATGGGCAGAAACAGACAGGAAAGCAGATCAGGAAACACATGTTTGGATGCAATAAAATGTAAACCCAGTAGACGTCTGCCCTGCTGCTGACCCTCCCAGGCTGCCCCAAACTCCTCCTCCTGCCAGCGCCTTCTCCTACAGTGACTTCACACAGCTTCACCAGGGTTGAACCACACGGAGCTTGGCTGCTGGCAGGCCTCTGCTAGGTTTCAGCTCAGGGATTTTATCCGTATTTGCTGTTTCCTCTACCTCATATATGAACCTTCTCTCTCTTGTCCACTCCTATACTTCCAGTGTCCAGAACCGTATCTTCACATAACAGCCACTCGGAGAACATGCGTGGATGCCTGAGTGGAGAACAGGAAATGCGAGAATGCTCTTTCAATGGCTTCTTCAGCATTTTCAGCTTTAGTTCACCCAAGGGGCAGAGAAGACCCTTCAAGTTTTGCTTTCCACCTTCTGCACAAGAAAGAGGCCTTTTGCCATTGTCCTTAGGGGCTCAAAAGAGAGGAACAGGCAGCTTTCTGGAAAACTCATAAAGCAAAGTTTTTTAAAGGCACAGATGAGGACTTCCCTGGTGGTCCAGTGGGTAAGACTCCGTGCTCCCAACGCAGGGGGCCTGGGTTCGATTCCTGGTCAGGGAACTAGATCCTGCATGCATGCCACAACTAAGAGTCCACATGTCACAACTAGGAAGTCTGCTTGCTGCAACTAAAAAAAAAAAAGATACCGCATGCCACAACTAAAGATCCCAGTGCCGCAACTAAGACCTGGCACAGCCAAAAGAAATTTTAAAATAAATAAATAAATAAAATAAAGGCACAGATGGACTCTGTACTCAGTCCTTTTTTTCATACTGGTGTCCTAGGTCCTGCTCAATCCCACAGAAAAGAACGCCAGGTTGGTATGCAAGAGCCTTAGATTGGCTCTGTCTCTTCTATTTATTAGCTCTGTGACCTCAAGAAACTCACTGATCTTTATACATCTTTTTCCTTATAAGTAAAAGGAGTTAAAGATAACACTTGGCCCATAAGTTTGCAATGAGGAACAAAGAAGATAATGTTTGCAAATATTTAGTTAATTTTCTCAAGAGGTGTGTGCTCCCTCAATACATAAGGCAAATACTAACAGCCATAAAAGGAGAAATCGACAGTAACACAATCATAGTAGGGGACTTTAACACCCCACTTTCACCAATGGACAGATCATCCAAAATGAAAATAAATAAGGAAACACAAGCTTTAAATGATACATTAAACAAGATGGACTTAATTGATATTTATAGGACATTCCATCCAAAAACAACAGAATACACATTTTTCTCAAGTGCTCATGGAACGTTCTCCAGGATAGATCATATCTTGGGTCACAAATCAAGCCTTGGTAAATTTAAGAAAATTGAAATTGTATCAAGTATCTTTTCCGACCACAATGCTATGAGACTAGATATCAATTACAGGAAAAGAACTGTAAAAAATACAAACACATGGAGGCTAAACAATACACTACTTAATAACGAAGTGATCACTGAAGAAATCAAAGAGGAAATTTAAAAATACCTAGAAACAAATGACAATGGAGACACGACGACCCAAAACCTATGGGATGCAGCAAAAGCAGTTCTAAGAGGGAAGTTTATAGCAATACAATCCCACCTTAAGAAACAGGAAACATCTCGAATAAACAACCTAACCTTGCACCTAAAGCAATTAGAGAAAGAAGAACAAAAACATCCCAAAGTTAGCAGAAGGAAAGAAATCATAAAAATCAGATCAGAAATACATGAAAAAGAAATGAAGGAAACGATAGCAAATATCAATAAAACTAAAAGCTGGTCCTTTGAGAAGATAAACAAAATTGATAAACCATTAGCCAGACTCATCAAGAAAAAAAGGGAGAAGACTCAAATCAATAGAATTAGAAATGAAAAAGGAGAAGTAACAACTGACACTGCAGAAATACAAAAGATCATGAGAGATTACTATAAGCAACTCTATGCCAATAAAATGGACAACCTGGAAGAAATGGACAAATTCTTAAAAATGCACAACCTGCCAAGACTGAATCAGGAAGAAATAGAAAATATGAACAGACCAATCACAAGCACTGAAATTGAAACTGTGATAAAAAATCTTCCAACAAACAAAAGCCCAGGACCAGATGGCTTCACAGGCGAATTCTATCAAGCATTTAGAGAAGAGCTAACACCTATCCTTCTCAAACTCTTCCAATATATAGCAGAGGGAGGAACACTCCCAAACTCATTCTACGAGGCCACCATCCCCTTGATACCAAAACCAGACAAGGATGTCACAAAGAAAGAAAACTACAGGCCAATATCACTGATGAACATAGACGCAAAAATCCTCAGCAAAATACTAGCAAACAGAATCCAACAGCACATTAAAAGGATCATACACCATGATCAAGTGGGGTTTATCCCAGGAATGCAAGGATTCTTCAATATACGCAAATCAATCAACGTGATACACCATATTAACAAATTGAAGGAGAAAAACCATATGATCATCTCAATAGATGCAGAGAAAGCTTTCGACAAAATTCAATGCCCATTTATGATAAAAACCCTGCAGAAAGTAGGCATAGAGGGAACTTTTCTCAACATAATAAAGGCCATATATCAGCCAGCATCGTCCTCAATGGTGAAAACCATTTCCACTAAGATCAGGAACAAGACAAGGTTGCCCACTCTCACCACTTTTATTCAACATAGTTTTGGAAGTTTTAGCCACAGCAATCAGAGAAGAAAAGGAAATAAAAGGAATCCAAATCAGAAAAGAAGAAGTAAAGCTGTCACTGTTTGCAGATGACATGATACTATACATAGAGAATCCTAAAGATGCTACCAGAAAACTACTAGAGCTAATCAATGAATTTGGTAAAGTTGCAGGATACAAAATTAATGCACAGAAATCTCTGGCATTCCTATATACTAATGATGAAAAATCTGAAAGTGAAATCAAGGAAACACTCCCATTTACCTTTGCAACAAAAAGAATAAAATATCTAGGAATAAACCTACCTAAGGAGACAAAAGACCTGTATGCAGAAAATTATAAAACACTGATGAAAGAAATTAAAGATGATACAAATAGATGGAGAGATGTACCATGTTCTTGGATTGGAAGAATCAACATTGTGAAAATGACTCTACTACCCAAAGCAATCTACAGATTCAATGCAATCCCTATCAAACTACCACTGGCATTTTTCACAGAACTAGAACAAAAAATTTCACAATTTGTATGGAAACACAAAAGACCCGAATAGCCAAAGCAATCTTGAGAACGAAAAATGGAGCTGGAGGAATCAGGCTCCCTGACTTCAGACTATACTACAAAGCTACAGTAATCAAGACAGTATGGTACTGGCACAAAAACAGAAAGATAGATCAATGGAACAGGATAGAAAGCCCAGAGATAAACCCACGGACATATGGTCACCTTATCTTTGATAAAGGAGGCAGGAATGTACAGTGGAGAAAGGACAGTCTCTTCAATAAGTGGTGCTGGGAAAACTGGATAGGGACATGTAAAAGTATGAGATTAGATCACTCCCTAACACCATACACAAAAATAAGCTCAAAATGGATTAAAGACCTAAATGTAAGGCCAGACACTATCAAACTCTTAGAGGAAAACATAGGCAGAACACTCTATGACATAAATCACAGCAAGACCCTTTTTGACCCACCTCCTAGAGAAATGGAAATAAAGACAAAAATAAACACATGGGACCTAATGAAACTTCAAAGCTTTTGCACAGCAAAGGAAACCATAAACAAGACCAAAAGACAACCCTCAGAATGGGAGAAAATATTTGTAAATGAAGCAACTGACAAAGGATTCATCTCCAAAATTTATACGCAGCTCATGCAGCTCAATAACAAAAAAACAAACAACCCAATCCAAAAATGGGCAGAAGACCTAAATAGACATTTCTCCACAGAAGATATACAGACTGCCAACAAACACATGAAAGGATGCTCAACATCTTTACTCATTAGAGAAATGCAAATCAAAACTACAATGAGATATCATCTCACACCAGTCAGAATGGCCATCATCAAAAAATCTAGAAACAATAAATGCTGGAGAGGGTGTGGAAAAAAGGGAACACTCTTGCACTGCTGGTGGGAATGTGAATTGGTACAGCCACTATGGAGAACGGTATGGAGGTTCCTTAAAAAACTACAAATAGAACTACCATATGACCCAGCAATCCCACTACTAGGCATATACCCTGAGAAAACCATAATTCAAAAAGAGTCATGTACCAAAATGTTCATAGCAGCCCTATTTACAATAGCCCAGAGATGGAAACAACCTAAGTGTCCATCATTGGATGAATGGATAAAGAAGATGTGGCACATATATACAATGGAATATTACTCAGCCGTAAAAAGAAATGAAATTGAGCTATTTGTAATGAGGTGGATGGACCTAGAGTCTGTCATACAGAGTGAAGTAAGTCAGAAAGAGAAAGACAAATACTGTATGCTGACACATATACATGGAATTTAAGAAAAAAAATGTCATGAAGAACATAGGGGTAAGACAGGAATAAAGACACAGACCTACTAGAGAATGGACTTGAGGATATGGGGAGGGGGAAGGGTAAGCTGTGACAAAGTGAGAGAGTGGCATGGACATATATACACTACCAAACGTAAGGTAAATAGCTAGTGGGAAGCAGCCGCATAGCACAGGGCGATCAGCTCGGTGCTTTGTGACCGCCTGGAGGGGTGGGATAGGGAGGGCGGGAGGGAGACGCAAAAGGGAGGGTATATGGGAACATATGTATATGTATAACTGATTAAATTTGTTATAAAGCAAAAAAATAAAAATAAAAAAATGAAATAAAATAAAACAAAATAAATAAAAAAAACCAAGCGGTGTGTGCTCAATCTATGTTAACTATATTATGGTTATTGATGATATTATTATTTATCAAATCAAGGAAAGTCTCACTTGCTGTGTTTCAGATGACTGGAGGTTTCTTAGAGGTGCTTCAGTTTTGGCAAATGTTTAATTCTATTTTTTAATAGACTTTATTTTTTACTGTTTTTTAAAAAATAGACTTTAGTTTTAGGTTCACAATAAAATTGAGCAGAGTAAAAATGAAGTTTCCCAATACTCTTTGCACACTCCCCAGATACAGCCTCCCCCAGTATCAACATCCTGCACCAAAGTGGTACATTTGTTACAATCAAAGAACCTACATTATTACCCAAAGTCCATACTACACATTAGGGTTCACTCTTGGTGTTGTACCTTCTAGGGGTTTCAACAAATGTACAGTGACATGTATCCACTATTATAGTATCATATAGAATAGTTTCAGGCCCTAAAAATCCTCTGTACTCTGCCAGTTCATCCCTTCTTTCCCCCCAACCCCTGGCAATCACTAGTCCTTTATTCTCTTCATAGATTGCCTTTCCAGAATGTCATGTAGTTTAAATCATACAATGTGTTACATTTTCATATTGACTTCTTTTACTTTGTAACATACATTTAATTTCATCTATGTCTTTTTGTGGCTTCATAGCTCATTTCTTTCTAGCATTGCATGATATTCCATCGTCTGGATGGACCACGGTTTGTTTTTTCATTCACCAAGGACATCATGGTTACTTCCAAGTTTTGTCAATTATAAATAAAGCTGCTATAAACATCCCTGTGCAAGTTTTTTGTGCAGACATAAGTTTTCAATTCTTTTGGGTAAATACGAAGGAGTACAACTGCGGATCATATGATTAACAGTGTTCAGTTTTGTAAGGAACTGCAAAACTGTCTTCCAAAGTGGCTGTAGCATTTTACATTCGCACCAGAAATGAATGAGAGTCCCTGTTGCTCTGTGTCTGTGCCAGGACTGGTATTGTTAATGTTTGGATTCTGGCCATTCTGATAAGGGTACAGTGGTAGCTCATTGTTTACACATGCTCTTATTTGCCACCTGTGTATCTTCTTTGGTGAGTTGTCTGTTCAGGTCTTTGGCCTTTTAAAAAACTGGGTTGTAGCCTGATTGTTGAGTTTTAAGAGTTCATTTTATATTTCGGATAACAGTCCTTTATCAGACATGCATTTTGCAAATATTTTCTCCCAGTCTGTGACTTGTCTTCTCATTCTCTTGACTGTGCCCTATGAAGAGCAGAGACTTTTTCTTTTAATGAAGATCAGCTTATCAATTCTTTCTTTAGTGTATCATGCCTTTGATGTTGTATCTAAAAAGTCATCACCATGCTCAAGATCACCTAAATTTTTCTCTTATGTTATTTTCTTGAGCTTTTTATAGTTTTGCATTTTATATTTAAATTCAAGATCCATTTTGAGTTCATTTCTGTGAAGGGTATAAGATCTTTGTCTCTATTCTTTGCCCCATTGTGTTGCCTTTGCTTCTTTGTCAAAGATGAGTTGACTATACTTATGGGGCCTATTTTGGGGATCTCTATTCTGTTCCATTGTTCTATTTGTCTATTCTTTCACCAGTACCACACTGTATTGATTCCTGTAGCTTTATAGTTAAGTCTTGAAGTTGGATAATGTTGGTCTTCTGACTTTGTTCTTCTCCTTCAATATTGTCTGGACTATTCTGGGTCTTTTGCCAATAAACTTTAGAAACCATTTGTTGTTGCCCACAAAATAACTTGCTGGGATTTTAATTAGGATTATGTTGAATCTATAGATTAAGCTGAGAAGAACAAACATCTTGACAATAATAAGTCTATCCATGCACATGGAGTATCTCTCCATTTATTTAGTTCTTAGATTTCTTTCATCAGAGTTTTGTAGTTTTCCCCATATATATCTTGTACATATTATGTTAGATTTATACGTAAGTATTTCATTTTGGGAGGTAATAATGGAAATGGCATTGTGTTATCCATTTCAAATTCCAGTTGTTCATTGCTGGTATATAGGAAAGTGATTGACTTTTGTATATTAATCTTTATCTGCAACCTTGTTATAATCACTTCTTAGACCCAAGAATATTTTTGCCAATTCTGTCGAATTGTCCACATATGCCATCTGCTAACAAAAACAGTTTTATTTCTCTCTCTCTCTCTCTCTCTCTCTCTCTCTCTCTCTCTCTCTCTCTCTCTCTATATATATATATATATATATATATATATATATATATATATATATATAGTCTTTCTGCATTAGCTAGGACTTCCAGTAAAATCTTGAAAAAGAGTGGTGAGAGGGGACATTCTTGCTTTGTTCCTGATCTTAGCAGCAAAGCTTCTAGTTTCTCACCATTAAGTATCATATTAGCTGAATTCTGTTTTTAAGAATATATTTAAGCTATTATAAATTTAAATAAGAAATAACATTCAAGTATGTTTGCATGCCTAATTTTCAATAAGTGTGAACAATTAAGGCACGATATTTTTCTTCCAGGGTGACTTCTGGGCAGTCTTGGAATGAAAACCACTTCTGCATCCCTGAAATTCTTTTAAATTTGTCATTGATTAGGAACATTTTAGGTCTGGAGTAGTTTTTTATTCCTTGGAAGACAATGCTGAGCTTCCTCATCATTCCTTCTAGAGAAGGTGCCAGCAGATTAATGGACTATAGCTGACTCAGTCAAACTCTGATCAAACTATAGGATATTTTGACATGGAATTCAGATCTATTTCACTAATAGCTGGTTTAAAGGTTGAGAAAGGATCATTTCCTTACTGTAGACTCTGTGCTTCCCAGTACTGAATTCAATGGCAGATATAAGTTGGGTTAACGTGTCTCCGTAATAACTTCCGTAGAGTCATATTAGTGTCTTGGGTCCTAAGGGGCATTCAAAAAACAGTATTTTATCATATGTTCAGACTGTTTTACAAAACTTCATTATGGATAGAAAAACAGAGAAATGAGCTGGTTAGTAAAATCCTCCCAAATGCCAGCAGAATGGACTCCATGACACTCCTAGATCTTCCTCATAGGAGGGCTTTTAGAGGTTTGTCTGCTCACTCCTTGCCGGCTTCAGCTTCAGCTTCAATTCCTCCCTGACACTACAGACCCTACACTTTGGCAGGGGACAAAATAATGAGGTTTGTTTTGTTAGTTCATAAAATTTGTTTTTATTTATTTAAAACTAATTTATTAAGAAAGGCTTTATAAGGAATAAAGAGTAATATAATAAATATGAAATCCACTGACATGAAATTTAAGGAATAGATCATTGTCAACTACCAATGTTGTTTAATCTCTTAGGAGGGCAATCTTAGTATTTATTTCTTTTTCTAGATTGTTAGAGTTTTGTTTTTTCTTCATACCTTTTGGAAATAATGAAATTTGATGTGGGAACCAGATGTCCATTTTTTGTGCCATCAAATGTTATATTTACTGCCAAACAAGGACAACTGTTATACATGTCATAATGACTCTGATTCATTTATTCATCCATTCAATAAATGTTTATTGAGCTTCTATTATATGAGAAGTGCTTGTGTTTTACTTGGCATCCAGTGACAGTGTTTTTTAATTTTAAGTGAGATGATTCCTATAGCTTATTCCTTGGGCCATATTGTTAGTCTTATGGTTCTTTCAATACCATCTCTGAGGGAAGCTTGAGGCAACTCTGTTCTCTGAGGTAAATGGATCCTTCTCATTTTTGCCTAAACCTACATACTATACTTACATTACACTTACAGCTGTCTGCTCTGGATTTTCAAGAGCAGTTCTGTGTTCAAATTTTTGTCTTAATTTTTAGCTCGTAAATGTATATGTAAATGGTTCCTTTGTACTTGTCATTGTTGAGAACATACCCTGTATATTCGTCACATAGGGAAGTTTTCTGTAAATATTTGTTGAGTAGATTGATAAATATGTTTTAATTGGAGACAGAATTTATCAGAAGGAAAAAATTATATATTGCACTTACTTTTCATTTAGATTGGAGTATTTTTAAAGGGAAAATAAGATCCTTATCACCTAAAGCTTCTATGTTTGCCCATCTCTGACTCAAAAACCTCTGTTGCAACATTTCACATTGCTGTGTTTGTGTTCATATGCACACTTGTCTCTGACAAGGCAAACTGTCCCTCCACTTCTACTCCCCTTTGTAAATTTTCCCCATCCCTCAAAGGCAATTCCCCCAGGAAATTTCCCCAGGACCAGTCTCTATGTTCCTTGACTAGACATGTAAATTCTTTGGATAAAAAGAGAAAAATTTAAGTTGTTTTCTCTAGGCATTTGTTCTTTTGCCTCCCAACTTCTTCAAAAGAAAAACAAGAGTATGAGGGCAAGGGGACTCCTTTCCTCCAGAGTTTTTCAATAAGACAAGTATATATTTTAAGTATAACAAACTGAATTGTTTAAATAAACAACTCAGGTGTTGCATAATAGACTTTCACGCCTCCAAACAACATGATTTTAGATTTGCCAGTTATAAAAGGAAAAGAAAAAAGTTCTGTATATTTTCCCTTTTTAAAAAGTCTGTCATTTCTAACTTCACTCTCCTAACTTACAGTTTTTGGCACACATTTGGAAATTAATCATGTACAGACTCATGTGATGATATATATCATGTTACTTAATGTCTGTAGAGTTGTTTAATAGTTTATTGGTTTAGAAACATGATAAGTGTTCCAAGAAGATACCCCAGGAATCTTGGAAGAAAGAGAGGAATTATTTGGGGGTTAATTGAAGTGTCGGGGCACTGGAATTGAGATTCCTAAGTGAAAAGGAAAGGTGTGGGAGCAAAGTTTGTTTATGCCTCTAGAGTGAGAGCATAACCTCAGATGCCTATAGGAGTCAGTGGAGATAAGTGAAAATAGTTTAAGAAGAACAGGGAGTTGCAGGATATGTGTCAGACTTGAACTCAACTACTAGGTAGTGGGAAATAGAATGGCTAGGAAGATAGAGAACTGCCCCTGTGGCACTGGGATAATTGTTTTTTGTGGATTGAAAATTAATATTTTTAAGTGTAAGTCCTGGTCGTATTGTTCAAGTGTTCCAAAACGTCCTTTGACTGAGCCCAGGGTAATTTTTCCCAAATTTCTCAATGGAGTATCCAACCTGACTTGAAGCTCCATCCTCTCCATCTCACTTGGAATTGCTATTCTCAAGTGAAGAGTAAGGGGATTATAATGAATGTTGTGCCCCTGGAATATTTTAAAAGGTTCTTATCTCTATATTGGATGCCTCAATAAAATTCCTCACGCTCTGTCTTTGTAGGCACTTTTAAGCTAGCCCTTGCCTTTCTCCTCACCATTGTCCTGGCCTCTTGGCCTTGCATCTGATTTTTTCCCATGAAACACACTCTCACCCTATTTAAAGAATTTTTTGTTTGGACTACTCGACTCACAGCTTCACTTTCTCCAGGATTCTGTTTTGTTTCCCCTTTGCTCAACAATCTTTTCCTTTGTGAAGCCGCATGTTCTTATCAGACTCAGTGCCAGCCTTCAGAAACCCAGCCAAGGGCAAAGCCCTCAGGTCCCTACATACTAAGGAAAGGAACTTAGACATGGATAATGTCACAAGAAAACTAAGGAAATTGAGAGAAAAAGTTACCCAAGAACAGCAAGAGCTCCGATAAAGGTGAATGAGTGGACAAAGAGCCTTCCCGACTTTGGCAATGATAGCAGCCAGTGAGATTGGTTTTTGCAACAGTTAGGCTCAGCTGCTCTCCAGTTAGCAACAAGGTTTCTGCAGCCACACTGCAAATTGTGCTTGAACTTCTCATTGAATGAGGCCATAAGGAAGTAAGGGGAGAGAAGAAGCATATCTCCAGGACAAAAAAAGAAAAGCTCAAATACCTGCCACAGGGACTATAAACCACTCTAGACCTTCACTGGAAAATAGAAAGGAAATGGGGGAGGGCAACTCTTGAAATCCTTAGTGGAAGGAAACCACTGTCAAAGATCACTGAGATTTTTGTTGTCCTTCCTCTGAAGGTGTGCTCCCCAGGAAGAAAAGCTACAGATGTTTCCTCAACAGAATACTTTGAACATAGTAGAATAGTGCAGCTATTCTAGACTTGGAGCCAGAAAACCAAGGTTCACCTTCTGTCACAAACGTCATTGTTCCATCTCCCAAAAGTCAGTTACCCCTCTAAACCTTGACTTCCCCATTTAAAAAAAGAGATTCATCTTGTACTATTGCACAAGAGGTAATGTGTATAAAAGAACTATCAAATACTAAAGTACTTCACTCATTTGAAGTTGCATTGTGACTTAATATTTTAGCACTTATGGTATTCATACTATGTATTTGTGATTTAAATGATACAGATTTGAAAGGAAATTTGGACTTTCAGTCCAAAACTGTGTGAGTACTAAAAGAGACCCCCAGCAGGATAGAAATAAGTAGTATAATAGTATGATGGGGTTTGGAGTCAAACCTCCGTGCAAATCCAAGGTCTGCAATGTACTAACTACATAATGATAAATTTGACAATTTCACGCCCACATGTCCTCATCAGTGACTAATTCTTGGCATTGTTTTCAATGGGATTAAGTGAGAAAGCAGAGTTTTCTTTCTTTTCGCATTGATGAGGAGCAATAACAGGGAAGTTCTGACTGGTTGGACATGAAAAAAGAGGGAGCTGAGGACACAGAAACTGCAAAGTTATGTATAATAATACTTTTGTGATCAAAAAATAAAATAAAATTGGACAAAGAATGCAAATAAATTCTCAGAAAAGTCTCTCCTAAAGGGCCAATCAATCAAATCTTAGCATAAGTTTCAGAGGTCACACACAGGGAGGAAAAAAAAACCAAAAATGTGAGTTTAGTGATAAAAGTGAAAGAATATCTCATTTTATGTGTACTTTTCCCCTTTTATGAGATGATAAAATTATAGATTATAATAACTGGTTTCACTTAATTATATAGGCACAGTGAAACAGTTCTAATCAATAATTATCAATTATCAGTTTAAAAAAAGACTTATTTTGCTTACCCAGGAGAGAATATCTGCCTTAAATGTTGCTCCTTTGACTAGTTACTCACACCTACTTGGTACGTTAATAGAAAATTATTGCAAAAGAACGCAGCAGGGACTGAATATAGCTAACCTCTTCTCTTTAGCTATACCTCAACCTGGACTTAGAAGTGACAGACACTTGTTAGAGTCATTTGATGGTAAAGTTAGGCGAATAAGTATATTCAGGAGATTGGTTGCTGGAAATTCTAGATAGGATTAGACAAAAGTAAGTCTGGGTCTTCAGGAGGCTATTGTAAGCAAATTCAGCAAGTGTGTTTTACAGTAACCTCTCTGTTATTTAGAATTCCATCTACCGCAGCTTACTTCCTCATTTCATGATAACAACCCTGAGTGAGCAGTATTTCTGAAATAATGCAAGACACAAAACATAATAATTCTTTCTTACATGATTAATGATATCCTTATATCAAAGCACTCTCATAAATTTTACTA
Organism: Hyperoodon ampullatus; assembly: GCF_949752795.1. NCBI lineage: Eukaryota > Metazoa > Chordata > Mammalia > Artiodactyla > Ziphiidae > Hyperoodon > Hyperoodon ampullatus. The sequence goes on along the minus strand of NC_136918.1, from coordinate 87,765,413 downwards.
CATTTATTGTCATTTTACATATTAGGAAACTGAGGTTCAGAAATGTGACGGGATGGACTCAGTCTCACAGCTAGTTCGTGGCAAAGCCAGGACTCAAATCCCCTTCTCCCAACACCAAGGACAGTGCCCTTTCCAGTGTACCTTGCCTGAAAGAGTATCAGATACATGAAAAAATTAAATTAAATTTTCTTTCCCTTTAGTATGGGAGGGGATATCCTGACTCATTGGCTGAATTGATAGAATAGAAAGTGACTAATCCAAGGCAAACAGACTGACCTGGGAGCCCAAACAGAGATGTCCTTCATTCCAGACCTCTTTCTACTGCTTTATCTTTGCTCATTTATTTGTCATCCATTCCAAAGATTAAGAAACAGAAAGAAACTATTACAATAGAAAGTTCATAAAGGGAACTATTTGTAAAACATGTACCAAATATGATCAAATAACATTAGATTATAAACCTGTCACTTACTTCATCCATTTAATGTTTTAAACTTGTGTCAGATTCACTTGACACTTGAAAACAAATAATTGAGAGTCTGTCATTTATCTTATTTGTATATAGTTTATTAGAAATTATGCCCTTAAACATAGTCATGAGCTATGTTTTTCATTCCAAAAACCGCCAATACTTAGAACAGAGCCTGGCACACACTTGATGCTTAAAAACTATTTGTCGAATGAATGAAAGTACAAACTGTGCAATGGTAACGGGAGGCTGAGAAGGAATAATGAAAGAAAAGATGAAAGAACTGTATTTTATAGACATGACCTTCCTTCTTCTATCTGCCTGGATGGTGACAATGAAAAATTACACAACTTTGGCAACAGTAGAAAGATGATTAGGAAATTTTCTGAACTAAGATGCTTCATATCCAAGGAAATCAGAGAACAGAATTCACTGAATTTAGTTTCCTTGTGCATTCAAGTGTTATTAGTAATGGAACTCATAAAGACATTTTTATCATATATCAACAGCAAGGAAATTATCAGCTTCTTAGACAACATTGTTCTTGAGTTATTCTAGCGCTTCTCAAACTCTTATGTGCACATGAGCCACCTGGAGAACTTATGAAAATATAGCCCTTGTAGATTTGATTGAATGAGTCTACAGTGGGGCCTGAGATTCTGCATGGCTAACAGCTCCCACATGCTGCCAACACTGCTGATCCATAGATTACACTATAAATAGTGTGTATTTTGTTTAGTTTTGGGGGGATTCCCATATTTTCCTTCATCTTCACTAAAACCTTACCATTTCACTATAAATATATATACTCGATGTCAAATATAAAGGTCTGCAATGTGCCTTAGGTGAAATTTTGGATTGATCCTTCATCCTTCCTGTATCACCAGTATACCTAGGTCACCAAGTCAGACTATTGATGTGAGATATTCTGATTCGTCAATCTTATTATTATGACAATTTTCATCACTGAGAATGTCAAATTAACCACGTTAGGAAGTCACTGACATCACACCTGAAAATGACTGATCATAGTTTCTTTAACAGGTTATCCAGCCATCAAAAAAATTCTCTTTAAAGAAATTCCTTTTTTTTTTTTTTTCAGTTTATTGCTATTACCCGAGGCTATGAGCTGGGTCACACCTCTCTGAAAATTAAGGTTAAGAAACCATTTTCAATTATGGTCTCTGTAGGGTTGTGAAATGTTTTGAAAGCAACTTTATGGTGAAATTGAATATCATAAAGTAGTGAAATTGGCAAAAGATTTACATTATCTAAAAACTATAGTCCAGGGGCCTTCCCTGGTGGCGCAGTGGTTGAGAGTCTGCCTGCCGATGCAGGGGACACGGGTTCGTGCCCCAGTCTGGGAAGATCCCACATGCCACGGAGCAACTGGGCCCGTGAGCCATGGCCACTGAGCCTGAGCGTCTGGAGCCTGTGCTCCGCAACGGGAGAGGCCACAACAGTGAGAGGCCCGCGTACCGCAAACAAACAAACAAACAAACAAACTATAGTCCAGTCAAGGTAATATTTCTGCCAGTAGTTCTCAGACTTGAAAATCAAAGTCACTTGGAAGACTTCTTAAATCACAAATGCTGGGCCCTGCCCTCTGTTTCTGGGTGGGGCTCGATAATTTGTATTTCTAACAAATTCCAAGATGATGTTCTATACCACAGTTTCTCAACCTCAGCACTATTGAAATTTTGGTATGAATAATTCCTTGTTATCCAAAGGATAACAAAGGAACCAAAGGAACCAAAGAAACAAACAAACAAAAGGACCTGCTGTATAGCACAGGGAACTCTGCTCAATATTCTGTAATAACCTAAATGGGAAAAGAACTTGAAAAAGAATAGATACATGTATATGTATAACTGAATCACTTTGCTGTACACCGGAAACTAACACATTGTTAACCAAATATACTCCAATATAATCTTTTTTTAAAAAAAGAAATCAAAGACTAAAATTGTCTTTGTGGTGTTATTCAGCAAGAAGCCAAAAGCCCCACACCTGCTCCAACTTCAGTCTCCTGGAGCCCTTCTTTAGCCATGCTCTGTTCATTTGGTATCCTCACCTTTCTCCAGGAGATTGTCCTTATTACTGGTGTATAGAATATGGAGAACTTGATCCCTTTCCTGAATGCAGAGATACGTGCCCAGAATCCAATGCTGTGAATTTGAATGCATTTTTATTGTGTCACAACCTTATTGGCTGGTAAGTCACTGCTGTTGCAGAATTTCAGACATATCGAAGGTTAAATAGGTTGTTACTGATGTTTTAGGACACTACTGTCCTAACTAACATTGTTCCAAGACCTAAACAAAAGACTACAAATGGATATTGGAACAGTCCATTCTTATGGCAGGGGCTATCTCCTGTTACCAAGTAGCTTGTCTAGAAAACACACGTGATTCATGCAAAATCACATCCTCTCTCTTTCTCTCTCTTCTATTTCTCATTTTGTCTCTCTCTCACTGAACTGCACTCTCCCTGTGTTTGAACGGTATTTTTTAAATTTTCCTTTGGATTCTCCATTAAAAATTTATTTTTGCATACAAGAAGTATAATGTAATCTTTGTAACTTCATTATGATTGTGTATTTCCTTCATTTAATTCATTGAGTCATTTTCTGGGGAAAAAATATCACAAGAGACTTATGGAAAATCCAATGAATAATGATGCTATTGATATCAATAAAAGGCAATTTCTTCCTGTTAAAGTTTAACTTTCATATTGACCCAGAATTCTTATTAAGGGAAATTTCTCAAAACATATTTTTGTTCATTTACTGAAAGAAGTCCATTAACATTGAATTCAAATTTCCATTGAAACATGAATAATGACTTTCTTTAGAAAATGTGATTCAAAGACACAAAATGAATTCCAGAAGTCTCAAATAGTGAAGACTAATAGAGGGCTGAAGAAGAGAAGAAGGTAGATTTTCTTCAGACAAATTCTGTACTCCCTTCCTCTGGCTCTCATCCCTAACACCCTTACCACAAGCCCTGCCAGGCCCTGCAGTTACCTAGTCTCCTTCTCCATCTTCCTTCTGCTCTCCCTACCCCATCTCCACCAAAAAAAAAAAAAAAAAAAAGACTGAGAAAGGCCTGAGTAAGATGCCATCTGAAGTGGGAGGATCTCTTCTCTAAGGAAGGGGAGGTTTTAGAACATGGGCAGTACAAGGCTATAAGAAAGACAAGTAAAATTTCTGCAGAACAGGGCCAGGTCAGAGGAGAGCTCTGGGAGCTAAGCATAGGATGCTAATACTGATGCTCGCAGGGACCAGCTACATCAGAGACAAAGCTCAGAAGATGCCCTGGGGCTAAAGGAATTGATGTTGAAGGAAGCAGCAGAGCTAGCAAGAATGGTAACTTACCTTCACTTATAAGTTTACATTTTATTTTGATATTTTGTAATACATACATAAATTTTTGCATTTGAAATATATTATATATTTAGCTTTGTGGGTTTTTTAAATTTTATGAGTTCTGATCTCATTTTAAAATAAAACTCCTGGATATGGAAATAGTGAAACAAATCCCTAAATACTGGCATTGTAATTTTTCTCCAGTACTGTGCTCACTTATTCAACACGTCTAAAACTGAAGTGATACTTGATCTCAAGCACTTCCTCTCCATCAGAATCCACAGTGAAAGGAATCTCCATTCCTTCCTAGGCATTCAAACCCTGGGTATTATCACTGATGCCTCCTTCTCACTCAGTCTCCAAATCCAACTTGCTACCAAGTCTCAAAATTTCTACCTGTTAGGGCTTCCCTGGTGGCGCAGTGGTTGAGAGTCTGCCTGCTGATGCAGGGGATATGGGTTCGAGCCCCGGTCCGGGAAGATCCCACATGCCGCGGAGCAACTGGGCCCGTGAGCCATGGCCGCTGAGCCTGCGCGTCCGGAGCCTGTGCTCCGCAATGGGAGAGGCCACAACAGGGAGAGGCCCGCATACTGCAAAAAAAAAAAAAAAAAAAAAAAGTTCTACCTGTTAAATATTTCTGGAATCCACCTCCACCTCTCCATTTTCTGCTGTCAACGTTCTTGCTCACCTAGATGACTTCCAGAGGCTTAAGATTTGTCTCCCTCCACCCCTTCTTTTCCCCCCAGTTAATTACCCATACACAAGCTAGTGATTTTCTGAAACCCATCTCAGGCTTTACATTATTGTTAGAATAGAATCCTCACATGAGGTGTACATTTTTGCTAGTCAGTTTGCTGGTCAGTCAGACTCCATTCCCTATCCGTCCCTGAAACATAACTCCAATTTTTATGTGTTTTTGAGGAAGGTGATCCCACCCATAATCTAAGTTGTCTTAAAGGGTGGGCCTTTGTTGGTTTTATCCAGTCAGCACGTAGCATTTGTCTGCTTCAGGAAACACATACCAACTTGAGAAAAAGAGACTGCAGGAGGTGTTTATTGGATTCTTAGGGAAAAGCTGCATTCTACTCTTCCAAGAGAGAATTGGGTGAGATTTGTTTTGTTTTTTAATCTTTTCCTGATGTGAATAAAGAAACACAGAACCTCTAGGAAAACTGGCAGCTATCACATGCAAAAAATGGAACCATAGTTACATTAACACTGTAAGACATCTGCAGAAAGCAGAGAGGGGGACAGGTAATAAATTAGTTCCTTTTGTCCATATTTGAGTTGCTGGATATACCCTTGCCTGAAGCTCAGTTTACCACTAGAATTTTCTATTATGAGAGCCAGTAATTTTTTTCTTTTTTTATGACTTAAGCCCATGTGAATTTCTTTCTGGCCTCTCCCAGCCTCTTTAGTCTCATCCTACCCCTCTAAATGAATCTCTCTGGGCCACATGGCCTTCTTTCAGCAGCTTGACCACACTGAGGGTTTATCAAAGAGTTTCCTATGTATTGTTCCTTCTGCCTGAAACATACTTTACGCTTGTGCCATTATCAATGTATTGCCTCTCAGCTCCAAATTCACCTTGTTGCCTGATCTGTAAAAATAGATCTGGGCCCTTTAAATATTTTCCTTTTGGCAGCTGACATGATGTTAAGCCTTATCAGCTGAGGGCACTGGAGAGATACTGTAGGAGCAGGGAGTTTCCTTCCCTTTCCAGTGTCTCATTTGCCAGGCTCCTGGAGAGCATGATTTCGTCTTCAGTACTTGGACCATATAGTTTTCATCAGTGTGAGATGCCTGCATGGCACAGCTTTCTCCAGCATTTGGCCATATGTTTTCTTTAATTCTTGACTAGAGCAGTGGCTCAGATAGCATGGGCTTGTTCCCTAGCTCAGGTCATTGTTTTTGTACTCTCAGCCCCATGTGTGCACATGCTGGCCCTGAGCTGCCCTAGCCTGAGCTGCACATGGGAGTGTACTGGGTTCATATAAAGGAATCCTCTCCATTCCAATGGTGCCCTCAACTCCCACTGTGTGTCCCATCCTTTCTTCATGGCTGCCTACCAGTCTGCCTGCCCGTTCCCTACCCAGAGATTGTGAACCAGCTCTGGCCCAGGCCATCTGGCAATCTTCTCCACCCTCCAGTGTTCTACAACCACATCTCTTTCAGCAACCTCTTTCAATGAAAGCTGAACCTTCCTTGCAAATTTGTCCTTCCTTAGGTATGCTACCCAGCCCTAAGGTACCTTTCAGAGTTTTCTTTCCACGTACATAGTGAGTCTCCTATCTTAGCTTGATAATTTTTATATTAAACTTCCCCTGTTTAAGTTACTGTCACCTGATGGGACTCAAGACGATGCACCCCCTTTTCCTATGGTCGCTCATATTCCTGATCTCATTTTCTCCAGCAAACTTCCCTAACCTCCAGACTAAGTTAGATCCTCATATTAATTAGCTCTCATTGCATACCACAGATTTTTTTTTTGGTTTATAATGCTTACAAACGTAATTAATGTTTGTGTGGTTATTTGCTTAATATCTTAATTACTATCCTGGAAAGTCAATGAAGAAAGGGAAAATGTCTTTCTTGGATTTCTAACATCTAACACACTGCCTGGTACAACATAGCTGGCTTTCAGAATACTGATTTTTTTTTTTACTGTATATTATGTGAATTTTATGAAAAGCCCAAAGTAGCTATGAATGGGATAAACAGGGAGTATGAATTTAGGCAGGTGTCACTCTCTTAACCAAGTTCACTCTGGTAGGGCTAACAACATTTTGAGTGTTCAATAAATAGTTTATTAACTGATGGCAAAGAAAGTATGTTTCCTTCTACATTTGGACAGCACTCCCTTGTACCATGAAAGGAAAGAGCTTCAGAAAGTCATTTATATTCTATCAACCTCTTCAGACTAATGACTAAAGAGGGCCCCTTCTTTCCTGTCAGAATCTTGGTAGAGTGGGACATAGGCAGCATATGTGGACCCTTGGAGTTCAGAGTTCAGAGAGAACAAGTTCAAGATGCATATCTGATCACTAGCTGACCCCCCAGGCGTTGCTATTCAGAATGTTAATTATTGTCAAATTAAATAAATTCTGTTGTTGCTTTGTCAGGAGATAGTTCTCTTAAGATGCAGCACAGTGATGGATTAATACCGGAAAGCTGAGGCTTCTGCTTGTATGATTTTTATTTTTGGCTCGTACTGGAAGCCAGTGTTTTCTTTATTTGTTAATGGCCTTTTAATATGAATGGTCTTTCCAGATCAGCAGTTTATGGGCATCTTTCCAAACATCAATTTGATGTTTCCTGAAGAATGACTGCTTCTTTCTGGGAAGCCCCCAAAGTAACTTTTGTATGTACTACAGAGACTATATTGTATATCAGAGCATCTATAATGGGCATTTGTTGGTCTTGCTACCAAGGTCAAGACTCCCATCCTGTGAGCACAGGATCCTGATTTGGTTTTGGGGAGTCACCTTTCCCCAAGCTTCTGTCCATATGTGTAGAGTGAAGTTGACCTTACACCTGGCTCTGGGGATGCCCTTGTGGCCAAATCCTAATTAGACAACATATTTGTGCACCACAGTTTGGTCTGGTCACAGTTTGATTCACGAATGTGCATAGGGTTTAAGTCTGGACAACCAATCACTGAGATGCCGTTCTGAGGCTTCTCTCTGAGCTTCCTGAGACCAGGACTTTCTCTTTCCTGCTGCACTTGGAGTTCTAGAGCTGCTGCAGACAAAGCCTGACTGAGGGTTGATCCAAAATAGAGGTGAGCAGAACCAAAAGATGGACTAAAATATCCAGATTCTGATAGTTTTTATATAGTCTTCTCATCAAGCTTCTCCGAAGATGAACTATTCTAGACTTTTCAATTATGTGGCTTATAAAGTCACTTACTGATGAATCAATTCACTGTGTTAAACACACTTTTTAATCTTGGCGAAAATCCATCCACCTGTTTTCAGATGTAAATTGATGAGCTTGAATAGATGAGAGGCAGAAAATAAATTTTGGTCACATAGATTGGAAAAAAATAAATAGTAATCAAGCACTGAGATAAGAAATGCTTTTATCAGTCATTTGTTTAGTACTTAAAATATGTTTTGCAAAATTCAAGAGATAGTAGAGGTGTCAAAATATAGGCTGGGGCTTCCCTGGTGGCGCGGTGGTTGAGAGTCCGCCTGCCGATGCAGGGGACGTGCGTTCGTGCCCCGGTCTGGGAAGATCCCACATGCCGCGGAGCGGCTGGGCCCGTAAGCCATGGCCGCTGGGCCTGCGCGTCTGGAGCCTGTGCTCCGCAACAGGAGACGCCACAACAGTGAGAGGCCCACGTACAGCAAAAAAAAAAAAAAAAAAATATAGGCTGGCCATAAATTCGGCAAACAGGTGCATATAATAGAGCATTAGTTGATATTACAACACAATAGTGTAATTATGGATAACTTTATTTGATGTAACCCCCTCTTAAAATCTACTTTTTTGTTTTAAGACTAATTAATAGTCCATAATACTGAATAATACATGTGTCTAAGTTCGTTCATGATGCTGTAACAAAAATACTATAGTCTGGGTTGCTTAAACAACATTTATTTCTCACAGTTCTGAAGGCTGGAGTCCAAGTTCAAGGCACCTCCAGATTCGGTGTCTGGCTTCCTGTTTCATCCACACCTGTCTTCTTGTTGGGTCTTCATAAGTTTTTACGTGGTGGAAGGGGTAAGGGAGTTCTCTGGGGTCTCTTTTCTTATTGTAGTTAACTTACAATATTCTGTTAGTTTCAGGTGTACAGCAAAGTGATTCCGTTTTATATATATATAATTTTTCAGATTCTTTTCCATTATAAGTTATTACAAGATATTAATATAATTCCCTGTGTTATATAGCAGGTCTTTGTTGTTGATCGATTTTATGTATAGAAGTGTGTGTATGTCAATCCCAACCTCCTAAATTATATCCTCCCCTCCCCGCCCTGCTATCTCCTTTGGTAACCATAAGTTTATTTTATATGTCTGTTGAGTCTTTTTCTTTTTTTTTTAACGTCTTTATTGGAGCATAATTGCTTTACAATGGTGTGTTAGTTTCTGCTTTATAACAAATTGAATCAGCTACACATATACATATATCTCAATATCTCCTCCCTCTTGCATCTCCCTCCCACCCTCCTTATCCCACCCCTGTAGGTGATCACAAGCACCGAGCTGATCTCCCTGTGCTATGTGGCTGCTTCCCACTAGCTATCTATTTTACATTTGGTAGTGTATATATGTCCATACCACTCTCTCACTTCGTCTCAGCTTACCCTTCCCCCTCCCTGTGTCCTCGAGTCCCTTCTCTACTACTGTATCTTTATTCCTGTCCTGCCCCTAGGTTCTTCAGAACTATTTTTTTTCTTTTTAGATTCCATATATATGGGTTAGCATATGGTATTTGTTTTTATCTATCTGACTTACTTCACTCTGTATGACAGTCCCTAGGTCCATCCACCTCACTACAAATAACTTAATTTTGTTTCTTTATATAGCTGAGTAATATTCCATTGTATATGTGTGCCACATCTTCTTTATCCATTCATCTGTTGATGGACACTTAGATTGCTTCTAGGTCCTGGCTATTGTAAATCGAGCTGCAATGAACATTGTGGTACATGACTCTTTTTGAATCATGGTCTTTTCAGGGTATATGCTCAGTAGTGGGATTGCTGGGTCATATGGTAGTGCTATTTTTAGTTTTTTGAGGAACCTCCATACTGTTCTCCATAGTGGCTGTATCAATTTACATTCCCACCAACAGTGCAAGAGGGTTCCCTTTTCTCCACACCCTCTACAGCATTTATTGTTTGTAGATTATTTAATGATGGCCATTCTGATTGGTGTGAGGTGATACCTCATTGTAGTTTTGATATGAATTTCTCTAATGATTAGTGATGTTGAGCATTCTTTCATGTGTTTGTTGGCGATCTGTATACCTTCTTAGGAAAATTGTCTATTTAGGGCTTCTGCCCATTTTGGATTGCATTGTTTGCTTTTTTGATATTGAGTTGCATGAGCTGCTTGTAAATTTTGGAGATTAATCCTTTGTCAGTTGTTTCATTTGCAAATATTTTCTCCCATTCTGAGGGTTGTCTTTTCATCTTGTTTATGTTTTGCTTTGCTGTGCAAAAGCTTTTAAGTTTCATTAGGTCCCATTTGTTTATTTATTTTTTTAAATTCCATTTCTCTGGATGTGGGTCAAAAAGGATCTTGCTGTGATTTATGTCATAGAGTGTTCTGCCTATGTTTTCCTCTAAGAGTTTATAGTGTCTTGTCTTACATTTAGGTCTTTAATCCATTTTGAGTTTATTTTTGTGTATGGTGTTAGGGAGTGTTCTCATTTCATTCTTTTACATATAGCTGTCCAGTTTTCCTAGCACGACTTATTGAAAAGGCTGTCTTTTCTCCATTGAATATTCTTGCCTCCTTAATCAAAAATAAGTTTATCATATGTGTGTGAGTTTATCTCTTGGCTTTCTATCCTGTTCCATTGATCTATATTTCTGTTTCTGTGCCAGTACCATACTGTCTTGATTACTGTAGCTTTGTAATATAGTCTGATGTCAGGGAGCCTGATTCCTCCAGCTCCGTTTTTCTTTCTCAAGATTGCTTTGGCTATTCGGGGTCTTTTGTGTTTCCATACAAATTATGAAATTTTTTGTTCTAGTTCTGCAAAAAATGCCATTGGGAGTTTGATAGTGATTGCATTGAAACTGTAGATTGCTTGGGGTAGTATAGTCATTTTCACAATGTTGATTCTTCCAATCCAAGAACATGGTATATCACTCTGTCTGTTTGTATCATCTTTAATTTCTTTCATCAGTGTCCTATAGTTTTCTGCATTCACATCTTTTGTCTCCTTAGGTAGGTTTATTCCTAGGTATCTTATTCTTTGTGTTGCAATGGTAAATGGGAGTGTTCCCTTAATTTCTCTTTCAGATTTTTCATCATTAATGTATAGGAATGCAAGAGATTTCTCTGCATTAATTTTGCATCCTGCTACTTTACCAAATCAATTGATTAGCTCTAGTAGTTTTCTGGTGGCATCTTTAGGATTCTCTATGTATAGTATCATGTTATTTGCAAACAGTGACAGCTTTACTTCTTCTTTTCCGATTGGGATTCCTTTTATTTCTTTCTCTTCTCTGATTACTGCAGATAAAAATCCCAAAACTCTGTTGAATAATAGTGGTGAGAGTGGACAACCTTGTGTTGTTCCTGATCTTAGAGGAAATGGTTTCAGTTTTTCACCATTGAGAATGATGTTGGCAGTGGGTTTGTAATATAAGGCCTTTATTATGTTGGGGTAAGTTCCCTCTATGCCTACTTTCTGGAGTGTTTTTATAATGAATGGGTGTTGAATTTTGTCAAAAGCTTTTTTTGCATCTGTTGAGATGATCATGTTTTTTCTCCTTCAGTTTGTTAATATGGTTTATCACATTGATTGATTTGTATGTACTGAAGACTCCTTGCATTCCTCAGATAAGCCCCACTTGATCATGGTGTATGATCATTTTAATGTGCTGTTGGATTCTCTTTGCTAGTAGTTTGTTGATGATTTTTGCACATATGTTCATCAGTGATATTGGCCTGTAGTTTTCTTTCTTTGTGACATCCTTGTCTGGTTTTGGTATCAGGGTGAAGGTGGCCTCGTAGAATGAGTCTGGGAGTGTTCCTCCCTCTTCTAATTTTGGAAGAGTTTGAGAAGGACAGGTGTTAGCCCTTCTCTAAATGTTTGATAGAATTTGCCTGTGAAGCCATCTGGTCCTGGGCTTTTGTTTGTTGGAAGATTTTTAATCACAGTTTCAACTTCAGTGCTTGTGATTTGTGTGTTTATATTTTCTCTTTCTTCCAGGTTCAGTCTTGGAAGGTTGTGCTTTTCTAAGAATTTGTCCATTTCTTCCAGGTTGTCCATTTTATTGGCATACAGTTGCTTGTAGTATTCTCTCATGATGCTTTGTACTTCTGCAGTGTCAGTTGTTCCGTCTCCTTTTTCATTTCTAATTCTGTTGATTGAGTCTGCTCCCTTTTTTTCTTGATGAGTCTGGCTAATGGTTTATCAATTTTGTTTAGCTTCTCAAAGAACTACCTTTTAGTTTCACTGATCTTTGCTATTGTTTCCTTCATTTCTTTTTCATTTATTCCTGATCCGATCTTAATGATTTCTTTCCTTCTGCTAACTTTGGGGTTTTTTGTTCTTCTTTCTCTTATTGCTTTAGGTGTAAGGTTAGGTTGTTTATTTGAGATGTTTCTTGTTTCTCGAGGTAGGATTGTATTGCTATAAACTTCCCTCTTAGAACTGCTTTTGCTGCATCCCATAGGTTTTGGGTCATTGTTTTTTCATTGTCATTTTTTTCTAGGTATTGTTTGATTTCCTCTTTGATTTCTTCAGTGATCTCTTCGTTATTTAGTAGTGTGTTGTTTAGCCTCCATATGTTTGTATTTTTTACAGATTTTTTCCTGTAATTGATATCTATCTCATAGCATTGTGGTCGGAAAAGATACTTGATACAATTTCAATTTTCTTAAATTTTCCAAGGCTTGATTTGTTGCCCAAGATATGATCTTTCCTGGAGAATGCTCATGAGCACTTGAGAAGAAAGTGTATTCTATTGTTTTTGGATGGAATGTTCTATAAATATCAATTAAGTCCATCTTGTTTAGTGTATCATTTAGAGCTTGTGTTTCCTTATTTATTTTCATTTTGGATGATCTATCCACTGGTGAAAGTGAGATGTTAAAGTCCCCTACTATGATTGTGTTACTGTCGATTTCCCCTTTTATGGCTGTTAGCATTTGCCTTATGTATTGAGATGCTCTTCTGTTGGGTGCATAAATATTTACAATTGTTATATCTTCTTCTTGGATTGAATCTTGACCATTATGTAGTGTCCTTCTTTGTGTCTTATAATAGTCTTTATTTTAAAGTCTATTTTGTCTGATATGAGAACTGCTACTCCAGCTTTCTTTTGATTTCCATTTGCATGGAATATCTTTTTCCATCCCCTCACTTTCAGTCTGTATGTGTCTCTAGGTCTGAAGTGGGGTCTCTTGTAGACAGCATATATATGCGTCTTGTTTTTGTATCCATTCAGCCAATCTATGTCTTTTGGTTGGAGCATTTAATCCATTTACATTTAAGGTTATTATCGATATGTATGTTCCCATTACCATTTTCTTAATTGTTTTGGGATGGTTACTGCAGATCTTTGCCTTCTGTTGTGTTTCCTGACTGGAGAAGGTCCTTTAGCATTTGTTGTAAAGCTGGTTTGGTGGTGCTGAATTCTCTTAGCTTTTGTTGTCTGTAAAGATTTTAAATTCTCTGTCAAATCTGAATGAGATCCTTGCTGGTTAGAGTAATCTTGGTTGTAGGTTTTTCCCTTCCATCAATTTAAATATGTCCTACCACTCCCTTCTGGCTTGCAGAGTTTCTGCTGAAAGATCAGCTGTAAACCTTATGGGGATCCCCTTGTATGTTATTTGTTGCTTTTCCTTTGCTGCTTTTAATATTTTTTCTTTGTATTTAATTTTTGATAGTTTGATTAATATGTGTCTTGGCGTGCTTCTCCTTGGATTTTTCCTGTATGGGACTCTCTGTGTTTCCTGGACTTGATTAACTATTTCCTTTCCCATATTAGGGAAGTTTTCAACTATAATCTGTTCAAATGTTTTCTCAGTCCCTTTCTTTTTCTTGTCTTCTTCTAAGACCCCTATAATTCGCATGTTGGTGTGTTTAATGTTGTCCCAGATGTCTCTGAGACTGTCCTCAATTCTTTTCATTGTTTTTTCATTATTCTTCTCTGCAGTAGTTATTTCCACTATCTTGTCTTCCGGGTCACTTATCCATTCTTCTGCCTCAGTTATTCTGTTGTTGATTCCTTCTAGAGAAGTTTTAATTTCATTTATTGTGTTGTTCATCATTGTTTGTTTGCTCTTTGGTTCTTCTAGGTCCTTGTTAAAGCTTTCTTGCATTTTCTCCATTCTATTTCTAAGATTTTGGATCATGTTTACTATCATTACTCTGAATTCTTTTTCAGGTAGCCTGCCTATTTCTTCTTCATTTGTTTGGTCTGGTGGGTTTTTACCTTGCTCCTTCATCTGCTCTGTGTTTCTCTGTCTTCTCATTTTGCTTAACTTACTGTGTTTGGGGTCTCCTTTTCGCAGGCTGCAGTTTTGTAGTTCCCGTTAGTTTTGGTGTCTGCCCACAGTGGGTAAGGTTTGTTCAGTGGGTTGTATAGGCTTCCTGGTGGAGGGGACTAGTGCCTGTGTTCTGGTGGATGAGGCTGGATCTTGTCTTTCTGGTGGGCAGGACCGCACCTGGTGGTATGTTTTGGGGTGTCTTTGACCTTATTATGATTTTAGACAGCCTCTGTGCTAATGGATGGGCTTTTGTTCCTGTCCTGTTAATTGTTTGGCATAGGGTGTCCAGCACTGTAGCTAGCTGGTCCTTGAGTGGAGCTGGGTCTTAGCATTGAGATGGAGATCTCTGGGAGAGCTTTCACTGTTTGATATTACATGAAGCCAGGAGGTCTCTGGTGAACAAATGTCCTTAACTCGGCTCTCCCACCTCAGAGGCACAGGCCTGACACCTGGTCGGAGCACCAAGACCCTGTCAGCCACACAGCTCAGAAGAAAAGGGAGAAAAAAAAGAAATAAAGAAAATAAATAAATGAAATAACATAAATTTATTAAAATAAAAAAATTTTTTAATTATTAAAATTAAAAAAATTAAAAGTAATGAAAAGAAAGAAAGAAAGAAAGAAGAGGGCAACCAAACGAAAAAAGAAATCCAGCAATGATAACAAGCTCTAAAAACTATACAAAAAAAAAAAAAAAGGACAGAAAGAACCCTAGGACAAATGGTAAAAGCAAAACTATACAGACAAAATCACACAAAGCATACACATACACATTCACAAAAAGAGAAAAAGGAAAAAAGTATATATATCTATATGTAACAAAAAAAGGAAGGGAGCCACCAAATCAATAAACAAATTTACCAATAAAAAGAAACTCTAAATATTAAACTAAGATAAACATAAAACCAGAAACAAATTAGATGCAGAAAGCAAACCCCAAGTCTACAGTTGCTCCCGAAGTCCACTGCCTCAATTTTCAGATGATTCGTTGTCTATTCAGGTATTCCAGAGATTCAGGGTACATCAATTTGACTGTGGGTATTTAATCTGCTGCTTCTGAGGCTGCTGGGAGAAATTCCCCTTTCTCTTCTTTGCTCACACAGCTCGTGGGGTTCAGCTGTGGATTCGGCCCCGCTTCTGCGTGTAGGTTGCTTGGGGGTGTCTGTTCTTTGCTCAGATAGGATGGGGTTAAAGTAGCAGATGATTATGGGGCTCTGGCTCCCTCAGGCCATGGGGGAGGGAAGGGTATGGAATGTAGGGCGAGCCTGCTGCGGCAGAGGCCGGTGTGATGTTGCACCAGCCTGAGGCGTGCCGTGTGTTCTCTCAGGGAAGTTGTCCCTGGATCACTGGACCCTGGGAGTGTTGGGCTGCACAGGCTTCCAGGAGGGGAGGTGTGGATAGTGACCTGTGCTTGCACATCCAGGAGGGGAGGCGTGGATAGTGACCTGTGCTTGCACACAGCCTTCTTAGCATTTCATGCCCATCTCTGGTGTCCACGCTGATAGCCGCGGCTCAGGCCCATCTCTGTAACTCTTTTAGGTGGTGCTCTCTCTACAGAGAGTTAGGTGAATCCCCTCTCCTCGTGCACCCCCGAAACAATGGTCTCTTGCCTCTTAGGCAGTTCCAGACTTTTTCCCAGACTTCCGCCTGGCTAGCTGTGGCGCAGTAGCCCACTTCAGGCCGTGTTCATGCAGCCAACCCCAGTGCTCTCCCTGGGATCTGACCTTCGAAGCTGCAGCCTCAGCCCTCAGCCCTCACCTGCCCCAGCGGGGGAGCAGACAAGCCTCTTGGGCTGGTGAGTGCTGGTCGGCACTGATCCTCTGTGCGGGAATCTCTCCGCTTTGCCCCATGCACCCCTGTTGCTGTGCTCTCCTCTGTGGCTCCGAAGCTTCCCTCGCCCAGTCACCCCCTGTCCCCACCAGTGTAGGGGCTTCCACGTGTGCAGAAACTTTTCCTCCTTCACAGCTCCCTCCCAGAGGTGCAGGTCCCATCCATATTCTTTTGTCTCTGTTTTTTCTTTTTTCTTTTGCCTTACCCAGGTACGTAGAGAGTTTCTTGCCTTTTGGGAAGTCTGAGGTCTTCTGCCAGTGTTCAGTAGGTGTTCTGTAGGAGCTGTTCCACATGTAGATGTATTTCTGATGTATTCATGGGAAGGAAGGTGATCTCCACCTCTTATGCCTCTGCCATCTTAAAGGTCTCCTTAGATTACTGTTTTAAATGGTGTCATAGTTCTTAGGCCTGATCGTAACAGAATGTAGTTTGTTGTTGTTGTTGTTCACTATAGGAAGAAAGGAAATCATGCCGGAGTCCAGCTCCAGCGATTCCAGGGATACCCGAGGGATGGATAGTGTCGGCGAAGGAAATAATTCTATTACTTCAGCATTGCATGTTTCTTTCTCTCATGTCTTTATTCTTGATTCTTCTTTTTCATTCTTCTTTTTTTGTTACAATCACAGGTTTATATATTGTAGTTGATTACATTACCAGGTACGTGGCCAAACAATCTTAGCACAATCAAACCTCAAAATATTCTATAAAGATTTTTTAAAACAAATATCCCCTAGTTTCTAGATGTCCTATTAAAATATTTCCCCAAGTTCCCATTAATCACAGATTGTTTCTTAGTAACCAAGTTAAGCAGTTATATGATTATATCAATTGTAAAAGTTAAAGCTACTTGTTCCTATTTTTCTTCTTGCATGAGCAACCTTTTACAATGGTTCCATGAAAATATTTACAATGTACCTGCATGCTCTTTCTCGTTGTTTTCTTCAACTAAGACAGCGTTTTCTCCCTATCCTGGCAATGAATTCTGCTCTAGTCATTTGTTTTTCTATAATTAATCTTCCTTTATAATAGAACTATAAATATCCTATGTCATCATCAGGAACTCCGGCCCATGGCCATAACTCCATACTAGAGGGTGTTTTTCATAAAAACATCCTCTTAGTTCCAGGCTCTTAATTCTTTACCTATTTCCCCAGGGCTTTAGTGGGTAGTTCCCATTCTGTAGTAGTTTCAGGAGGGGGAGTCCTAGAGGAATTTTTCTTTCACGTGGAGCAACATCCCCCCAAAATTGCCCCTGTATGTAAATTTATTTTCATAAAACATAACAATGGAGCTGTAGTCCACCTTCCTGGCACAGCGCTGCCTTGCAGTTTCGCCTTCCGTTGCTCATGACTTTGTCATGGTGCAATGGCTCCAGGATGGCTTCCGACATCTCCCCCTTTTTTATTTTTTAAAAGTGTGGTATGCCTTCCGTTGCTCATGACTTTGTCATGGTGCAATGGCTCCAGGATGGCTTCCGACAAAATCACATTTAAGAAATTTCCATACTTGAGGAAACAAAACCTTAGCACCCAACACAATGATGCTTACTGATGCTTACTAAAATTTTAATACAAATTTATCAAGTTGAATTTATTTAGTTTTATTTAAAATCAGGCAACCTGGTGGAGAATGCTGAGGACCATTTAATATTATATGTAGAACTGTGGGCTATATTTGCCTCTGGCATTTCTGGAAATTTTAAGAAGTTTACTACATCTTTATTTCTACTCTCTTAATGGAAACACCCACATAAGTTCTTTTTGTAGTATCTCATTTATGACTATTTGCTTTTAGTCAGAGCTTCATAAAATTTCTTTTCAGAAACATGTTGCCTCATCTTGCATTCTGTTTTGAGTTCCAGTATTTACAGAACATTGAACCCAAAAGAAACACTTGTGGGAAAACTTTGCACTGTCTCCAAAACGCCCTTTGCTTTGTCTGCGAAGTCTCTTCCTTAATGAGACCACAAACATTATGAGGGACTTTTGCATAGTAATCAGACCTGTGATCATGCTTCTTTGTCTGCTGGTATGATTTATGAAGAAATCATACCTCATTTTATGAGGTTATTTATGATTCATTCTTTTATTAACTCCCAACTCCCTTCTGGAAACTCTTTAAGGCATTTTTTGAGAACAAATGAATAGCCTGAAGTCCCATACCAGGCAGAGAACAGAGTCAAGGTTGTAGAGTTCAGCCTCTGACTTTTCTGCTTAGGTTCTACACTGCCTTACATCCTCTTCCAAAGGACCACTTATTACGAGATTTGTTTATCCTGAAGCATCTTTGCTGCAGATGAAAGTAAATGTATTAAAATAAACACATTTTAAAAGTAAGTCAATATATGTAGCATTTAGAACAGTGCCTGGCACATGGTAAGTGTTACATAGACTCATTAAATTTTTTAAAATATATAAATATTAGCATGGTATAACATAGACAGCATTTGTTTTAACAGATACATCAAACATACCAGGTTCTTTCCCTTCCTGTTTTATCAGAAAGCTTCGTTTGTTCCCCTGGAATTCAAAAAGAGAAATAAGAAATCAAAAGGGGTAAAAAACAGTACAAAACAAAATTCTTCCTCAATTTCCTATAAGTTAGGGTCATTTAAGAATAGGGGTTCTGGAATCAGATTGCTGTCTGCAGTCTGATGATTGAAATATAAGGATGGAAATTCAGTCCTTAGAGCAGAGGTGGGATACCCCCCCACCCATGCTCACCCACTTGCATGCCATTGAAAGCATCATTATTAGTTTAGCCTTGTTTATTTGCTGTGTCTAGCATGACACATACACATCTGTTTGTGAGAATTCATGCGGCCCATTTTGTTCATTGGTTCTTCACTTCTCACTCCAGAAAGGCATATCCAAGAGGAAGGGGCAGGATCTAGCACATCACTTTAAAAAGCCTGGGAATCCTTGTTCTGGGGACATTCTATACTTAATGCCACACACACTGCTGTCCTGCCACCTACATAGTCAGTATCTCCTAGTTCACTTCGGATGGGGTAAATCAAAAGATTTACCCCTGACTTTTTTTCTGAAGCTCCAGCTGCCTGAAGAAAGGTGGCAAAAACTGGAGGGGGACCATGGAAAGAGCCTTGGAGTTGCAGATGTTGACTTGGAGTTACAGAGGAGTCCCTCATTATCCTGAGAAGGTTCTGGGCTCTGGAAGTCCTCACCACAAAACAGCAGAAGCACTTTTGCTCAGACAAAGCTTTCTCTCATGGCAGAAATAAGGATTGCTCTGTCCAGCTTAGTCTCTATAGCGACACTGTGGCTGCTGCTGTTGTGGGGAAAGGGATTAGACGAGATGGTAAAGGGGAAAAAGGAAAGAGAGAGAGGACTGGGTTGGTTTTGACCCGAGCTAGACCAGAAGTCGCCATACATCTCTCTCTTACTGTCTTTCAGTGTTTGCTAGTGACATTGAGTGAATTCTTACAAAAACAGAATTGTTTTCAAAATATCACACCTCTCCCATCATAGCCAAACCCACATTTTTCAAATGCATTATTGTTGGGTGGGGATACAGTTCAAACATGTGCTTATGATGGCAACAGTAAGCACAGACATATGAATTTCCTCTGGGGACACTGGGTCTTCATTTAGACAGGGGTGCGGATGACTGGCATGATGTGATGTGGCTGTAAAACACAGGATGAGACAAACTAACTCAAGTCAGACATGTTGATCCGAGAAATTATTTCAACCTCCTTTTCAACACCCTTAAAATTTAGAAGAGTTCCTCCTGAGATTGACACGAGTAAAATGAATAAGTCCCAAAAATATGGTTCCTCACCACAACCCTGACTGGAGCACTGTGCTGTGCTTAGCATGCCTTATCATGACCAGAGGAGACCTGAATTAATCCATTTGGCTTTCTGATGGAAAGATGAGTTGTCCCCTAGGAAATCATTGTCCACAGTTTATAGCAGAATAGTGTGTAAAAAGCCAACAGAAACCAACTAAAAACCTATCAGCCCTTGTAACTGAACCCCAAGTGTGTGACATAGAGCAGCAGAGAGAAGATGGAACTCACCTCGGTGCCATCTAAGGCAGAAGAATAGGTAGAAACAGGTAATGAATAGAGGTAAAACCCCCAAAGGAAGCAAACTATAAAGGGTCCATTGTTAGTCCACCATCTCTTCCTTGGAGGGTGGTCCTGAGGCATTCCTTGTATCTGAAATGTTAGTCAGTACTAAAGATGGCTAGGAAATATGAGATACATTAGGTAACACCCTCTGAATTGTCAGAACTTGAATGGAGTTCCAGCTGATGCCTCTATTTTCACCTTCAAGAGGCTTCTCCCAAGAACCCCAGGACTCAGTACTCTCACCCACCTCTTGCTTTATTGCTGAGCATATGTGAATGACTCTAGGTTATAATTTCTCTTTTGAAAAGTTTTTTATTCTGCTAGGGTTAATCCCCTGGAAAACAATATCCATAACAACTTTCAGAAAGCATTTTACCACACCCTTTCATTACATTGTCTCATTTAATTTTCATATTCACCACTTAAGAAAAGTAAGGAATATTTTTTATCCAGTCACTTGCCTTGAGAAGAGCACTTGTCCCAAGACTTGCTCAAAGTCTGATAGCTAGTAAATGGCAGTTGGGACTCAAGCCAACATGCTTCTGAAACTAAATTGAAGTTCATTTAACATAGTGCCTTTTTGTTGTCTCATAACCCTAATACCTCCAAATACTTTTATTATCTTCAGATACCTTTTGTATCTCCAGATATGCTTCTGTGGGCATACAACTGGTTCCCATTACAATTGATCAATGTTAATGTGCATTAAGGCTCTTTTTGTTCATGATAGGTTGTAACTTACTAGTGGGTCATGGAACAACTTAACATAAAAAGTAACTTCAAAAAATGAAACATAACAAACTAGAAAATATCAGAATTCATTGCATATCTTTCAATTTTGTACTTGTGTTAATATTTTTTTATGTAGGAAAGCTTTATTTCTAGATATAGTAACATAGTTATATATTCCTTCCCCATATACTTGGTTTTGGGGTAAATGTGGTCACGGGCTACTGGATCTGGGCATGAAATGGTTTGGTAATTGAGCGGTAACAAATGCTGTATTGTTCATGCAGCAGCTATTGTTTCGGTTGGGCAAGCAGCCAAATCATTACCAAAGTGACAAACTCGGCTGTCTGGGGGAAGGGAATAGATAGGAATAGGGACTAAGATTCCCACAACAGATAACCTAATACAGACAAATCCACTCAATTAAGAAGATGCAACTTGTATTACTTTCCAACCACTTAACAATTTAGTTTCCTTAATTTTATTTGGCAAGTTTGATACTTACTTATAAGAGGGTGTTCTGAATTATTTTGAGTCCATTTTGAAATAGAAAGACAAGATAAAGAATTGAAATTGATTGTGAAAACAATGAGGATTATACTCAAGTGTGTCCAAAATCAGAGCTAGTCTCTGAGAAGACTCCTGCATTTACATACTAACAGATAATCCAATAATCCAGCTCAAAGGCAGTTTGCAAAATTTGTAGATCATCACCTCAAGATCATGGACACAAAGTAAATCCCTGGGTTTATTTTGAATCTCAAACAAAGACTGTATAAATACAACACAATCTTCCTCTCTCTGCTTTGACTCCCTCTTTCCCACTCCTTAAGTATAAGGACACAATTCAGCCCATATGACACCCTTTGGCACTTGAATAACAAGATGAACATTCAGCAGGTGCCCCAAGAGAGTAGAGAAGGCCATGAGGAAAGAAGGCTTTTGATGACATGGTGGGAACTAATTGTGAAATAAAGATTGTGCTTCTCCATAAAAAGCTGCTCAACATCACTAATTATTAGAGAGATGCAAATCAAAACTACAGCGGGGTATCACCTCACACCATTTAGGATGGGTATCATCAGAAAATCTACAAACAACAAATGCTGGAGAGGGTGTGGAGAAAAGGGAACCCTCTTGCATTGTTGGTGGGAACGTAAGTTGATACAGCCACTATGGAGAACAGTTTGGAGGTTCCTTATAAAACTAAAAATAGAATTACCATATGACCCAGCAATCTCACTACTGGGCATATACCCAGAGAAATTCAAAAAGACACATGTACCCCAATGTTCATTGCAGCACAATTTACAGTAGCCAGGTCATGGAAGTAATCTAAATGCCCATTGACAGACAAATGGATAAAGAAGATGTGGTACATATATGCAATGGAATATTACTCAGCCATAAAAAGGAATGAAATTGGATCACTTGTTGAGACATGGATGGATCTAGAGACTGTCATACAGAGTGAAGTAAGTCAGAAAGAGAAAAACAAATATCGTATATTAATGCATATATGTGGAACCTAGAAAAATGGTACAGATGAACCGGTTTGCAGGGCAGAAATTGAGACACAGATGTAGAGAACAAACATATGGACACCAAGGGGGGAAAGCGGCAGGGGGTGGGGGTGGGGGTGTGATGAATTGGGCGATTGGGATTGACATGTATACACTGATGTGTATAAAATTGATGACGAATAAGAATCTGCTGTACAAAAAAATAAATTAAATAAAATTCAAAAATTCAAAAAAAAAGAATGGATAAACAACAAGGTCTTACTGTATAGCACAGGGAACTATAGTCAACACCTTGTGATATACCATAATGGAAAAGAATATGAAAAAAATAATGTATACATAGCTATAACTGAATCACCTTGCTGTATACATGAAAGTAACACAACTATACATGAATAAAATTAAAAAATGTTTAAGTAAATAAATAAATAAAGATTGTGCTTCTCACCCTGCTCACTCATACACCTTCCTTTTCCTGCTAAGATGGCTTTGTGAAGCTCCTAATCAGGGATTGACCAAAGGTGGGTTGGGGAGGACAGAGTTGCAGGCCAGTGTGTATTTCAGTGGCTGCTCTATTGACTTTCCCCCCAGGACTTTGCTCTTCAAAGTGCTTTTCTTCCTTCTGAGAGACAATTGCTTCCCCTACAGCATCCAAACCCCAACTCTGTCACAACCATGTTTTCACATGGACCAATTCTAAACTTGAACATAAAAAGCAAAGCAGAGTCAGATATAAAAACAGGAAAATTCCCAATACCTCCTAAGAAAGATATTTCAAGGGGAAAAAATGAAAGATTTTCTATCATACCTCCAATATTTATTTACTAAAAGCATGGCCCGGAAATATAATTTCAGAGTATATTTTTTAAAATAAATTTATTTGTTTATTTGTTTTTGGTTGCATTGGGTCTTCATGGCTGTGCGCGGGCTTCCTCTATTTGCGGCAAGCAGGGGTTACTCTTCGTTGTGGTGCACAGGCTTCTCATTGTGGTGGCTTCTCTTGTTGTGGAGCACAGGCTCTAGGCACACAGGCTTCAGTAGTTGTGGCTCACGGGCTCAGTAGTTGTGGCTTGCGGGCTCTAGAGCATGGGCTCAGTAGTTGTGGCGCACGGGCTTAGTTGCTCTGTGGCATGTGGGATCTTCCCAGTCCAGAGCTCGAACCCATGTCCCCTACATTGGCAGGTGGATTCTTAACCACTGTGCCACCAGGGAAGTCCTCAGAGTATATTTTTCTCCTCACCTCATACTCAGTTCATTGAGTACTCCCTGGTACATAAAGAAAATAATTTTTCTTTGACACTCTTCCCATTATGTTTGTTTTCATCACTCCATGAAAGGAAAATCCACACCCAATTCAAAGACAATTTCTAAGTAATTCATTTGACTATTGTGAAGGAAGCAAGAATGATCCAAAGAAATATGACACAGTTTCTCCTTGCCAGTATATCATAACCCTTCATGGAATAAAAGACATTTTCCCACATTTCTACAGTACAAAGAAATTTGTGATAAATAAGAGGCAAAAACCTTAAATGGCATAAAATTACTAGAAAATAGAAATCACTTCCCCTAGTGTAAACATAGAAGTCTTCATAAAGAATTAGGAAATGAGCTGGGCTTGACAGAAGAGGTAGAATTTTGATAGGTGGAGGCAGATTGGTGTGAGTCCAATAGTGTAAGCACTGGGAATGTTCTTCACGGGACTCAATAAAAGAGTGGCTTTATGAAATAAGTTTATTAGGCAAATTAAGTATATTAGGAAGATTTTTGGCTGAAATGAACCAAAAGTGGGAAAACTTTAAAGACAAGGAGTTTATAAAACTAATTGGAATTTTAGAAGGAAGATAGTGAACGTTTGAGGTGATCATGAAGCTCCAGGAGGGAACCAGTCACAGAGTGGAAAGCTGGTGACAGACAAGAGTAGAAGATCAAAGCAAAGTCCTGATGAATTCCTAATAGGCTCAGAAGCATTAATCATCAATGTGATAAGAAAGAGGGTGATAAGAAGGTGGGAGAGTAGAAAATTAGAAAAGTAGAAATCTTCAGAGACAACTTAAAAGGCCCTTCATGTCTCCTACACTGCTCTTAGACTTCCCCTCTCACTACTTCATCCTTCACACTCTTTGTTCCAGTCATTCCCTAGAGGCATTGGGTTTAGGAGGGAATGCTGCCTCCCTTCCCTCTGAAGTTAGGCCCTCTCCTCCCCAAGGGAGAAAGATTGTAGATCCCAATTTCATCTCTGACTTAGTTAACACTTATCCTTCCCAAACTATTCCAAAAAATTGCAGAGGAAGGAAAGCTTCTGGACTCGTTTTACAAGGCCAGTAATATCCTGATATCAAAACCAGACAAGAATACTACAAGAAAAGAATATTTTAGGGCAATGTTCCTTATGAACATAGATGCAAAAATCATGGTGTATGGTCCTGTTACAAAAAAAGACAAAGATATCAGAAAAAAAGGGAAAATTATGGCCAATATCAATGATAAACATGGATGGAAAAATCTTCACAAATATATGAGCAAACCAAATCCAACAATACATTAAAAGGATCATACACCATGATCAAGTGGGATTTTTCCCATGGATGCAAGGATGGTTCAATATCTGCAAATCAGTCAGCATGATACACCACATTAACAAATTGAAGAATAAAAACCATGTGATCATCTCCAAACAGATTCAGAAAAAGCTTTTGACAAAATTCAACATCCATTTCTAATAGAAATGCTCTACAAAGTAGGTATGGAGGGAACATACCTCAGCATCATACAGGCCACATATAAGAAGTCCACAGCTAACAACATATTCAATGGTGAAAAGCTGAAAGCATTTCTTCTAAGGTCAGGAAAAAGACAAGGATACTCGCTCTCTTCATTTTTATTCAACATAGTATTGGAAGTCCTAGCCACAGAAATCAGATAAGAAAAAGAAATAAAAGGAATCAAATTGGAAAGAAGTAAAACTGTCACTGTTTGCAAATGATATGACACTATACATAGAAAATCCTAGACACCACCAAAAAACTGCTAGAGCTTACCAATGAATTTGGTAAAGTTGCAGGACACAAAATTAATATACAGAAATCTGTTACATTTCTATACACTAACAACAAACTAACAGAAAGAGAAATTAAGGGAAAATCCCATTTACAGTCTCATCAAAAAGAGTAAAGTACCTAGGAATAAACCTACCTAAGGTGGTAAAAGACCTGTGCTCAGAAAATTATGACACTGATTAAAGAAATTGAAGATGACATAAACAGATGGAAAGATATACCATATTCTTGGATTGGAAGGATTAATATTGCTAAAATGACCATACATACTATACTATTCAATGCAATCCCTATCAAAATACCAATGGCATTTTTCATAGAACTAGAACAAGTAATTTTAAAATTCGTATGGAAACACAAAAGACCCTGAATAGCCAAAACAATCTTGAGAGAGAAGACCAGAGCTGGAGGAATCAGGCTCCCTGACTTCAGACTATACTACAAAGCTAAAGTAATCAAGACAGTATGGTACTGGCACAAAAACAGAAATATAGATCAATGGAACAGGATAGAATGCCCAGAGAAAAACCCAGGCACATATGGTCACCTTATCTTTGATAAAGGAGGCAAGAATATACAGTGGAGAAAAGACAGCCTCTTCAATAAGTGGTGCTGGGAAAAATGGACAGCTACATGTAAAAGGATGAAATGAGAACACTCCCTAACACCATACACAAAAATAAACTCAAAATGGATTAAAGACCTAAATGTAAGGCCAGACACCATCAAAGTCTTAGAGGAAAATATAGGCAGAACACTCTATGACATAAATCACAGCAAGATCCTTTTTGACCCACCTCCTAGAGAAATAGAAATAAAACCAAAAATAAACAAATGGGACCTAATGAAACTTCAAAGCTTTTGCACAGCAAAGGAAACCATAAACAAGACAAAAAGACAACCCTCAGAATGGGAGAAAATATTTGCAAATGAAGCAACTGACAAAGGATTAATCTCCAAAATTTACAAGCAGCTCATGCAGCTCAACATTAAAAAAACAAAAAACCCAATCCAAAAATGGGCAGAAGACCTAAATAGACATTTCTCCAAAGAAGATATACAGATTGCCAACAGACACATGAAAGAATGCTCAACATCATTAATCATTAGAGAAGTGCAAATCAAAACTACAATGTGATATCATCTTACACCAGTCAGAATGGCCATCATCAAAAAATCCAGAAACAATAAATGCCGGAGAGAGTGTGGAGAAAAGGGAACTCGCACTGTTGGTGGGAATGTAAATCGATACAGCCACTATGGAGAACAGTATGGACGTTCCTTAAGAAACTAAAAATATAACTACCATACGACCCAGCAATCCCACTACTGGGCATATACCCTGAGAAAACCATAATTCAAAAAGAGCCAAGTACCAAAATGTTCATTGCAGCTCTATTTACAATAGCCAGGACATGGAAGCAACTGAAGTGTCCATCAACAGATGAACGGATAAAGGAGATGTGGCAAATATATACAATGGAATATTACTCAGCCATAAAAAGGAACAAAACTGAGTTATTTGTAGTGAGGTGGATGGACATAGAGACTGTCATACAGAGTGAAGTAAGTCAGAAAGAGAAAAACAAATACCGTATGCTAACACATATGTATGGAATCTAAAAAAAAAAAAAAGTGGTCATGAAGAACCTAGGGGCAAATGGGAATAAAGATGCAGACCTACTAGAGAATGGACTTGAGGATACAGGGAGGGGGAAGGGTAAGCTGGGACAAAGTGAGAGAGTGGCATGGACATATATACACTGCCAAACATAAAATAGACAGCTAGTGGGAAGCAGCCGCAGAGCACAGGGAGATCAGCTTGGTGCTTTGTGACCACCTAGAGGGGTGGGATAAGGAGGGTGGGAGGGAGGGAGATGCAAGAGGGAAGAGACATGGGGACATATGTATATGTATAACTGATTCACTTGTTATAAAGCAGAAACTAACACACCATTGTAAAGGAATTATACTCCAATAAGGATGTTAAAAAAAATCATATATCTGATGAGGGACTAGTACCAAGAATATAAAGAATTCTTGCAGCTCAGAAACAAACAGACAAACAACCCAATTTAAAACTGGGCAAATAGTTGAATAGACATTTCTTCAAAAAAGATATATAAATGCTTAATAAACATAGGAAATAATGCTAATTGTAATTAGTTATTATGGGGATGCAAATTAAAACCACAATGAAATACCACTTCACACCCATGGGGGAAACTAGAATTTCTTTTTTCATGGAAAATAACAAGTATTGGCAAGAATATGGACAACTGAAATCTTTATACATTGCTGATGGGAATGCAAACTAATGTAGCTGCTTTGGAAAACAGTCTGGCAGTTCTTCAAAAGGTTAAGCATAGTTGCCATAAGCCCCAGAAATTCCACTGTTAAGAAAATACCCAAGTGAAATGAAAATACATATCCACAAAAAACTTGTACATAAATGTTTATAGCAGCACTGTGCACAACAGCCTAAAAGTAGAAACAACCCAAATGTCCTTTAACTGATAAATAGGTAAATGAAATGTGGTATATCCATATAATGGAATATTATTCATCCATAAAAAGGAATAAAATGCTAGTACATGATATAACATGGATGAACATCAAAAACAATATACTAAGTAAAAGACGCCAGACAGAAAAGATCACATATTGTATGATTCTCTTTATATGAAATACCTAGAATAGAAACATCCATAGAGACAGAAAGTGTTTGATGGTTGCCATGGGCTGAGAGAAAGGGAGAATGGGGAGTGACTACTTAGTGGGTATTGGGTTTTCCTTTTGGGGTGGTGAAAATATTCTGAAACTAGATAGTGGTGATGGCTGCACTTTTTAAATTGAGATTTAGTTGATTTGCAACATTATGTTCTTATCAAGTGTTCAACAGAGTGATTCAAAATTGTAATAGATTATACAGCATTTATAATTATTTTAAATATTGGTTATATTCTCTGTGCTGTACAATATATCCTTGTAGCTTATTTATTTTATACATAGCAGTTTGCACCTCTTAATTCCCTACCCAATTTTGCCCCTCCAGTGAGAAGGCTGCACACCACAACAAAGAGTAGCCCCTGCTTGCCACAACTAGAGAAAGCCTGCTCACAGTAATGAAGACCCAACACAGCCAAAAATAAATAAATTTTAAAAAGAAAAAAATAAAATGATGCAAGTTAAAAAATGTTTGAAAAATAATAATAGAATAGAAAAAAGGAAAAATGCACAACTATTTATTTAATAATTTTATATCTATCTAAACAGTGTGAACTTGGATCCATTAGTTACAGCCTGATATTGTAGTTTATGTACGTAATTTTCCAGTAATTAATAAGCAAATTTTATTAAAACTGAAATTCTATAAAAGACATAATTTAGACCATTACTAAAGTGTACCACTAATGTAAAGTTTTATTTTCTTGATCCATTCTCTAATTTTAAAACAACACTTTAAAGATTATAAATTATAAAGATACAATTATAAATATATTAATCAATAAAACATTTCAGATATAAACTTTAGTTCATGCATGAGAAAAACAATTGTATCTCACAGTTTGTGTTCTATTTCACTGTTTTAAATTTTAAACAAATAAACATTCAAAATGGTTGCATGGAATGAAAGAAATGAAACAACACACGTTCTGTTTCTTTGTCTCTCTAATCACTGTGGTATTACTGTTTATTTAAAATCTACTGTTTAAATGTAGAAATATGTAGTACCACAGGGGCTGGAGACAAAAACTATGCCTAGAGCAAGCTCATGTGATTCTGAACATTATGAATTTGCTCTTGAAGTGAACACATATAGCTGAATTTGAAGTTCTCTGAGTTAACTTTCATGTAGATGCAATGTTTCTTAAAGGGGAAGTACTGAAAATGTGCTAATTTGAAACTTACATACATATTATTAAAACTTAGGAGTAATCATGGTAATTATTTAGAACTTAGACCAAAATATTTGGGGGTGGGGGAACATTTTATCACTGATATTTTTCAGAATTGCTGGTACATGGTGATCATTAAAAGTAGACCAACTTTTATTTGCTTTAAAACTCTGTACAGACAACATTCCCCCTTATTGCCCACACCCAGGGGTGTGGACATCCCACTGTTCATGACTATTTAGTTATGGGACAGTTTCTAGTGCAAAGGGGATGCAGAAAGAGGCTCACTTGGCTCTTCAATTTTCCCATAAGGTTTTTTTCTTTTTTAAAGATTGAACAAGATACAATCTCTCAGAGTTTTCAAATCTCCAAGAGGGAGAGAGCCCTTCTTTCTGGGTTATCAGGAAATGCTTCAAGGAGGAGGTTGAATCTCCTCCTGTCCCAAACCCCACTCCAGGGCAGATCTGGTCCTCCTCCCATTATCACAATATAAAATACCATTATCTACCTAATCACATGGACCAGAACCTGGGTGCCATCTTTGTCTCTTACCCCACTCCATCAGCCACTAAGTTAAGTTAATGCAGCATCCAAAATATCATTCAAATTTGTTTTCATGTCACTGCCTTAATTTGGGTCTCATTCTACTTCATGAGGATTATTGTCACAGCTTAGCAACTAGTCTTCTACATTCCAAATTTGGCCTTGTTCCCCTCTCCACACCAATTCATTCTCCACATCACTGTCACAGTTTACATTCTTTTTTTTTAAATTATTTTTAATTTTTATTTATTTTTGGCTGCTTTGGGTCTTCATTGCTGTGCGTGGGCTTTCTCTAGTTGCGGCAAGTGGGGGCTACTCTTTCGTTGTGGCGCCCAGGCTTCTCATTGCGGTGGCTTCTCTTGTTGCGGAGCACAGGCTCTAGGCACGTGAGCTTCAGTAGTTGTGGCATGTGGGCTCAGTAGTTGTGGCTCGCAGGCTGTAGAGCGCAAGCTCAATAGTATGGCGCATGGGCTTAGTTGCTCTGTGGCATGTGGGATCTTCCTGGACCAGGGCTCAAATCTGTGTCCCTTGCATTGACAGGCAGATTCCCAACCACTGTGCCACCAGGGAAGTCCCACAGTTTACATTCTTAAGATGAAAATCCAACTGCAAGACTTTTTTGCCTAAAATCCTTTAGAGATTCTACAGTGCCTGCAGGAAAATGCCCAGACTTCATCAAATGGCATTTTGCCGCTGTCTCTTTATGCAAACTTGACAGTCCCCACCACACACACTCCAGCAACCCACATCCACTTGATGTTTCTCCTACCAAATGTCCCATGCTATTTTGTGTGACATGCATTACTCTATTATGAGTAAATATGTGTTTATGTATCTTTCTTCTGATCTTGTCTATGACCTTCTTGATGGGATGGCAAAAGGAGATGGCCTTAGAAAAGGTATGAAAGTGAGAAAGCATGAGACTGAACAGAGAGAGCTTCATGAAGAGAAAGATCTCCAGTTCACACTCTAATGCTCTCTGTGCACTAAGACACAGAGCAGACACAGCTGAGTCCTTAGGTATGTGGACTAAAGACATTGAGGTGAAGGATGTATGTATCTCAACATACCCTTTAGTGGTTATAACTTAACCACTAAAGAAAAACTAGACCTTACAAGTATGCAATGCATAAAGGCCTGATTTATGTCCATTCAGGAGTGATATTCAAAATATTTAAGAAGCGACACTCCATGGTCATCTAGATACCCAGATCAACCAATCAGAAAGGTGTGCCGACCACAAAAAACTGCATGGTCCAGTACCTTCCAGCTTAACAAGTGTAGCTGCTGGTGTGAATAAGATCAGGAGCTGAAGGGAGTAAGTAATTTGTGAAACTTACTAACTACTAAAACCCTAAAAGGCAATCGACAGACGAATGGATAAAGAAGATGTGGTACATATATATACAATGGAATATTACCCAGCTATAAAAAGGAACAAAATTGGGTCATTTGTAGAGATGTGGATAGACCTAGAGACTGTCATACAGAGTGAGGTGGGTCAGAAAAGGAAAAATAAATATTGTATATTAACGTATGTATGTGGAGTCTGGGAAAATTGTGCAGATGAACTGGTTTGCAGGGCAGAGGTGGAGACACAGGTGTGGAGAACAAACGTGTGGACACCAAGCGGGGATAGTGGGGAGGGTGCTGGTGGTGGTGGGATGAATTGGGAGATTGGCATTGACATATATACACTAATATGCATAAAATAGATAACTAATAAGAACCTGCTGTATTAAAAAAATTAATTAAATTAAAAATTTTTAAAACAGAAAAAAACAAAGACCATGAAATGAAGAGAGAGAATTTTCACATTCATCTTCTATCACTATTTTCTCTTTAAAATCTTCTTAAAATGGTATGTGAAAGCTTTCTTTAAGTTTGCTTTCATATGGTATTTATAGAGCACATTTTTTAAATAAATTTTTTTTTGGCTGCACCACGTGGCATGAGGGGTCTTAGTTCTGTGACCAGGGATCGAACCCATGCCCCCTGCAGTGGAAGTGCAAATTCTTAACCACTGGACCTCCAGGGAAGTCCCTATAGAGCACATTTTAAAACAATTTCTTCTAGGGCTAGAATTTCTCATAATGTGATATGACTATTTTGGAGAATATTTTGAAGACTATCTCTTTAATCCAGTAGTATTGAGCAATCTAAGACTTTAAGCCATATATCTTTTGCTTTTATATAGTTTGGGATAATTCTGAAATTTTTTTGTCTTGATATAGCCATTCTAGTATTTGCCATAGCTTTGTCTAACAGTTAGCAAAGCATCTAAAGTATCTGTGTCATTTCCTTTCCTTGAGATATTAAAGAATAGTACAAGCAGAGAGCTTTAGTGATCATCAGGTCAGATAGTTTAAGTCACATTTGGAAAGTAACCTCCAGAATCACTGCTTCATATTGATTGTCACTTGCCCACAAGTGCAGCATATTTTGCATTATCAAAGTACTGTAAACCCGTCCTAGGTGCTCCCGACAGGAGAAAAATAGGGATATGACTAATATTTTTTGAGTTCTTATTATGTGTTATGCACGTCTACGTACCATACATATATTGTTTCCTTTGATCTTCACAGCAGTTCTATGAGGTAGTTACTATTATTATCTTTATCTTAAGTGGGAGAAACCAAATATTAGAGAAGCTAAGCCACTTACTCAAGATCACCAGCTGGCTGGAGGCAGAGACAGGACCAGGACTTGAACCCAGGTCTGGCTAACTCCAAACCACAAGTTCTTTTCTGGTAGAATAGTTGTGAAAGTGCATGGGAACACATAGGAAGAGTTGTTAGCACTGTGGTTCATTCACAATAAATAATAATAAATGCCAGGCATTACTATTTTTTGGATAGGGTGAACTTAGTGAAGCAACACAGCAGTTGAGTAATTGTCCAAGGGTGCAAGGCCTATGGGAGGCAGAGACAAAATGGAAACCCAGAAGGTCTGCCCCAAGTGCCTCTGCTCTGAACAGTTACTTCTTTTGGGAATCAGCAGTGATGTGATCATGGATCAGTGATGTGGTATATTCACCAGCCAAATGAATATAATAGAGATAGAAAAGGTGTTATATCCCATAGAAAAAAGTCCTTTTATATGAGACATGAAATTCTTGAGAATTATACTAACGAAGAAGGCTAGTCTTGGTCAAGACTAGGAAGTAAAAATCCTTTGCTTTTTGGTACTTTCTCAAGCTTTCTCTGAGTACTTCTTCATTACATTTCCACCAAATGACAAATGTCCCCCTGCAGTTCTACCCCATTGGTCATGCCTTTGTCTCCCCAGACCAGAGGAATCACTCCAGTCTTTCAGAGTTCTGCCTGTCCTATGTGATAAGGATGAGTTTCTGGTGGAGAGTTCATTGGCCAATGTGTAATTATCTCTCTGGAATAGCAAAAGTTTTTAGCCAGTTCAATAGACCCTAAAGAAAAATGATTCATGTTGACAATTTAGGAAATAGTTCTGGGTAGGGAAGACTGTCTGGTATAGGTGGGTCTGTCCTTCAGAGATGCTAGGCCTTCCACCTTCCTCACAGTGACTTTAGGAAGAAAATCAGGTCAAGAAAAGCCTAGAACATACCTTGGAAGCTGTGGACAGTAGCATTCAAGAGAGCCTTTGGCATTTTATAAGAAACCAACGTGAGTATTTCTAAATGTTGCCTTCAGTGTTTGAGTGGTTACATGTGATGCTCAGAGTAACCGTGGGTTATGTGTTGTTGGAAGGACATGAGAAAAGTCCAACTCTACTTCTTTTCCAGATACTTCCTCACCTTCCTAATACATTCTACTACAGAGATCACACTGAGATTCATTGGCATTTTCAAAGCCCTAGAAGATACCTAACATTACCTATGTGGGCAGAAACTGCCAATTGTCCCCCAATATTAATTCTCCTAATATCCCAGAAGAAAAAGAAATGGGGTCATCACCACCCAGGTAGAACCCAAGTGTTCCAGCCTTCCTTATAACCACTTCTGGACAATGGGCTGTTTGTGATACATGTAAGTTCCAGATTATGCTTATAAGATAAATGTGGTTATCAGGAAGGAGAAAAGGAGGAGTTAAAGAGCTCTACCAGCTAAACCTAATGTTTCCCTATGACTGCCTACATGGCCTCTCTATCACTCGCCTGGACTGTGTTCAAAGTGAACCTCATGTTGTACATGTTTAGATTCTGAGCATACTAACATGATTCCCTGCATGTGTACACACAGACACATGGCACACAAGTAATTTCTTCCATGGAGATAAGCATGGAGATCAGACTCCATAACCATGAGAGGACACCGGAAAGGTGGAAAATACTGAGCTTATTTTAGGTAAGAGAGTGAAGAAAATTGGAAAAGTGAAGCAAATTGCTTATGATACAACAATTCACTGACACAAGGTAACTCAAGCCTCATGACTCCCAAACTCTGTTCTCATTTCTTAGTGATGGGGATGATGGGAGATAATGATATCAAGAGTTGTTTATAGACAACTTTTGTCAAACCCAAATGAGAGATGATCTCCCAATACTACTTTAAGGGAACTATCAAGCTAATCAAGTTTGGGACTAAAAGGGGAAAAAAAACCCTAAAACATTATTATTAGCTAAACTTACACAGCACTTACTATGTAAATTTAGCTAATAAACTTCAGTCACTGTTCTAAGAGTTTTACAGAATTAATTCACTCAATACTCACAACAACCCTATAAGTTCGATATCATTATTGTCCCCATTGTTTAGATGAGGAAAGAGAACCAGAGAGGTTATAGTCACAGAACCAGTAAATGGCAGAGATGGGAGAGTAATCTAGAAATCTAGAGTCCCTGATCTTATCTGCTCCACCAATGCGCCTCCAAGGAACAAAGAAAAATGTTGATTTCATTTTTGGACCTGATTACAAATGCCTGTGAACATTTTTCTTTCAACAAATTTTGAACTCTAAGTAAAGGCGAAACTCACAAATGATGGAAATTAAGTAGGAAAGTCCCAGTGAATCAAGATAAACTGTTTGTCTTCAACATTACAATAGAGGAAATTTTGATAGGACAGAGGAAGCAATACTTAATTAAAGAGCTCAGTGTTAGGAAAGTCTATTCAAGGCTGTGATCAACACAAGAATAGGTCTTTTCATACCTCAATCCAGGAAATCCTGTAGCTGCAGAATATATTTCTAGACATTTACGTAAAAGGTATTCATATCTTATGACAGGCATTTTTGTAATAACAATACACAGGCATTTGGCAGAAGGCAGAGCTCTATCTCTGGCATACAATGTGCATATTTCAATAAGAACAAATAAGTAGAGCTAGAGAAATACACCCGATAAAGACACTGTGTTACAAAACCAGAATATGAAGGAATGAGAGACAGATTCAGAGCACTTTTGCCCCAATGTTTCTTCTCTGACCCAAGGATATGGCCTGTTCATGGTGGAGAAACAGAATCTGGGAGGAATGTGGAGTATGGATCCATGGATCACACTGAACTACTACCATAAAGGAGAAAGAGAACACATGCAAGACCCACATGGAGACTTGGCCCCAACCACTGTGTTTTCAAAGGCACCAAACTGTCAGTGGCCTCTGGTACTAGACCAGATTAGGCTGATTTTTATTACAATAAGCAGTGGTCAGAGATTTCCTCCTGCCTTTATTCAGGATCATATATAATCTCTGCTATAGCCAGACATTAACTGCAGTGCTCCTGGCTGCTTGAAGCTGGGATCCTTGGTTGATGCTCAGCTGAACAATGTCCCAGGACCTCTTAGCTGGAGCCGCTCATTGGGGATGAGGCAGGTGACTGACAAGGGCCATCTCCACCTGCAGCCTAGTTCTTGCCAGAAGAATCTCTCCATGTGTAGATGCTGAAACTTTTATTACTTTCATTCAGACAGAAAGTATATGCTAGATACAAAGGGACAGAGTTCCCCCTAATTTTTTTTTTGAGAAACACAAAAGGCAAGCAAGCATAATTTCATTATAAAGAAAGACCTTAAGCTGGAAATTTGTAGAGAACTTTACCTTTTTTACAACCTTATTATGGATGCAGCCTCATTCCTGGGAAGAGGCACACAGACTTCACATTGCTTTAAAGTGGAAAGGAAAAAAATCTTTAAAAATTATTTTTAAACAGTTTGAAACTGTGTCAATGTAAAGAATTCAGTAAGCAAATCACAGGAAATCTCATCAACCTCTATTCCTAATTTAATTCAAGTAATACTACAATCCAAAAACTGCTGGATAAGATACCTGGCCAGTACTTTATCTAAGGCTTTCCGTTTCATTTTTCAAATAATTCATGTCACTATACTTTGGGCTAAATATATTGTACAATATATTTCATTTACTCATTTTATTTTAGCTTCAAAACCTCAACTATTTTAAATCATAATGTTAAAACTTGCTTCCCACTTAACTGAATATTGTGTGGGTTGCTTGGTGTAAAGAATATTAGCAAAAATACCATTAATGTTTTTCAAGCTTTTATTATGTGCACTAACTATGCCAGGCACTTTATCTACTGTATCTGTAGTCTTCACAGAAGCCCCATAATTTAGGTACAATTATTATTATTTCTATTTTACAAAAGATGAAACTAAGGATAAGAGAGGGTAAGAAACTAAACCAAGGTCACACAGTAAGTGGCAGAGCCAGTCAATGAACCCAATTCTAACACCCAAGTCTGCTTCTGTAAGCACATTGAGAGGATGAACAGAGTTGTTCCATACTTCCAGTGTGATGCAGCACTGCATATTCTTTTATTTCATTTCACAGAGAATAGTTTATATATTCTTCAAACTGGTATGATTTCTGTTTAATAATATTTGACTTCAGTTGTAGCTAAAGTGAAAAATCTAGTCAGCCATCCTACACCTCATCAACATCATACCAAATACTTAGAAACATAAAAACGCTTAAGTGAAGGGGATTTTTATTTTGCACCTGGTTGTGTGCCATCCTGGCATCACAAAGACATTCCAAACCACACAGTTTCAGAATTGAAGATGACATTTACAGGATTTCAGTGACCATATTTTCTGATTTGAAAAATTTAAGAGTATGTGTGCTTGTGGGGATAATAAGGCAAGGTATTTGAAACCAGGAAATCAGAAACTTCTGCTAGCTTTTTATAGCCCTTCCCCCTGTACAGTATGCGGGCATCTGTGACCATGTAAGGGAGCAAGTGAACTCATCACTTTTTTGCCTGCATAAAGTCTTAGCAAAAGTGACCAAACATCATCTATGCAGAATCCAAGCTGTTTTCTATATCATATGACACCCAAGTAGGAACATTCTTTTTCATCATACTAGAAGCAGAGACAGAATGCTCCGATCCCATATTTCTCAGCATTGTCTCATTCAATATTCTCAAGGCACGTTCCCCGCTGAAGCAAGTAGCGAGATTTTATTCAGCCACATTATTCCAGAGTAACCATGGAATCAGATATAACCCCAGTTATCCAACACCTAACCTACCCACCTGAGTACCTCAACACTCCTCTAGCTTCAGTTTGGAAAGAACAAGCTATATATTCACCATCTGTATGACATCCAGAACACTTTTGCTAGTAGGAGGGATAAATTTCTACTGAACTATTTGTAATGTTTGCCCAATTCTCTTTTCTTACCATCAGAACATGTTTTTAAGAAAACCAGCCAAACTGTGACTTAAATACTGTTTTCTAATTTGGTTTATGTCCTATAATGTCTTCAGTGAGCAAGTCTAACTACTTGGTTTCATCTACCATTATTCACTTGACATAAACACTACATCCTACTACAATCAGCAAGAGAAAGCATTGCCTCCAACCCACCCTGAGAAATATAAGAAGTCAGTGCCTTACCATTGATACTCCAGATGCCTACAAGTGGAATTAGGAAGAGGACCCAAAGCAATTTCCCAATTCCAAGCATGGTAGGTGATGTCTTCATTTCCTGTATATCACAGATGCTCAAGTAGAAAGCTTCCCTTCCTCCCCTGAATCCTTCAGAGTTGGATCAGGTTACCTACTCCAGTGACATCTATAAAATAAATAGAGAAGAGAGAGGAAGTGGGAGAGAACAGTAAGAAGAGCCCAAGTAGTCTGTGAAACAAAATGAACAGAAAGACTAGGCGGTACTCTGTTGTGTGGGTTTTGCTTCTTGTCAAACTGGCTGTTCACTTTCAAACGCTCTGATCCATTAATCAGCACAGTCTTTAACTTCTCCTTCCATACCACCCTTTTTGCCCCACATTTAGGTTTTTCTCATTCAATCTTCAGCGAATGAACAATTAAACTCTAAAGAAATTTATATTGTTGAAATCTTTAGGTTGAGATTTTAATCAAATCAAGGTCAGGAAATTCATGGTAAAAAGTACTTATGGTAAGTATACATTTCCCCCCTTTCCACAGCTTGTGATTATGAAACTTCTTTTATGTAAGAGATTTTAGATTTACCTTCCCCAAAATCATGTCATTATAAGATGAGAATGCTTATTAAACTGGTGAAGCTTCTTCTGAGGTTATGGAGAAAATGAGTGACAGGAAGCCTTTCCTCAACAGATGAAGGAAAGGCAACTATCCTTAGTCTGTAGATAAATATCAATGGGATGAGATCATCATTAGTACTGGCTACATGTTCTCTCTAAATAATAAAGTTCCGAGCTGAATAACACCTTGAATATCAATGAAAGGAAACTTCCATTTTCAACATTCTTCACGTGGTTATTATCTGGATTAAATAGAATAGAAACAATAAAGGAAGAAATGGAATATTTCAAGATCAGACAGGATCAATATGGGACTGTTTTCTCCAAGGCCACTTGTAATAATTAGCTTAGCTTCTAATCACAGAAGCTAATTAAATTCACCCATTTGAGATTCCAAATTGAAAATCTAGATTTGTGACATATGTCGTCATTGACAGAAGTTGATTTTGTAAGTCTTTCTCTCAGAGGCTGGTGATTTTCTTCCAAGGCCAAATTTCAATGGTTTTAAGTATATAAGGTTAAAAAACAGTTATCATGTGTTCACTGATTCAGATAAACACTGTGCAATGGTTGGAGGAACAAAAATG
This sequence comes from Hyperoodon ampullatus, assembly GCF_949752795.1. Taxonomy (NCBI): domain Eukaryota; kingdom Metazoa; phylum Chordata; class Mammalia; order Artiodactyla; family Ziphiidae; genus Hyperoodon; species Hyperoodon ampullatus. The sequence continues at coordinate 87,726,673 of NC_136918.1, read as the reverse complement.
AAAAGTCACTCTTCCTGATTTTAAAGGGCTCAACCAGCACTGTAATTTCCTCATATCAGCCTTCAGTGTTGGGACATAAATATTCAGGCATTTCAACCACCACATTGTAATACAGAGCGACTACACATAGCTTCTTAGAACTTCCATTACTGGAGTAAATATCCTGCAAATATTACAGTATTTATGTAATATTTACACAACTTTCTTTCCCATGCTCAAGGTGGAATGCAAATGACCTATACCAGCCGAGTTAAGGCTCATTGTCCCTTTAAAATGGTCTCAGAAGTCAAAGCCATAAACCACAAGGCCAAGGATCTCAGGATATTATCCCAAACCAGGAAGAAGTCCTATAAATGTTGTTTATCTCAGCATAAAACCTTCATGATTCACTATTCTAAAGATTTTTTCATATAAAAATGCCTGTGCTAATTAGATAAATTTGGGGGGGGGAAACTTATGTAACATCTAATGTATTTTTTAAAAGATATTTATTTTGTGACTTTTATCAGTATGACTGGCCCTTTGTCCCTCCAGAGCTGGAGTCCTTAGAGCCCCACTGTAGACAGAACCCTCAGTCAGAATCTGACTCCTATCTTCATTCTGGTAAAGAAGAATTGAAAGAAGCCTGGCTCAAAAGTTTGTTAGCTCAGCAACAAATCAATTTTGCTTTAAATTTATACCTCATCTAGTAATTAAGCTTCTATCTTGATCCTTGTCCCATTATAATTATGTACTGTTTGATCAGAAAATTATACTTTTATTTAAATGTGCAAATTTGAAGAATTTACATCTTAAAAAGTAATTGCATCGTATTTTAGAAACAATTTCAAAAACGTGAACCTATCTCTGATTTTATAGTGAAAGACAAAAAGCAAAATAGAATTTGGAATCTTCAAATTCATTTTGCAAACATCTTTGGAGCTACTTACAGGGCAAATTCTTCAGTTCACTTACAGATGAATTTGCTTTCATGAACCATGAAGCAGCTGTGCTTTCTTCAGTATTTTTACCCAAGGGTGATCAGAGAAACAGCAATCACAAAATAAGACGCAGGGTCTGGGAGTGGTCTTGCCACCGACTTTAGATAACATCAGCCCAGGGGATGAATCTTGATTCTGAATTTTTTTAACACTCCAAAACTCATTGGGTAACTTCTATCAGAAATGTAGTACAGTGTTTAAAACCATTTCCATTCTTCTACTTGGTATCCTCTCCTCATCAATGATAGCAATAGTTTCTATATATGAGTGTACCTTTGAACCAGCCTGGGCACTTTTTATTAACTAGGTGGAATTCTTGGATCTCACCCACATCTACTGAATTAGAATCTCACAGGATTGAGGCCAAATATTCATATTTTAAAGAAATTCCTATTTTAAAAGTGATTCTGGTACTACTAGTTTGGGTGAATATTTGGAAACCAATTATAAATTAGTGGGGAGCATGGACTTTTGAGCCACAAAAGACTTGGTGTCAAATCTTTGCCACTTACTAGCTGTAGACTCTTTCATATATTTCCTACATTCTTAGAGTCTGTGGTAGACACAGACGTACCACTCAGATCCTTTTTCAAGGACATATTTGCTCTTAGCTGTTGGGGAATGCAGTCAGCAGACTGTATCCAGGTGTATGCTCCTTCAAGGTCTGCTCAGCTGAGATTTCCCTTGTCCAAGGTCATGCTTTCCCATGACAGCCTGCATCCAGTGATGGAGCAAGGAGAGTGTATAAAGGGCTGGCCATTTTGACTCCACATGGGATGTCGATGGGCAATACTTGACCCAGAGCTTCCAGTTCAGTCAGCCAAGGTTATGTCAGGCTAATATCACAGTTTGACTTCTTTCTCTGCCCAATCTCCCTTATACCCCCTTTCTTTCACAGGTGTTGATCCCTAATCTATTTTGATGTCTGCTTCCTGAGAACCAAATCTGCTCCATATCTAAATTTTTCCTGTTCTGTAGAACACAGATGGTAATAATATCTATCTTTTATGTTGGTTGACTGAGCTAACGTATATAAAGTGATCAGTAAATTATATCTATAATTATTTCTGAACCAAAGATGGGTTTTCATTTGGACAAGATGGATACCAGGAAGCCCTGTATTAATAAGCCAAAAAATAATGATAGTGGAACAACTTGAAAATGTGTATTTGTTAATGGTAGTCACTGTTGCATAGAGAACGAGACTCAGAAATGTCATAACAAAGCTTTGATTAGCAGAGAAATGTAATAGATTAAAGGTCTGAATTCCAGAAAATTCACAAGGATGGATCAGCTTCACAAACAGTCCACAGAAGTAAAGGGCAGAAAGAATTAGAGGCCTGAGAACAGGAGATCTAAAAAAGGGTCCAGCCATTGGGCCTGTCCTTCAGGGAAAGAGCTGTAACCCTCCAAAAGACTGGAAGGGGTCAAAGTAGTCACAACAAGACTAGAGGGCTGGACAGGTAAACAAGGCAGGGGCCACTTACTGAAACTGGGATTCATAGTCATTGGCACCACACCTGAGAACCTGAGATAGGCAAGGATGCTGACTTGATACTGAGCTCTTGCCCTTGGCTCTTTAAAGTGTATGTTTGGTGAGAGAATCAATCCCATACTGTGAGGTGGATAGGATTGATCCAAAAAAAAAAAAGTATAAATTACCCTCAGCTGCAAAAATTAGAAGACTGAAGTTGCTTTGGGGAAAAAAAATTCCTTGCAATAAAAAATGTATATATAGACAACACCCAAAAACACCCTTCTCCCCTTACTTCTGTATTGGTGGACTTGAAATGTATTGTGGTTTGTTATTTACTAGATGTGTGTCCTTAGACAAGTTACTTAACTTTGAATCTATTACCTCCTTGAAACCCATTATTTCCTCTGTAAAGCAGGAATAATCACACTTACCTGGAACCTTGTTATGGGTATTCAGTAAGAGACAAAAATAGTAACATACATTTTAAGTTTAACAAATGTGAAACCACTTACCACAGTGACTGGCACAAAACCAGGATCCTGATAAATGTATTTTCCTTTCTTTCCTCCCACTCATACAAAAAGTATAGAGTGCCTATGTCTTGTTTATTTGTATTTCTGAAACATGGGCAGGGAGAGAGTTGACTTCTCTTATATCCCAGGAACCTGTGTGTACTATATTTGTATATGCTCATATTTTTGTGCCATATGTACGTTTATCTCATCACTTGTGTCATGAACCAATTTATGGATGCATCATTGCTTTGCAAATTGTTTTCTCTTTTACTTTTTTGGATGTCCACATGTTTTGATGTGCCTACAGCTTTAGATCTCAGCAAAATGTTAGGGTCTGAAGCCATGAACTTGTTCTTCCAGGAGGGACTAGGGAGTTTACATGGAAAAGAAAGGTGGCATACCTTGTGGATTTACAAATATAAGGGTGTAATTGACCAAAAGCCCCAGGTTCTGCATGCTGAGATTTATCACCTTATTTGTGCCATGAGGCTCTGCTTCCCAGCCAATGACTGAGCACAACAGAAATACCAAGGTAGGTCCATTTCTGAGGGACACAGGACACTTCTAATGACATACTTTCACTTAGGAACTCCCCTAGAGCCTCGCCAAACCTTCTTGTGATACACAGCACTCTAGGATTCTTACACCCTACCTATTTCCTGCAGTCACTCAGGATCACACTTGCTTTGTGGTCTAATAGTTCTTCCTGGCATTTTTTTTCTCACAGGCGTTTCCCCTAATCTAATCCTTGCATAGTTTATCCTGTTTTGGAGTCTGCTTTTTGGAGCACCCAGTCTAACACATTACCTTTGCATAGTTATGACAATGTTGAATATACAACTTTTTATTTTGCTTTCCCATACCCCTTGTTCAATAGATGATATTCTGCATAGAGGGGATCTATTTTGCAGAAAGTGGGAGGGCATGAAAGCTAGTTAGTAAAAATCGCAGTATTAAATTAGTCAATCTGGGAGAAACTGTGAAGATCAGCCAAACCAATAGGAACAATAGTGAAAAACAGGCATAGAAAGCAGGCAGAAACTTGGAAAATTCACATCCTTTTAGCTACGAAAGTGAAAGTAGCTAAGAGCACAGTGGGAATTGGACCAAATAAAGCTTTATCAGAGCTGCACTGCGCATGCTCCACTCGCCTTTGTCTTAGCAGTAGAATCCTCTCCTTATTTACATGACTTTATGAGAAAAAGAACATGCAAATGAAGTAAATAGTAATTCAAAGCAAAGGAAATGGATTTAGTTTTATTTTGGAGTAAGGTCAAAGAAAGAATTTGGGAGAAGTTTGTCCTGAAATGAAATATATATATACATATATATCTCCAGCAGCTTCCTGAAGGCCCAATTGTGCCGGTCATTTCAGTTGCTCAATAATGAAGAGATCCCAAAATGATAGGTCCCAAGGAAGGATCCCAGGGGGCCAGGGATGCAGGGAGTACTCAAGGGCTCAGGTCAGGGCAGCAACTAGTTGCCATTCACCAACCAGTTCAGAAGTGCAGCATTTCGTATTCTAACATCTAGTAGAGCCATAGCAATGGTAACTGACTGAATTTTGGGCCTGTTTAGCTCTTTAATGCTAATTGGAGTCAGTGTTAATAAACTCAGATAACTATATACCTAAATTTTCACACATAATGGTTTGAAAGGGAACTCAGAAAGATCAGGTCCAGGAGAGGCATGTTCTCCTGACTTCTGAGCAGATTTTTAGCTGCTGCTCAGCTGCCTTGTAAGATTGTTCTCCCTGCCCTTACCATAGGTGTTTCTCCAAGTGAATTAGGAAAAAATACTTTCCAGTAGCATACATTTAAATAGCTGAATAATATTCTATCTTATAATTATAGCACTATTTATTTAGTCATTTTCCTATTGTAGGATGTTTAGGTTTTTCTAATTTTTCACATAAAGATAAAGATAAGCATTTTTGCTCTGTTGCATTTTGGATGATTTCCCAAAAGTGGTATTATTGAGTAGAACATATGAACATTTTTAGCACTCTTGATACTTAGTGCTACATAACTTCCAAGGAAGATCAACATATATTTCTAAGGGCAAGTTATGAAAGTATCCAGATTTGGTTAACTGCACTCTTACCATTAGTAATGTCTTGTTATGATCATCATATTTCTAAAAGTAAAACTTTCCATTTATTTTGGAATATTATGCTTAATGAGGATGAACAGATCTGGGGGGTGTTTTATCATTTGTGAATTGTTCTTGCACAATTAACTGTTTATGAAAATATCAGAGTCAGTGATTTTCTTATTATTTTAAAGAATTTTATAGTGCATATATTGAATATATTATACTTTTGTCACCTTGCCTGCTATATTTTCAGCAAATAGTTTGTTTTTGCCTTTAAACATTTTAACAGTAGTTTTTGATTTATGGAAGCTGCCTTTTTAAAAGGCAACCATATCTAACTGTAAATATATGTAACAATTTCTGTTGCTTTTAAATTAGAAAAACACCTTTCCTGAATGATTTCTAATCAAGATGTCTATATAAGTGGAGTCAGCCTCCCAAATGTGTCTACATCCTAAACCTTGGAACTGTGGAACCTCTGATACCTTATATGGCAAAAGCTAATTCACAGATTTGATTAAATTAAGGATCTTGAGATGAAGAGATTATCCTGGATTGTCCAAGTGGGCCTGATGTAATCACAATGATCCTTATGTGGGACACAGAAGGAGTCAGAGTTGGAGGAGAAGGAAATGTGACAACAAGCAGAGGTTGAAGTTATGTGGCCACAAGCCAAGGAATGCCAGCTGCCTCTAGAAGCTGGAAGAGACAAGGAACAGATTCTCCCCTCTGGAGACACCAGAAGGAACCAGCTCTGCTGACATCTTGATTTTAGTCTTGTAAGACTCATTTGGGATATCTGGGTCTCTAGAACTGTAAGAGAATAGATCTGTGTTGTTTTAAGCCACTTAGTTTGTGATAATTTATTTCAGTGGCAATAGAAAAGTAATGAATGATGTAATTTTGTTCTCCATCACACAAATTGCCAGTAAATGTCAAAATATTATTGTCCAGTAAATATTCTCTACTAATATAAAAGGAAACTTGCTTCACTATAAAATTTCATGGAATTTCTTTTAGAAATAGTGTGGATGAAGATGGACCATAATACCATAAGAAGCTAGAAGTTCTCGAGCCTAATTCATCTCCTGTGAAGCTTAGTGTACCTGGTAACTATGGAGGCCACTAGGCAGCACACCCCTCACCTTCCCTAGGAAGAGTGATGACAGGTCAAAAGGCTATTTTAGGATTACACCACTGGAGTTCTATATCAATTTAGATTGAGTGCAGCTGTATATAGTGGAAAAGTCCAAAATAGTGATGGCTTTAATAAAATAGAACATTGTTTCTTTTACATGCAAAAGAAGTATAGAGGTAGGCAGGACAGAGTTGATATTATGGCTCCTCATTAATCAGCAACCCTGTATCCTGTTTTGTTTGTTTGTTTGTTTCACTATCTTAACTCTGACATCCATCTTCTGGGTCCAAGATGTAAGATGAATGGTCTCAGCTCTAGTCATCATGTCTGAGTTATAGGTTTGAAGAAAGAGGCAGAGGACAAAGGGAGCAGACCTTGGGGATGACTGAGACTCTTTAAGGAGATTTTCTGGAAATCCAATACCAAACTTTCACTTACAACACACTGAACATGACTTAATCATATGACCACACCTTCCTGCAAGGAAGACTTGGAAATGAAATTTTCTATCTAGGCAGGAAAAAATACACAACTAAATTTCTAGATTCCATTATTAAGAAGGGCCAAAGCTTTATCTACCACATCCACAACTTGAGCACTTAAACATCGCTGGAAGAACACACATCCCTCTCCAAAAGGGACAATATCAACATCTCACCTTGCTAACTCGTCCAAAGTCAAGGTATTTGGAGGACACATATTCTCCACATCAGATTTGTACATAGCTTCTCATGGTTCTATGACCTGTGAACTAAAAGGTAACTCATATGCTCACAACATTTATATGATAGTGTTTAAAAAAGATTTTATAAGCATTTTTGATTGTTGAATGAAATGTTATTTCCAATGATAAAACGTAACATAAAGGAGGCCCTCTTTTAAACCAACTGGTCTCCCCAAATGAAGAAGGAATATAGTATCGATAGTTTAAATTATTATATGACAATAATAAATTCTAATCGGGTAACATTTTGTCCATTTTGATAAAAATAACATAAGTTTCTGCATATCTTTTCTAGACCATGTTGTATCAGTGTTCCATATTATATAGAAGGTTACTTCAAACCAAAGGCAAAAATGTCGATATGATTTCTTTTCAGCTTTTAGGAAAAAGATACACATTTCTATACAGAAAAGGGTATAAAGGAAATACAGGTAGCTACTGACAAGAGTGAGGATATCCTGCTGCTGCAACAGTGGACAAATTCCTATGTTTGGGCTTCCAATTGCCCTAGCCTTTGCCCTCTAAAGTCTCTTCCTAGTTTTTGAAGGTTAAGTTCCTTGGACAGCAGTCTCTGATACTGAGATGAGCACACAGGAATTTTATTAAAGAGTGCTCTAGGGATCATTGACTGTAAGGACAGAGGAGAGAGGAGTATTAAGCAGAGGGATACACCAGGCTGTGATACGGTCTCAGCAAAGGCTTCAGCCAACCATGGGGACACCTGAAACTGGATTGGCCCCTTAGAGTAGATTTGAGCTTGGCTGAGAAGACCGGGACTTTATATACCTGCGTCAACAAGTCATTGGATGTAGGCTGTCTTCAGGAAAGGTGGTGTGTCCTTTGGTGAAGTATTTCTCTTCAGCAATTTCCCAGACAAGACTGACAGCTGAGAACACTCTCAGCAGCTCAAGAATTGTCCTTCAGTCCTAAAGGGGATCTGGATCATACATCATAGGCTCTACTACACTGGTCCTCTTTCCTTTAGGACCACAGCTGAGGGGGGCATTGGAAAGGATGACTTTGGGGAATGCACAGCTTCATCATTCTACTTCCCGTTTGTGCAAGTTGGGGTCCAAGTACAGTGTTGATATTTATCAGTCACAGGCTATTATAAGCTAGTCTTGGGGTTCCCTCAAAAATCTAGTAGTATTTTCTTCTATTATTTTTCAGTAAGTTTCATGCACAAATAACCACAGTTAAGGAGCTGGTATAGTTGTGAATTTTTAAGCCAGAAGACTTACTTACTGGCCATTATCCTTTGTCCACCCTCCAGCTCTCAGTTAATGAGAGCTATCCTGAGACTATTTGAAAGAGGATTAAGTGGGAAGTTAATCTTAATCTGATTTTTATCAATAAGCTAGTTCCCATTATCAGGCAAACAACTCTTATGGGACTTGCTTGAAAAACCTTGCGATCAGAAACTTATCTCCTTCTAAGGCTGAACAGTAGCCTTTACTCTTAGGGTAAGAAAGCAGTTGATTTTTTTTTAATAGATTTTATTTTTTAGGGCAGTTTTAGGCTTCACAGAAAAATTGAGCAGAAAGTAGAGAGTTCCTATATACTCCCTTCCCCCACACAAGCACAACCTCTCCCACCATCAACATCCTGCACCAAAGTAGAACCTTTGTTACAACAGATGAACAAACATTGACAGATCATTATCACGCAAAGTCCATAGTTTATATTATGGTTCACTCTTGGTGTTGTACCTTCTACAGGTTTTGACAAATGTATAATGACATTTATCCCCAATTATAGTATCATACAGAGTAGTTTCACTGCCCTAAAAATCACTGTGTTCTGCCTATTCACCCCTCTCCCTCCCCTCTAACCCTTGGCAAACACTGTGGTCACCTTTTTGCTTTTTCCAGAATGTTATATAGTTGGAATCATACAGTATGCTGCCATTTCAGATTGGCTTCTTTCACTCAGTATAATATACTTTTAAGTTACCTCCATGTTTTTTCATGGCTTGGTAATTCATTCCTTTTTTAAAAAAAAAATAATTCTTTATTTATTTATATATTCTTGGCTGTGTTGGGTCTTCGTTTCTGTGCGAGGGCTTTCTCTAGTTGTGGCAAGAGGGGGCCACTCTTCATTGCAGTGCGCGGACCTCTCACTATCGCGGCCTCTCTTGTTGCGGAGCACAGGCTCCAGATGTGCAGGCTCAGTAGTTGTGGCTCACGGGCCCAGTTGCTCCACGGCATGTGGAGCAACTGGATCTTCCCAGACCAGGGCTCAAACCCGTGTCCCCTGCATTGGCAGGCAGATTCTCAACCACTGAGCCACCAGGGAAGTCCTTCATTCCTTTTTAATGCTGAATAATATTCCATTGTCTGGACGTACCCTAGTTTATTTAACCATTCAACTGAAAGACATCTTGGCTACTTCCAAGTTTTGGTAATTATGAATAAAGCTGCTATAAACATCTATGTGCAGGTTTTTGTGTGGACATAAGTTTTCAACTCATTTGGATAAACACCAGAGTTGAATATTTTAACTCTGCAAGATTGCCAATTACTAAAGGCTCAGTCTATTTACATTGCAGGCAACAAGCCCATGGCCTCTCTTAGCCAAGTGCTAGTTCCTTCCACCTATAGTTTGAGTTGATCTGTATCTTGCAGGACTTCACTGAAAGCAGCAAGAATCAGCACACACACATTAACATTTTGAATTTTCTCTAACATATTGGTTAATGTAACGAGCTTGGGCAGCATGGGTTCTGCCATCTAAGGATTGTTTGATGTCATATAACTAGGTTCACAGGCTTTCTACTCTTCAAAGTCTAAATTCTTAGTATCTTTCCACCTACTCCCTTCATGAAGCCAAAGCCACAGTTTAGGTTGTGATGCTCTCTGTACACAGTCCTGGTAAAAATGATTGTGTTTCAGATAGCAGAATCATCTATAGTTAGTTTAATCAAAAGAATTCATTTGGGCCTCCCTGGTGGCGCAGTGGTTGAGAGTCCGCCTGCCGATGCAGGGGATACGGGTTCGTGCCCCGGTCTGGGAGGATCCCATATGCCGCGGAGCGGCTGGGCCCGTGAGCCATGGCTGCTGAGCCTGCGCATCCGGAGCCTGTGCTCCGCAACGGGAGAGGCCACAACAGTGAGAGGCCCGCATACCACAAAAAAAAAAAAAAAAAAAAAAAAAAAAAAAAAAAAAAAAAAAAAAAAGAATTCATTTCATTTCAAATTTCTTGAAGTGCCAGGAAACCAACTTAGAGGTCACATAATGAGAAGGAATACAGCAAAGAGAAATATCCAGTTATCCAGTAGGCTTGTTACAACAAAATTACACTACTGCCACAGCACTCAACACATGTGAAGCCAGAGACTAGGCCATCACCACTACTGTTCTAGAAACAAAGCAAAACAAATACCTCAATGACAGTGCTTGTCATAAAAATCACTTGTCTGCTGCCTCGTGATGTTCACTGCCATGTTCCGAGTCTCACACACAGAATCCTGACTACGAGAGAGTCTGGGGAATGTGATCTTCACTTGCTGCCTCCAGGGTACCAGAAGGCAGGATGAAAAGGAGTTGGAGTTACATGAGGAATGGTTCTCACTGAGGAGTGATTTTGTCCCTCCAGGATATTGGACAATGTCTGGAGACACTTTTGGTTGTCACAACTGAGGCGGGGGTGATAACATCTAGTGGGTGGAGTTTAAGGATGCTGCTCAGCATCCTACAATGCATAGGATAGACCTCAAATAAAGAAATATCCAGCCCCAAATGTCAATGGTGCCAAGGTTGAGAAACCCTGGTATAGAGTGAGCCAATCTATAGTATCTGCCTTAAAGTTCCACCTCAGATTCACAGTCCTTGGTGACCATGGAGGCCCTAGGTGTCACTTCTGGAGACTCACAACACAGAGCCTTACTCTAAGCACTGAAGAACCACACAATGAACACATCCAAAGACAGGAGGAAAAAGGCAGGGACTATATTTTGTTACCACCTGAGTCTCAGACTTCCACCCACTTCCCAAGGCCCTTCCATCCCTGCACCTTGGAAATGATAAAAATTTCTGATATAGAACTCTCTTCTTCAATCCAAACTTGAAGAATCTAAACAAGTACCTACATTGGTCTCTCACCAAAACCATCTCAAGCTCTCTTTTAGATTGCATTTTCCCAGAAGCAAATCCCAATTCAAGGACTTGAGTGTAAGCGGTATTTTTGGAGGTGTTTCCAACACAATATGGGAGTGAAGAAGTTGGAGAGGAATGAGAAGGAAGCAAATAAGTGGTTTGTTTTCTAGAAAAGTACCACTGTAGATAAGGCACTTAATCCCCACCTCCAGGAACTCTGAGATCCAACACAAAACATATGTCTGAGTCACCCCCACTCAAGCACTGAGGAAGCTGGTGTATTTAGCCATTTTTATGAATTTCCTATTGTTCCTGTAACCAATTGCCACAAACATAACACAATTTATTATCTCACAGTTCTGGAGGTCAAAAGTCCAAAATGTGTCATACTGGCTAAAATCAAGGTGACAGCAGGGCTGCATCTGGAAGCTCTTGGCGAGAATCCATTTCCTTGCCTTTTCACCTTTGAGAGGCCACCTGCATTCTTTGGCTGGTGTCCCCTTCCTCTATCTTCAAAGCTAGCAGCATAACATCTTCAAATTTCCCTGTAATTGTGACTACCTTCTTCCATTTTTAACTGGATTAGGATGTGCACCTCTTTGAGCAGGTCATTTTTTTGTCTACCAAATATATCAATTCTTATCAGTTGTTACTTGAAGACTACTCTCAAGAGGGGCATTAGCATGTCTAGCCTGCTACTCAGATAAATGAAGCAGGCTCTGGTGGCTAGGGAAAGCCCATAAACAAAGAAGTGCAGGTGCCAGCAAATTGCACCAAAGTGGTGAGGATGAAAGATATAGGTGGGGCTTGGACACCATTTGACACAGTTCCTCCTGAATATAGGTCAATAATGGAAAACACAGGCAGCCCTTTTATTAGCTTTTGTTTTGGTTTAAGAGAGGAAGGAAGGAAGGGAGGGAGTGACAGAGCATAAAAATCATAGTATATTTATGTAAAGATATTGTTTATATGTAAGAAAACGTTCATATAAAGGTAGAAGAGGGACACAGAGTTCAATAAGCAAGCAACCATATTTTTTAACACTATTTTTTAAAAAAGAAAGGCAACTGTAAAGAATCAAAGGGACTGCCTCCCTTTGAAAGAGATTTATTAAGAGAAACAGAATAATTTTTAGAAAGTTTTATGTTTTCAATGTAATTCATGAGTTCATTGTTCATTTTGGGAAGATGGAGGTGGTAGCAGCATGGTTTTGGAATGTTTCCAAATTCCCACATCAAAACAAACAGAGTAACTACATAGCAAAGCCAAAAACTCCTAGCATTTACAAAAAAACCAAAAGCAACAAACCCAAAAACCCCAGGTAACAAACTGCCCCACAGGCCACAAACGAGGACAAACTACACACAGGTATAAATCTGCATGGTATCAGCTCTGTGCAAGAGGAAGTAGAGGGATGCAACAGGGCATCTGACAGACCTGAGAATAGTAGAACCCCAAAATAGCCAAGGAACTCACTGGAGCATACAGTGGGCCTAACGGAAATAGCAGCTGAAACTGGGAGGGCATGTCTACTCCATTAGCAGGTAATCACAGGAGCCTGCTGTAAGAGGACTGAAGAAGCATAGTCTCTGTGAACTTTCAAAACTTAGCCGCATGGCTCTATCCCAGGACATGGCTCTATCCAAGAACATGGCCCTACCCTAAGCAGTAACTACTAAGGGTGGCATCAAAGTAGATGACAGGGGTGATAAAGGTGAAGAGAAAAAAGGGATCATATGAAGGTGGGGGAGGAAAACAGAGTTCAAAAAGCAAGCCACAATATTTCTGAACTCTGAAGGAAAAACAAAAACAAGACAAAAAACAGACAATAGAGCTCTCTGCAGTTAGAAAAGCTACCTTGAATCATTCCTCCTTCTAAAAATTTGGAAAAACTAACTAAGAAACAGGAAAGTATTGAGGTCAAATCCCATACAAAGTTATTATAAGAAAAGAGAATAAAGAACAAAATAACTCCCCTACCAACAATTAAAGCATGCCAGGGGACTTCCCTGGTGGCACAGTGGTTAAGAATCCACTTGCCAATGCAGGGGACACGGGTTCGAGCCCTGGTTCGGGAAGATCCTATATGCTGCGGAGCAACTAAGCCCGTGTGCCACAACTACTGAGCCCATGTGCCACAACTACTGAAGCCCGTGAGCCTAGAGCCCTTGCTCCACAACAAGAGAAGCCACCACAGTGAGTAGCCTGCACACCGCAATGAAGAGTAGTCCCCACATGTCACAACTAGAGAAAGCCCGTGCACAGCAACGAAGACCCAACACAGCCAAAAATAAATAAAAATAAATAAATTAATTAATTTTTTTAAAAAAGAAAGCATGCTGGAAAGACATGTTCACAGAACAGATTTAAAAAGAGCTAAAAGAAATTAAATAACACAAGACATGAAAGAACAACATAGTTTAGATCAGAAAAACTCAAAATGAGGTGACAATTCAGAAAAGAATTAGAACTAAAAGAAATTTTAGAAACAAAGACTAAACAAGAAGGAACACAAGGGTGAATGAGCACAACAGATAATGCCTTAATAAAATAGAAGGTGAAAAATTAGACAAGTTTTTAAATTCAAAAGAAATGAATAGGTAAAAAGGGATTTGAGAGAAAGTAGCAGTATTGAAAGTAGGAAAAAAGATCAATTATACAGTATTTTTTTTTTTTTTTTTGGCTGTGCTGGGTCTTCATTGCTGCGCATGGGCTTTCTTTAGTTGCGGCAAGTGGGGCTCCTTTTTGTTGCGGTGCACAGGCTTCTAGTTGCAGTGGCTTCTCTTGTTGCGAAGCATGGGCTCTCTAGGTGCACAGGCTTCAGTAGTTGTGGCACACAGGCTCCGTAGTTGTGGCTTGCGGGCTCTAGAGCATGGGCTCAGTAGTTGTGGTGCACGGGCTTAGTTGCCCCATGGCATGTGGGATTTTCCCAGACCAGGGCTTGAACCCGTGTCCCCTGCATTGGCAGGTGGATTCTTAACCACTGGACCACCAGGAAAGTCCTTGACTATATAGTTAATGTAAATTTCTGGTGAAGAAAAATCAAAGCAAGAGAAAAACTAAAAAATATAATTTAAAAAATTTCTGAAATAAAAAATATTGTTATCCTAAGCCTATTATGTGTGTAATATGGGATAAAGTAAGTATAGGATAATCTAATTGTTCCAATCCCTATGTCTCTGAGAACAGAAGTCTCTGTGACAGGAAGGAAATACAGATGTAATATCGAGGTCCAAGATGCTGTAGCATTCCCAAATTTTAATTGGAGGTATAAAGTATTTTATCCTAGAATATGTATATACATAAGCACAGAGCTAGGAGATAGATGGATAGAGAAAAGAAGAAAGGAAGAAGGAAAGAAAGAAAAGAAGAAAGAAAAGAAGAAAAAAAGAAAGAAAGAGAAAGAGGAAAGAAAGAAAGAGAAAAGAAAGAGAAAAGAAAGAGAGAAAGAAAGAAAGAAAGAAGAAAGAAAGAAAGAAAGAAAGAAAGAAAGAAAGAAAGAAAGAAAGAAAGAAAGAAAAAGAAAAGAGAGAGAGGAAGGAAGGAAGGGGGAAGGAAGGAAGGGAGGGAGGGAGGGAGGGAGGGAGGGGAGAAGGATGCAGGAAGGGATGAAAGATGGAAGAAGGAAGAAAGAGAGAGGGGGAGGAAAGGAGATCTTTCCAAGCTCTAACCACTGAAGAGGCCTAGAAACAATGACCAACCCAGTAGCAGTGAGCATCTCTAGAAACCGAATTGTGGTCTTGACATAATATTTCCCATTTAAAAACAAAACGAAACAAACAAAACCAGCAACCAAAAACTAGGGCCTCTTGGAGAAACAGTTGATTCAGGACTTGGGGCAGGAAATGGACAAAATAAACCTGGAACATCTTGTCAGAAAAAGAGCAAGGAAGCTATGAAAGATTACTAGGATTATACAAAAGGATTCAGAGCCAACTTGAAGAGGCTCCTATTGGCCAAAGATGAGACAAATAAGCATATAAATGGATAATTGCAATTTGTTAAAATCAATCAAATGTGAGGAACGAAGTAAGCAGGAAGAGAATAGACAGCATGCACATTCTAGCAAGGCCAAGAGAGAAAGCTTAATGTCAGTTCAAGGGTTTTGTCTTCCACATTAGATTGAACATAGTGACTACTGAATTATGACTCTGTTTGCAAAAATGATTCTAGGACAATCTATTACTCAAGAAAGATCAGAACAGCAATGGGCCTGTTGGAACTTTACCCAGAGTAAGGGGAAGACTGCTGCTACTACTTCATAAAGTTTGAAGGAATGGTGAAAGACAAAAATAATGATTTTTTTACATCTTTATTGGAGTATAATTGCTTTACAAAAAAGTTATGTTTTGATTATAATCCATGTGTCATGTTTATTCAACATACCAGTTACACACATAAATATATGAAATCTGTCCCCATGGAGCAGGTAATCTAGGAAAGATTTTACATGTATACAAATAACTATAATGCAAAATAGTATGAAATACGTGCCACAACAGAGGCACAATCAAAATTCTATAGTTAAGGAGGCAGAAATATCACTTCTGACAATGCTGAAAGAGAGAAGAGTAAGATCTGAGTTGGTCTTTAAAGGAAGAGTGGCATTTAGTGGGCAGAGATGAGAGGGAGAACACACTAGCCTGAAGAAATAGCTTGAACAGAAAATGCAATATAGAAAATGTAGGGAATGTCTTAAAGCACAATAAGAGATTCCACTTGTCTGGAAGGAGAAGGTATGTGATGGAGGAGTGAGAGGCAAGGCTGGAAAGATGGACTGGGACCAGGAAATTGGACAGGGCCTTTATTAAAGATTTGGAATTTATCTTACAGTCAATCACTGAAGGTTTTTAAATGGGAGAAATTTCTACCAACTAAAACAGCATTTTAGGATGCCTGAAGGATGCGTTAAAAGGAAGGGCAGGGCTTCCCTTGTGGCGCAGTGGTTGAGAGTCCGCCTGCCGATGCAGGGGACGCGGGTTCATGCCCCGGTCCGGGAAGATCCCACATGCCACGGAGCGGTTAGGCCCGTGAGCCATGGCCGCTGAGCCTGCGCGTCCGGAGCCTGTGTTCCGCAACGGGAGAGCCACAACAGTGAGAGGCCCGCATACCGCAAAAAAAAAAAAAAACAAAAAAAAAACGAAGGGCATATGGAAGCAGAGAGACCAGTGAGGAGGCCACGGCAATCAGAGAACTGAACTGCCATGGATGTGGAGGAGGTGAAAAGAGAGAGAGGTGCCAGAAATATTCTGAAGGAAAAATCAAAATGGGTTTTTGATGAATGATGATGCATGATTAGATAGGGCATTGAGAAACTGGAAGGGAGTAAGGATAACTGAGGGTCTGAGCTTAGTGATTGCAAAGAGCTGTGACTGGGTTGGGGAGAAGAGAATTTTGTGCTTTATAAACTTGAAATGAGTTTACTAGGAGGAACAGGACAGTGCAAATGAGAGACTGGAGTCAGAGAGAGGGGCTGAGGCGGGAAATAGAGTTTTGGGAGACATGTCTATAAATTCGACTCTGAGAGAGTAAATGAGAACTCAAGGGAGTGCAGAGAAAGAAAAGAAGGGAATCCGTGATAGGCCCTTGGGAGAGACTGATGTTTGGTGTGGGCAGGAATGGATGGAGAGCAGGATGGAGCAGGGCAGAGACCCAGTGCTGTTCTCCTGGGTATGCCGGAGTCTCCCAGTGTTTAGGCTGCCCCCCAGACATGGATTAAATCAACCTAACCAATCCGCCAGGTTCTATTTGAGAATCGGCGCAGTTTAGAGCAGTGCTTCACAACCTAACTGTGGTGAAAGACCAGTTTTCTTCTTTCCATTTTGTTGTCATCAATACCTTTGTAAAATCAATAGAAGTTAATTAATAGAAAAATGATTAAGTGCTTGGATGTTGTGGCAATGTCAAATTGCTGTAAAATTTTCTGTGGGCTTACTTTCAATGTCTGTACTAACATTGTGAATATAAAATAAACACCAGTACACCCGAGTAGCACTAAGAAGAACTGAGTCAGGATACTATTCCGGGTGCTGTCGTTAGCACTCTGTGTAGGCAAGCTTTTTAATTTCACTGGGCTTATGTTCACTTGTTTGTAAAGTAAGGGAATTAAATTTGCCCTAAAGTCTAGAACATACGGTCCTTAAACATTAGTTGACCCTGAAAGGGCCTGGCTAAATTATCATTCTGCCCATACTCGCTTCCTTGCCCAAGTAAGGTTTTCTTCTTCTGGGAGACTTTTCCCCCTCCTTTCTAGTATTTTGAGGTGCAAAGCTGTGTGTTGAGGCTGGAAGACTAATCAGAGAAAAACAATCCTCCAGGGGGCCAGATTTTCTGCAAAACTATTCTGAGCTAATCTCTAATTATCTCTAATTGCGTCACATAGAAATCACAGGAAATCTAAAACAAAAACACTAACCCTGAACCACAGATCCCAGCTTACACACAGGATCCATGACTCAGTAGCTCAAGGTTCCAGGCTACCAGCACCTTGCCCAGATCTGAGTGTGCACTTTTCCACATCCACCAGCTGACTTGACATGGTCAGTGGCATTTATCATATCCTGTTCGTCTTATATGCTCCAAATGCCAAACATAATGCGAGGCATGCAGTAGAGGTTCAATAACTCTTTCTCAAATAAATAAACGAATGAGAAACACTCATTTCCTTCAAAAGCCTTCCATACCTCCAGGCTGACACTACTAAGTTTTTCCTTATTCAGTGTCCCCTTAGCACTTACTCTGTGAAGAAATTACCCATTTCCTGCCATTCACTATAGGAACTGTGATTCACATCTCTAGAAAATACCTGTTTGGACTGAATTGTGTCCCCTACATTCCTCTGCCTTCCAAATTCATGTTAAAGCCCCACCCCCAGTGTGGCTATATTTGGAGACAGGACCTATAAGGAGGCCATCAAGATTAAATGAAGTCATAAGGATGAGTCATCAGTCTGATAGGGCTGGTGTCCTTATAAGAAGAGGAAGAGATTTCCCTCTCTCTCTCCCACTGTCTCTGCACACTACAGAGGAAAGGGCTTGTGTGGACACAGTGAGAAGGTGGCCATCTGCAAGCCAAGAAGAGTCCTCACCAGAAACAGACTTTGCCAGCATCTTGATCATGGACTGTGAGAAGCTAAATTTCTGTTGTTTAAGACACCCAGTCTGTGATATTTTGTTATGGCAGCCCAAGCGCACTAATATAATGCCCTTCCTTGATTTCTCCCATGCAAACATCAGAAAAAAGTGACTGCGATTCCCCCACATAGAAAGCCTCTAACTCCCCTTTACCATAACCTGAGGGGATCAGGGGATTATGCTTTGGGACGTTATATTTCATACCACAGAATCATCAACACAGGCGCAGCCCACCTCTTAGGGACAAAGCTGTTTTTATAGACCGTGAGGCAAACACCTAAACTAATTAAATGGTTTTTAAACTTTTTGCAGTCATAGACTCCTTTGAAAACTGATGTAAGTTCTACAGTAGCACTGTCTACCTGAACTTTCTGAGATGATGAAAATGTTCTATAATCTGCATTGTCCAATATGGAAGCTACTTAGCCAGAAATGACTATCAAACTTTTGAAATGTGGCTAGTGCAACTAAGGAACTAAATTTCTAATTCCATTTAATTCTAATTTGTTTAATTCATTTAAATTTAAATAGTCACATGTGGCTAGTGGCTACCATATTGTACACCACAGCTCTTTATAGTGTCTAGGCTTCTAAAAATGCATATATATACTTACACTCAAAATTTTGCAAACCAGTGTTGGGGAGTCCAGTAACAGCCATTAACAGCAATATCTACTCAGGTCAGGTGACCTGTATTAAAAACAAAGACCTATGCAAGAATGAATTTTTTTCAGTGTACAGTTGATGTGTGATTAGTAATTAGAAGCAACACAGAGCAGATAAAAAGCCCAATTTCTGTAGTCTAAAAAGTAGTCAACTAGTGCTTACTAGGTTCTTAATATACATATCCAGCTCAACACCTCTGGCTAATGAAAGATGTCTATGCACTCCTTCTGTATCCACACTGATTCCTATGCCTTTGGGGAAACAGAAGAGGTAGTACAATAACAATGGCTTTCAGAGTTTAATAAATCTGGGTTCAAATTACAGCTCCCTTTATTTTAATCAGAATAGATTTTTTAATATACTAACAAACAATTCCCACATCTCAGTGTTTAACAAAAGTTTGCTTCTCACTTTTCAAATATCTGCTTGGTGCAACTATAGGGCACCACTCCTTCAGTGGTGACTCAACAGGCTTTCTCCATACATAGTTTCATCATCTGAGTACGAGGGGAGGGGAGAGACTGAAGACATTTGAGGGACTTTTCACTGCTACATCTCATATCTCATTGATAAGAACTATTACTCAGCCCCACTTAATTACCAGGGAGATGGGAAGCAAACTTTTCATGTCTAGGAAGGAAAAACATTACACTAAATGTTGATAAACACAAAGCATTGTCTTCTGCTATGCTCTCTAACCACATAAACCTGACAATTTAATTAACCTTTCTTAGTTACCTCATTTGAAAAATGGTGATAATTATATCTACTTAATAAAATGAATGTACATGTGTAAAGTTCATTGCACAATGTTTTGCACATTGTGGGAACTCAGTGATAGTGGATTCTTTTCCTTCACTGGAAAAGGGATAGTGTAGCAAACTTGCAACAACCCAACAGACTCACAGAACAGCACGTCACATCATGTCTCAAACTACCATAGCTCTGATCTAATTCTTCCTGCTCTTAACTATTTTTCCTCCCACTCGGTCCACCAACAACCTCTTACCTTTATGTAATTTTTAAGATGGACCTTTTGTTGTTTCTATTAGCAGGTATGGGTAATTAACCATAATTATCACAACCAGTAGCTCTAATAATTAGTAACTATACAGAGAAAGCTTTAATGTAAAATTATAATAAAGTCAGAGTTCTAAAATATAAAACTCATAGATAAAAGGTGTTTTCCCCCTCTCTTCCCTCCTTTTCATACATACTACATAGCCTGAAGTGAATGACATATTTGTTATATACTTGCAATTGTTAGTAAAGGCAGATCTGAATAACATTATCAATCACTTTGAGCTAACTGATTTTTATACAGTAGTATATCCGGCAACTGTAGAATATATATTCTTTTCAAGTGCATATGGTGTGTTCTCTAAGGTAGACCAATGCTGGAATATAACAAGTCTCAATCAATTTAAAATTACCGAAAATGTGCAGAGTATGTGCTCTGACAACAACTGAATTACAAATCAATAGTAAGATATTTAGAACAACTCCCTAGTTTGGAAATTAAACAACAGACTTCTCAATAGTCTATGGGTCAAAGAAGAAATCATAAGAAGAATTAGAAACTATTTTGAATAGAATGATAATGAAAATATATCAAAGTTTGTAAATGCAGCTAAAGCAGTGCTTAGAGGAAAATATAGTTTTAAATGCTTATTTTAGAAAAGAAGAAAGGTCAAAATTAATGGACTAAGTTTAGAGCTCAAAAAACTAACAAAAGAAAAGCAAACTAAACCTAAAGTAGTAGAAGGAAGAAAATAATAAAGAGAAGATATAAATACATTGAAATAAAATAAGCAAACAACAGGGAAAGTTACCAAAAACAAAAGTAAGTTCTTTGAAAAGATCAACAAAATCGATAAAGTTCTAGCTAGAAAGAACATAGATTTCCAATATAAGAAATAAAAAAGAAGTTATCCCCACACATCACACATACATTAAAAAGACAATAAAGGAACTATAATGAATAAGTTTATACAAATTTGACATCTTAGATGAATGGACAAATTCATTAAAGAAATTATATCTGTTATCAAAATCTTCTCAGAAAGAAGACTATAGACCCAGATGACTGCACTAGTGTATTCTATCATATATTTAAGGAAAAAATCTTACATAAATCTTATTGGTTCATAGTAGAGAAAGGAAGTTTTCCCAACTAGTTTTATGAGGTCAGTGTGTCCAAAATATCAAAACCTGACAAGAATATTATAAAATATAGAAAAAGGAGAAATAAAGATACAGAGAGAGAGAGGCAGAGAAAGAGACATAGAGAGAGAGAAAGGAAGAAGGAGGGAGGTAGAGGGAAAAATTACAGACCAATATACCTCATGGACATAGATGTAAAATGTCCACAAAATATTAGCAAATCAAATTCAGCTATATATAAAATGGATAATATATTATAACCAAATAGTGTGTATTAAGTTTAGTTTAACATTCAAATATCAATGTAATTCACAAAAAAGGGAGAAAAAGTATATGGTAGTTTCAATAGATAAAAATAAAGCATTTAACAAAATTCAACTCATTGATGATTTTAAAAGTCTGAGATTTTTTTATTGGAAAAGCCCTACTTGGAGTACATATATTTTTTATTTTCAGAGTCCCTTCAATGTCACAAAGAGTAAGTTATTTGAATTTGCAAAAGTTAATGTAGTGGTGGAACACTGATAATCATCATTCAGCAAGGCAACAGGCATGATAGCCAAGTATACCAAAAATTCTAAATTTACTATATTAAATGATTTGCAATTTGAGAGAGAGAGAGTCCTGAGAATCAGATCTTTAAAAAAAAAAAACTCATAAAACTATGAATATAAGGGACTTTCCACAATTTGACAGAGGTCATTGTCAAGAACTGTAAACAGTTTTTACTCTACTTACAAGTTAACAAATCAGCCTGTCATGGATGCTGGCAGAAGACACAAATCTCCTAGGTCCACTGTAAAGGACAGTTTATTTCTCATAACAATAGCAGTAGCTAGAGTATTATCATTTTCTTGTGCTACTTTCTCAAGCCCCAATTTCACAGGATGACACAATGAGGGCTAGGTGCCACCTGCACACACAGTAGCTTACATTACAGAAGAGAAACACTGAGTTTAGTGAAGTCAAATCTCTTGTAATGGGCTGCAAGCAACCCTGCCCAACATTTGCCCCAGAGGGAGACATTATCATATTGGACAGTAAACAGATCCACCCTTTGCTCTGGAGGGAGACACTATATATTTTAAGGCTTTTTGCTATACAAATATCCTTGAAAAGGTAGTCCAGAACAAAATAGTGCTTAGTACATCTGCTTGCAAGATGTGTAGCAACAGGAGACTCATGGAGAACTGTCTCCTCAAAGGTGACATATATCCTATAGCTAACATAACTAATGATAAATATCAAATGCTTTTGCCACAAGATCAGGAGCATGGAAAGGATGCACTGTCATATCACTTCGATTCAACATTGTACTGAAGGTCCTAATCATTGTAATAAAACAGAAAAAATAAATAAAAGCATAAAGCTTAAAAAGCAAAAGCAAAACTATTTCTATATGCAAATGACATAACTGTTCACATGGAAAATCCTACAGAACTACAAAATGACTACTAGAAATAAGTCAATTTAGTTGTGATAAAGTTACATAATAATATCATTAATATAAAAAACTCAATTGTATTTTTATTCATACTAGCAGGAATCAAAGAGCAGAATACCATTTACAATTACGTAAAAACCAAAATATTCATTAATTTCAGATGTTCAAAACACCTACAATGGAAGCTACAAAATACTGCTGAGATAAAAAAAAGATTTAAATAAATGAAGAGCTTTACCATATTCATGGAGTAGAAGATTCAATCTCGTTAAGATGTCAATTCCGTCCAAATTTATCTATAGATTCAACACCCCCAGTAAAAATTCCAACGGGATTGTTCTGGTAGAAACTGACATGCTTATTTATAATTTTATATGAAAATTCAAAGGACCTAGAATATCCAAAGCAATCTGGGAAAAAGAAGAAAAAATTTGGAGGACATACACTACCTGATTTCAAGTCTTCTATGAAGCTATATCAATCAAGACCAGGTGTATTGGCATAAGAGTTGACAAGTAGATCAAAGGTACAGAAGAGAAAATCCAGAAATAGACTCATACTTTTAAGATCATCTGATATTCAACAAAGATACCAAAACAACCCGACGGAGAAAGGAAAGTCCTTTAAACAAAGGGGATGGGGTGGGGATGGGAGCTGAACATGGACCCATACCTCATCCATATACATAGACCTAAAGTTAAACACAATAACTAAAATGATAGAGTCTTTAGAGGAAAAACAGCAAATAGGTTCATGTTTAAGGGTAGAAAGGTTTTTTAAAAAGGATATAGAAAGCAAAGGAAAAAAATGGAAAAATTAGACCTCATCAAACCTAAATAGTCTACTCCTGGGTTTCCCTGGTGGCGCAGTGGTTGAGGGTCCGCCTGCCGATGCAGGGCACACGGGTTCGTGCCCCGGTCCGGGAAGATCCCACATGCTGCGGAGCGGCAGGGCCCTTGAGCCATGGCCGCTGAGCCTGCGCGTCCGGAGCCTGTGCTCCGCAACGGGAGAGGCCACAACAGTGAGAGGCCCGCGTATAGCAAAAAAAAAAAAAAAAAGTCTATTCCTCAAAAGACAAAACTAAGAAAATGAATAAGCAAGCTATAGACTAGAAGCAAATATCTGAAAAACATACATATGCCAAAGTTCCAGTGCAGGATTTATAAAAAACTACAAATGAAAAATAAAGACTAACAGCCCAATAAATACGGGCAAAGTATCTAAATGGACACTTCACAAAAGAATACATATAAATGGCCAGCAAGCAAGCAGAAAAAAATGTTCAACAGTATTAGTCAACAGGGAAATGCAAATTAAAACCTTAAGATCAAAACTAAAGCCACCAGAATGGCTAAAATTAAAGACTGACAACATGGATGTTGATGAGGTTTTGAAGCAATTAGATCTCTCATGCATTCATGATGGGAATGTAAAATAGTATCTCATCTTTTTTGTGGTGAGAACATTTAAGATCTACTCTTTCAAGTATATGATTCTGTATTATTAATTATAGTCACTATGCTGTACATTAGATCCCCAAAGCTTATTCATCTTGTAACTGGGAGTTTGTACAACATCTCAGTTTTCTCCCACTCCCCAACCCCTGGCAACCACAATCCTAGTCTCTGTTTCTCTGAGTCAGCTTTGTAAAATTCCATGTATAACGTGATATAATACAGTTTTTTCTCTGTCTGACTTACTTCACTTAGCATAACGCCCTCAAATCCATGTTGCCACAAACGGCAGGATGTCCTTCTTTCTCTTTGGCAAATAATATTCCTGTGTGTTTGTATGTGTGTGTATACATATGTATGTATACATACATATGTATACATATATATATATATATATATATATATATATATATATATATATGCACCACATCTCATTTATTGATTCATCCATTGACACTTGGGCTGTTTAAATATTTTGGCTATTGTGAGCAGTGCTACAACGAACATGGGGGTGCAGATATCTCAAGACCCTGTTTTCCTTTCCTTCATATATCTACTGAAGAGGTGGAATTGCTGGATCATATGGTAGTTCTAGTTTTAAGGAACATCCATAATGTTTTCCAGGGTGGCTGAATGAATTTACACTCCCAACACCAGCACAAAAGGATACCCTTTTCTCCACATCCTTGCCAACACTTCCCTGTTGAAGAGGTAGGAAGATGAAGAGAGCCCTCCCAGGTCTTTTGACCTGGTATGGAGTGCCAAGCACCAGATTCCCTTCTGGTGTTTGCATAGGTGGGAGCTTCCCTAGCTGACCCTGGTGAAAAGAGTAGCCTTGAATGATCTTAATTCCAATGGCAAATCTGCTTATACCTTCTAGGTTCCCCTGCTCCCTCTCTAAGCTCATTCTTTGGGTTATCTCTCTCACTTTTTTTCCCCATTCTTTCCCAACCCAAACATTCTATACCCTCTAGACTGACCTGCTGATCATCTCATCAACAAAGAATGTGGATTCTGAGGTTGATACACTTTGACTCAAGATTCTAGCTGTGTTGCTCATTATCTTAGTGATGTGGAACACAAGTTGCTTCACGTCACTAAGCCTCAGTTTTCTCATCCGTAAAAAGGGGGGAACTTGTACATTTCTCAAAGGGTTGTGGAGCTTCAGTGGGCTCATGTTATGGTTATTTATTGCTGAATAAAAAACGTTCCTGGATCTTAGTGGGTTAAAAAAAAAAAAGTATCTCATGTTAGAAAAAGATGTGACAGGATTTTTTGTTCTTGAATGAAACTACATATACATCTACCTCATGATTCAACAATTCTACCCCTAGGAATTTACCCAAAAGTTAAAAACAGGTAATGTCATTAGAATAGCAGAGTAGAAGGATCCAATGCTCATCCCCCCAACAACTACATACTGAGGAAAATAACTCTAGGACAACTCCAGAATACAATACAGTAGCTTCAGAAATCCTGAGGAGCACAAAAACTAAGGATGGCACATAGAAAAGTGTAGAAAGCAAACCTGTGTCATCTCATCCCCCAGTGTGGCACAGCTTATTGCCAAGAGGGATGAGTGTGACCATCCCCTATGGGGAAAAAAGAGGACCAGAGGACCTCAACAGCCCTAATCACTGCTGAGGATACTCTAGCTTTTGCCAAAGACTCCCACTGTCTACACCTATGCTGAATCCAGCTGATGGAGCTGCCTAGAGTCACCCCCACTGTCACCTACTCCCTGCTGGCCCCCAAGCAGCAGCTGCATCCTCCCCCCAAGGGCCAGAGCTGCCTCTGCGCAATGCTGCCCCCTCTCCAGGGCCAGAGCCATATGTACACTGCTGGATCCCTCAGTTCCCAGTGCCAGAGCTGACACCCCTCTTCCACAAACATGCACTCGCCCTGGACCCTATCTCTGCAACTACTACACATGAGCCTGTGCCTGAGACTTCTGCTGCACTACTGCTGCAGCAAATGCCCATGCATGCTGGACCCACACCCAGAGGTATCCTGGCTGTGACTTGCTCAAATGAAATAAAAACACAGTAAACAGCAAGACAAAAGCATGTGAAAGCACAAATCTCACAAAGGTAAATATATACATACGTAGACCTGTCTATAACACAGTAAAGGTGGTGTATAAATTATTTTTAACCCTAATATAAAGCTTAAACATTTGTTTGTGGGTATACAATATAAAAGGAAACCAAATGTCTACAAGAACACAAAGTGCTGGAGGTGGGAAGAGTAAAAGGACAGTGCTTTGTACGAAACTGAAGTTTTGTTATCAATTTAAAATAGAAGGTTATAACTACAAGATATTTTATGCAAGTCTTGAGCTAACCAACAAGAAAACATATAACAGATACACAAAAGATGCAAAAAAAATCAAAGCAAATCACTATAAAAAATCATGAGAGGAACAGAGGGACAAAACAACTGAAAGACAAACAGAAAACAACAAAATGGTAATGTTAAATCATCACTTATCAATAATTTAACTTAAAATATTAAACTCACCAATCAAAAGGCACAAAGTGGCCAAATGAATTTAAAAGACCAAGGTCTATCTATATCCTGTCTGCAGAAACTTGCTTTTAAATTAAAGATACATGTAGACTGAAAGTGAAGAAATGGTAAAAGATATTTCATACAAATGGTAACCAAAGAAAGCAGAGTTCACTATAATCATATCGGATAAAATATACTTTGTCTAAATCTGTCTCAAGAGACAAAAAAGGTCATTATATAATGATAAAATAATCAATTCAGGGCTTCCCTGGTGGTGCAGTGGTCGAGAGTCCGCCTGCCGATGCAGGGGACACGGGTTCGTGCCCCGGTCCGGGAAGGTCCCACATGCTGCAGAGCGGCTAGGCCCGTGAGCCATGGCCGCTGAGCCTGCACGTCCAGAGCCTGTGCTCCGCAACGGGAGAGGCCACAACAGTGAGAGGCCCACATACCGCAAAAAAAAAAAAAAGAATCAATTCAACTGGAAGATATAAAAATTATAAATACATAACACACTCAACATCAGAGTATCAAAAGTAAATACTGACAGATCTGAAGGCAGAAACTGACAGCAATGTAATAATAGTAGGGAACTTCAATATCCTGCTTACAATAATGGATAGAACATCCATCCAGAAAATCAATAAAGAAACAGCTGACTTGAACACTATAGATCAATGGAAGTTCATATACAGGACTTTCTACACAACAGCAGAAGAATACACATCCTTCTCAAGTGCACACGGAACACATTCCCCAGGAGAGATCACGTTAGGTCACAAGTCAACAAATTTAAGAAAACTGAAACCATTCCAAGTATTTTTTATAACCACTTGGAATAAAACAGATCAATAACAGGCAAGGAAACTGGAAAATTCACAAATACATGGAAATTAAACAACACACTCTTGAACAACGATTACGTCAAAGACAAAATCAGAAAAAAAGTTTAAAAGTACCATTGGACAAACAAAAATGAAAACACAACATGCCAAAAACTATGGGATGCAGGTAAAGCAATAATAAGAAGGAATTTTTTAGTGATAAATGGCTACGTTAAAAAGAAGAGCACAAATAAACAACCGAAATTTACACCTCAACAAACTAGGAAAAGAACTAAGCCCAAATTTAGCAAAAGGAAGGAAATAACAAAGACCAGAGCAGAAAAAAAAAAAGAATAGAGACTAGCAAGACAATAGCAAAGATCAAAGAAACTTTAGGTAGACTAAGAAAAAAAGAGAGAACACAAAATCAGAAAGAAAAGAGACATTACAACTGATAACACAGAAATACCAAGGATCATAGGAAACTACTATGAATGATTATATGCCAACAAATTAGATAAACTAGAAGAAATGGATGAATTATACTAGAAATACACAAACTATCAACACTGAATCATGAAGTAACAGAAAATCTGAACAATAATGCGTAAGGAGACTGAATCAATAATCAAAACCTCCCAACAAAGAAAACTGCAGGACTGCTTGGTTTCACTAGTGAATTCTACCAAACATTTAAGAAGAATACCAATCCTTCTCAAAGTCTTCCAAAAATTTGAAGAAGAAGGAACACTTCCAAACTTACTTTATAAGGTCAGCAATATCCTGACATCAAAACCAGACAAGAACACTGCAAGAAAAGAATATTATACGGCAATATCCCCAATGAACATAGATGCAAAAATCCTCAACAAAATATTAGCAAACCAATTTCAACAATACATGAAAGGAATCATACACCATGATCAAGTGAGATTTATTCCTGGGATACAAGGATGATTCAACATATGCAAATCAATAAATGTTACATCGCATTAATAAAATGAAGGATAAAAATCACATGATCATCCCAGTATATGCAGAAAAAGCATTTGATGAAATTCAACATCCTTTCATGATAAAAACTCTCAACAAATTAGGTACAGATAGAAGGTATCTCAACATAATAAAACCCATTTATGGATAAGCCCACAGCTAACATCATACTCAATGGCAAAAAGCTAAGATCAGGAACAAGACAAGGATGCCCATTATCACCAGTGATAGAATTCAACAGCAAAAAACAACAAAAACAAAAACACAACCCAATTGAAAAATGAGCAAAGTACTTGAATAGATATTTTTCCAAAGAAGACATCCATATCGCTAACAGGTACATGAAAAGATGCTCAACATCACTAATCATCAGGGAAATGCAAATCAAAACCACAATGAAGTATCAACTCACATCTGTTAGGATGGCTATTATAAAAAAAAAACAGAGATAACAAACGATGGTGAAGATACAGAGAAAAGGAAACACTTGTACATTGTTAGGGAATGTAAACTGGTACAACCACTATGGAAAACAGTATGTAGATTCCTCAATAAATTAAATAGAACTACCTTATGATCCAGCAATCCCATGTCTTTGGGATATATCCAAAGGAAATAAAATCATTATCTCAAGGAGATATATGTACTCTCATATTTGTTGCAGCATTATTCACAATAGCCAAGATTTCAAAACAACCCAAATGTTCTTTGAAGGGGATGTGGTATATGGCGATTGGAATTCTGGAGTCCACTGGTATCTAACCCAGCAGAGGCTTTTGACCTCTATTTAGTGAATGAACATATTTGGGCTCCGTAGTGGTAATTGTAGCAGCAGCAATATCAAGGGGAATAATAATAATCAAAGCAATAACAATTTTCTTTAACATTTTCAAAATGTGTTCACTGTGGTTGTCATGGAGGCATGCCACTCAAATCTCCCTTCTGGAGAGAGCCTCCTGCAAGGAGTGTAATAAGCTGATGGCTTCCAGCCGCCACACCTTTGGGATCTGCACACAGCAGTAGAACCAGGACATTCCTGGCAGATGGGGTGCTTCTCTAATAGGCAATCTGCGCTCCTGGATCCCCATTAATCTGTCCTGACACTTTCTTGGACCTGCACTGCAAGATGAGACTCTTTCTCCCCAAGTCTCCTTTCTTCTCTTTCTCTT
This sequence comes from Hyperoodon ampullatus, assembly GCF_949752795.1. Classification (NCBI taxonomy): domain Eukaryota; kingdom Metazoa; phylum Chordata; class Mammalia; order Artiodactyla; family Ziphiidae; genus Hyperoodon; species Hyperoodon ampullatus. Next base: position 87,697,297 of record NC_136918.1, on the reverse strand, counting down.
TTCACAGCTGTCTCACCTGCATCGTGGTCTCCCCTCGACTACTGTTAATATATACACTGCAATATTATTCAGCCTTAAAAAAATTAGGAAACCCTGTCATTTGCAACATGGATTACTCAGGAGGGCATTTCACCAGAAATAAGCCAGATAGAAGAATACCTCAGGTTATCCTTTATATGTGGAATCTTTAAAAAAAATTTTTTTAAAAAGGCAAACTCATAGAAATAAAGAGTAGAATGGTGGTTTCCAGGGGCTGGGAGAAAAGGGGAGAGGTTGGTGAAATGTTATATAAACTTTGTTATTAAATGAATAAGGTATGAGGATCTAAGGATAGCACAGTGACTACAGTTGATAACAGTGCATTGTACAGTTGAAATTTAGGTAAGAAAATAAATCTTAAGCATCCTCACCAAAAAAAGAAAAAAAAAGTAAATATGTGAGATGATGCGTGTGTTGTGAGAATCCTTTACAAATTATTCATATATCAAACCATCACATTGTATATTTTAAATACATTATAATTTTATCAATTATACATCAATAAAACAAAAAAAAATTTTAATCCATTCTCATTTTAGAAAGGTAGATATGAAGGACATATCTCAGGGAAAATGTCAGATGATTGAAACTGCAAATAACTGCAAGCAAACACTGGGTAAACTGGATCTCATTGTTCTTCAATAAATGAAGGGGTGAGGATCTCAAACATAAAGGATGTTGACCAATATCATCCACCTCCTTCCCTCATTAAAATAAAAAACCCAAAGAGAAAGTGGGAGTTTTTGATAACTGCCATATTCAGAATGCTTAAATGCTTAATCTTGTGCTATTCCACTGCCCTCTGCTGGATGTGATAATTCTGACCTCAAAACCAGAAGTTCTAGAGTGGCAGCAATTGTAATCATTATCGTCATCACACTAGCTACAGCATGAATGTGCTAAGTGCTTTACATGCATCATCATCTTCAACCCTCCTAACAATTCTATGGCTAGAAAATGTTAGCCTCTCTTTGTAGGTGAGGTATCTGGAGGTTCAGAACCAAGGTCACACAATTAAAGGGAACTGGGAATTCAATATTGGCTCTAGAGATAGCTCTTAGCTACTTCCTGTTCCCTAAATATAAACTTCATGCTATCAGCTGTACTGGGAGATAAATCTGGAAAGGTATTACCTTCTGAGACCAGTTGATTCACTATTAACAATGGAATCACAAAAATGATTTTTATTTTAAAAAGCTCCCTCAAAATATCTTCCTCTAATTTTTCCTTAAGAAGCCCCAAAATTTATCAAAAAGGAAGTTTACTCCTCAACTAAGGGCAAGAGAGTGTTTCTCAAAGTGTGATCCATGAATCAACCTCCTTCATTAAAATCTTGTGGGTTGCTGGTTCAATACACAGAACCCCAGGCACCAGGATGTGTCACAGGAGTAGAGAGGACAGGACTTGCCGCTGAGAGATGTGATATGTATTAGTGGGAGAGGGGCGGGCAGAGAGAGAGTATGACTCCAGGAATTTTGGCTCAGTAACCGGCGGGGGGGTGGGGGTGGGGTTGATAGTGACGTCAAGTGTGGAAAATTGGAAGAAGTGAGAGGGGTTTTATTGTTATCAGTTCAGTTGTGGTAGTTGCTGTTTGGCAGTGAATATAAAATCAGGAGTTTTGGTTTAGACATGTTATGTTTGAGATGTCAAAGAGGATAACCAAATAAAAACGGAAAATAGAGGAAACTACAAAGGAAATAACTGACTTTTAAAACTTACAATATGTTTAAGATCTATCCATGTTGTTTCATGTGTATCTATTATGTAACTAATTGCTGTACAGTACCTGGTATCCCTACCAATGATTAATCCCCAGATTGCTTCCAACTCCTGTCACCATAAACAAAACAACAATGAACATTCTATAGGTCCCCTGTAATATAATAATAAATATGTATGTTGGTCTCTGTCTCCAGTTCCTAATACAGGGCTCCTAAGATCCTTAAAAATTCCTAAGTGATAAGAGCACTAAGAATATCTTTGGACTTCCCTGGTGGTGCAGTGGTTAAGAAACCTCCTGCCAATGCAGGGGACACGGGTTCGAACCCTGGTCCGGGAAGATGCCACATGCCGCGGAGCAACTAAGCCTGTGCGCCACAACTACTGAGTCTGTGCTCTAGAGCCCACAAACCACAACTACTGAGCCCGTGTGTCACAACTACTGAAGCCCGCGTGCCTAGAGCCCGTGCTCCCCAACAAAGAGAAGCCACCGCGATGAGAAGCCTGCGCACTGCAACGAAGAGTAGCCCCCACTCGCCACAACTAGAGAAAGCCCGCGCACAGCAACGAAGACCCAATGCAGCCAAAACTAAATAAATATATTTTAAAAAAATAAAATAAAGTTTTTTTAAAAAAAGAACATCTTTTGTTCTGTCAAGGTAATTCTAGGTGGACTCTTTAATCGGGGTTCATAACCAGGAAGACAAAGCCATGATCAGAAGCTTAGACTTTTCAGCCCCACCTCCCCATCCTCCAGAGAGGGAAGAGGGGCTAGAAACAGAGTTAGTTAATCATAACCATGCCTATGTGAGGAATTCTCTATAAAATCCCAATAGTATGGTGTTTGGAGAGCTTTCAGTTTGGCGAACACATCCACTCTGAGAGGGTGATGCACCCGCACTGCACAGCAACAGAAGCTTCTGGACCCAGGACCTTCCTAGACCTCACCCTTCATCTAGCTGTTCATCTGTACCCTTCATGTCCTTTAATAACTGATAAATGTTGTGTTTCCCTGAGTTCTGTTAGCCACTTCGGCAAGATAATTGAATCTGAGGAGACATACTTAACGTGACCAGGTACTACCAGATTCCTCTCTAAAATGGCTGTACCACAAAGGAAACCATTGACAAAATGAAAAGACAACCTACTAAATGGGAGAAAATATTTGCAAATGATATGACTGATAAGGGGTTAATATCCAACATATACAAATAGCCCATACAACTAAACATCAAAAAAAAACAAACAACCCAATTTAAAAATGGGTAGAACAGAATAGACATTTTTCCAAAGAGGAAATGCAGATGGCCAACAGGCACATGAAAAGATGTTCAATATCACTAATCATCAGGGAAATGTAAAACAAAACTACAATGAGATATCACCTCACACTTGTCAGGATGGCTATCATCAAAAAGAACACAACAAATGTTGGCAAGGATGTGGAGAAAAGGGAACTCTCTCACACTGTTGGCTGGTATGTAAACTAGTGCAGTCACTGTGGAAAACAGTATGGAGGTTTCCCAAAAAACTAAAAATAGAGCTACCATATGACTCAGCAATTCCACTCCTGAGTATATATCCAAAGAAAATGAAAATAACTCAAAAAGATACATGCACCCCAATGTTCATAGCAGCATTATTTACAATAGCCAAATATGGAAGCAACCTAAGTGTCCCTCAACAGATGAACAGATAAAGAAGATGTCGTATATATACACAATGGAATACTACTCAGCCATAAAAAAGAATGAAATTGCGTCATTTGCAACAACACAGATGGACCTGGAAGATATTATGCTAAGTGAAATAAGTCAGTGAAAGACAAGTACTATATGATATCACTTATACGTGGAATCTAAAAAATTTTTAAAAAAGAATGAATATAACAAAACAGAAAGAGACTCACAGATATAGAGAACCAACTAGTGGCTACCAGTGGGGAGAGGGTAGGGAGGAGGGGCAAGTCAGGGGTAGGCGATTTAGAGGCACAAACTACTATGTATGAAATAAATAAGCTACAAGGATATACTGTACAGCACAGGGAATATGGCCAATATATTATAATAACTTTAATTGGAGTATGACCTATAAAAATACTGAATCACTGTTGTATACCTGAAACTAATATAATATTGTAAATCAACTATACTTCAATAAAAAAAGAGGCAAAAACAAAAATAAAATGCACATACAGCTCAAAAAAATCTGTAGTTTTGTAGTACTGTATCAATGTTAATCTCTTAGTTTTGATAAATGCATCATGGTTATAAGATATTAACACTAGAGGAAGCCAGAAGAAGGGTGTATAGGACTTGCAGTTCTTCTGTAAATCTAATATTATTTCAAAATAAAAAGTTATAAAACAAAAGAAAAAACTATTACCATTTGCTACTACTTATGCAAACTGAATGTTTACAAATGCCACAAAACTAATATAAAAAATAAACTAGGTGCAAAGACTTGTAAGATTGCCGTGCGTAATCTGAATCCCAATTCTAAGTTCATTAAAACATTAACTTCATTGTTTATCAAACCAACCCCATTTTTCTTAATGAGTGCTAGAAATCTGAACTCATAAAAACACATTTATACCATTAACATATCCACTTTTAGAGTCATGTACCACAATGTTCACTGCAGCACTATTTACAATAGCCAGGACATGGAAGCAACCTAAGTGTCCATCAACAGATGAATGGATAAAGAAGATGTGACACATATATACAATGGAATATTACTCAGCCATAAAAAGAAACGAAATTGAGTTATTTGTAGTGAGGTGGATGGACCTAGAGTCTGTCATACAGAGTGAAGTCAGAAAGAGAAAAACATACCGTATGCTAACACATATATATGGAATCTAAAAAAAAAAAAAAAAAAGGTTCTGACAAACCCAGGACAGGAATAAAGACGCAGATGTAGAGAATGGACTTGAGGACATAGGGAAGGGGAAGTTGGGATGAAGTGAGAGAGCAGCATTGACATATACACACTACCAAATGTAAAACAGATAGCTAGTGGGAAGCAGCTGTGTAGCACAGGGAGATCAGCTCAGTGCTTTGTGACCACCTAGAGGGGTGGGATAGGAAGGTTGGGAATATGGGGATGTCTGTATACATACAGCTGATTCACTTTGTTATACAGCAGAAACACACCATTGTAAAGCAATTATATTCCAATAAAGATGTTAAAAAAAATCCACTTTTGTTTTATGCATTAGGCACCCACGTAAAGATTTCAATTGGAAAAAAAGATCTTCTGATTTATGCCACCTAGTGGTGATTGAGATAAATATGACTGCTGGCTTAAAAAAAAAAAAAAGATTTGACGGTTATCTGTACTATAAATAAGGCTTAACTGGGAGAAAAATGTTGACAATGTGATAACATCTATTACTACATATCATTTAGATTACAGGTATTCAAAAATAGGATATTTCAGTAAAATCAGTTTGGAAGATTAATTCAAATAAAGCCAGAAGAGTAGCTTGCTGCCTACATGAGCAAGCAGGATATCTGATGTGTATTTTAAGATGACACCCATGTTTACATCTCTCTAATATGCAATATCAAACACCACCTTAATTCTATCAAGATTTTCATTATGAAGAGTTCCTTAAAACACAAAAATTGGGTTACAATTGGAAAAGTGGTAAAAATAAAGGGGCACTGAAGGTAAGGCGAGTATTCTTGAATGATGAGGAATACAAACCAAGAAACAAACCAAGAAACCTTTGTTCCTTAGAGGCAGGGTTAGCCACTCCCACTACGTGCAAGATGGAAAGAAAGGGGACGAGGGGGCAATGTGGGGTACGAAGAGAATGTAACAGGAGTCCTCAAAGGGCCTGGGTTCTACTCTTTGGCTCTCAGCAGGTATCCCTGAGTAGAACCACACTTAACCTTTCTGAACTCCCAGACCCGTATCTGTAAACTGATGTGATACAACAAAGGGATCCCTTTAAATTCTAATATTCTATCAGGCAATCACCATAGGAAAAATATTCCTGAATCCTTAATAAAAAAAATAACTTTGGTGATACCAACTTAGTAAAACAATCCAGAAACAAAATAAGTAACAGCACTTAACGCATTTCCTGGCACACAGTAAGTACTTCATCAATATTAACTACTAGCAGATAGGAGACTTAGGGAGATGGTCAGAGAGGGGAAACAAAAGGAACAGAAAGAAGAAGGGAAGATGAGTCTAGCATGCAGTATTTTCTAGCCCCAGCTCTCACATTATTACACATTTAAATACCTTCCTCATAAGTGTGAACCAAAAATACTCATCATTCTGTATGAGATACTTCTACACTTAAAGAATTATCATCTTTTGATAAGAAGTAAGAAAAGCGGTCTCTTTACACTCATTTTTATTAAACAAATAAGGCTGGTAGAGGAACTTTTTTATTTAATGCATAAACATATAATTCTCTTTATTAGAGAAATTGTACATATTGGTGAATATGGTCAATGGTCACATCTATGGGTTAATTCTTTAAAAATCAGAACCATTAGGATAGATTCTATGCTCTCTTTGTTACATTGTGAAGTGTCTTGTGTAGTCATATTCTATTGTTGGAATGACAGCTTGTACAAATTTCAAGAAAATTAGAAGATACCTAAAGGTCTTTAGCTAAGGAAAACAGATTGGTAAATAGTTCTATATTTAAGCTAACATTGTAAATATCCATTTTATTAAGTAATAACTCCTCAGAAAAAATACAGAAGACAAAATCTTAAATCAAGTATATTAAAAAAATTCATTCATGCAATTGGTGTCTATTCAGCATGAGGCTCTCTATAAGAATGACTGACCCAGCCGCATTTAATATTTGCATGTAAGACTTCTTAATGAGTACAAGTTCATATTAGCCCAAATATTTTAATATAAAAATAAAGACAAGGGCTTCCCTGGTGGCGCAGTGGTTGAGAGTCCGCCTGCCGGTGCAGGGGACACGGGTTCGTGCCCCGGTCTGGGAGGATCCCACATGCCGCGGAGCGGCTGGGCCCGTGAGCCATGGCTGCTGGGCCTGCGCGTCCACAGCCTGTGCTCCGCAACGGGAGAGGCCACAGCAGTGAGAAGCCTGTGTAATGCAAAAAAAAAAAAAAAAATAAAGACAAGGTTGTACATGTTTAAATGAGTGGGAGATGGTCTTTTTATTGCCTATAAGTTTGCTAGAGTATGTTAGAAAATGAGACAGTGTAAAGAATATAAAAATACTGAAGGAAAAGAACAAAAAATAAGTAAAAACCCTCCATAAGGAATGATTCTTGGTTAGTATATGTACTTGCCATACACTATACTGGAATAGTCTTTAATAAATCTGCTATACTGGACTGTCTTTAATAAATTTCTGGGCTTCCCTGGTGGCGCAGTGGTTGAGAGTCTGCCTGCCGATGCAGGGGACACGAGTTCGTGCCCCGGTCCGGGAAGATCCCACATGCCGCGGAGCGGCTGGGCCCGTGAGCCATGGCCGCTGAGCCTGTGCGTCCGGAGCCTGTGCTCCGCAAGGGGAGAGGCCACAACAGTGAGAGGCCCGCGTAACAAAAAAAATAATAATAAATAAATAAATTTCTGAATTTTTTTCTATGTTCCACTGCACTTGGAAACATTAAGAGATTAATTTTTCTCAGGGGAATTGATGACAATTATGAATTATATAGAGAGTCTTCCAAGTTGCTACACAGCTTCCAAAACAGAGATAAATGCTCAAATTATGCATAATAGAATTTTAAGAGTAATTCTGGTTTGGACCAAAAGTTCTTAGTTTGTTTCAGTATCAAATCAGCCCAATGTTTCTCTGAGGCACACATTCTATTAGCAATGCGTAGTTTATCTGTAGTTCCAAGACAGTGGTGACCCCTCAGTCTACATCTAACACTGAGTGGCAGGAACCACCAAGTAGAATGTCAATCTAGCATCAAACTAATTCAAGCTATTTGGTATTTAAATCATTGATTCTTGACTGCTTTTGATGAATCCATGCTATGGGTACGTGTATTTCAGGATCCAGCAGTTTACTTAATTCCTCTTGTCAACCCCAGAGAAATAAAGAGGGGCTCTTATCTGGAGAAAAATGAAAATACTACATTTGAAGACTACCTGAAATAGATTTCAGGTGCTTTACTTTTTAATTAACCTATTTATTTAATCTGAATTCTTTCTTTGCTTCACAGAAACCTCAGACTGACAAAACCCAACTTTACTTTTACCTGATAGAAAAGTACGTTTTTGATAACATGTTAAATCAGAAATATACTTGAAAAGATATTCATGTGTTATCCTCTAAATTCACAGGTTATTCATCTTTCATCAACAGATTAAGCACTTTTTCTTTTCCATAAAGAGTTCACAGTTGAGGAACTGCATACTCTCAGCCACTGCCTCAACAAACAAAAGCACTTGGCAAGCTGCTACCTAGAAGTACATATTGCTCTGAAGCTCTGTAACAAGGCAGAGCTAACTGGTGCACACAGGGGCATGTGCTTATCAACTGAACAAGGCCAGAACTATCACAATGTAACATTTTCTAAATAAATTAAGGACTCCCACTAAGACTTACAGATAAGCAGGGCTAAAATAAGTTATACTACTGTGCCTTAAAGTTTATACTAAATTTCCCAAAAAGAGGGAAAAAAAAAATCCCAGAAGCAATTTGCCTCTAGTCGCATACACAGGTAAGGATACATATGAACACCAAGTTCTCCCCCTCCTTCTGCAACAGTCTCAATGATTTTCTTCATCACCTCAGCATGCCTAAAAGCAAAAGAACACATCTTATTAGTATAGATCAATTGGATCAAAGTAGGAAAAGCAAGTTTTTGTTTGTGAAGAAACCTACGTTATTACAGTCCGTGAATTAATTTTAATATATAACAGTACTATTGTAAAATATTCTCCTCCCTACTCCCCAACAAGCCAGATTGTTGAGTCATGCAGACAGTTTTATTGTAGCCATGGTAGTCACAAATGAACACAATGGGACTAGTTAGCTTTCCTATAATGGGGGTGGAAGGGGGGTAGGGCAGAAAATCAGAGAAAGGGAAATCATGCCAGGGCATAAATGCAGAGCAAGGGCTTTCTGCTCTGAGAAACAAAAAAGAATCTAAACAGGCAAATTCAAAAAAGCTACATGGTAACAGCTGGTCAAAAAAAACACAAAGATATTTATAAGGCTGTGATTTTGACTGTTTAAATGTTTAACAGAGAGTAAACCAAAACTGAGTTAAAGAAAAGCCAACTGGTCAGAGTTAATAGGTTTATATATATTTTTTTCAGATTAAAATTATCTGATTCTATTTAGAAAAAACTTTTTGGCTTTATATAAAGAAGGATATTTATCTTAAGTTTTCCACAAATTTTTCTGTGGCCAACTGGTGAATCTCCTATGCTATAGAAAAAGGTGGCATCAAAGTAACTGCCTGAGCATATAATTGAGAAAAGGGCACTGTACAAAATAAATGAACTTTTACACATATCTTGGCTTAAATAACACCGCTTTGATTTTTATAAGTACAACCTTCATGAAAGAGGCAGTCAACTTAAAAGATGAGAATAAATGTATTGGCACTGAGAATATGAAGACATAATCTGAGGCAGCCAACGGCAAGGCCTAAAATGCCCTTGCTGTCTCATTTTACAGGCCCCCAGCTTTTTTTGGCCTTATTTACATTATATTCCATAATACATTTACTAAAATATTTAACATCACTAGTTAAACTACTTATCTCTTTTTCCCACTGAGTAAAGTTTATACTTCAGAAAGAGACCTGCCTCAGTTTGATAAGCTCTGTCCTAAACTCTCAAGCCATAAGAGGAACCAAAAAAATAACTCTCAAAAGTGAAAACCTTTTAGATAATTTTTTTTTTTTTTTTTTTTTTTGCGGTACGCGGGCCTCTCACTGTTGTGGCCCCTCCCGTTGTGGAGCACAGGCTCCGGACGCGCAGGCTCAGCGGCCATGGCTCATGGGCCCAGCCGCTCCGCGGCATGTGGGATCCTCCCAGACCGGGGCACGAACCCGTGTCCCCTGCATAGGCAGGCGGACTCTCAACCACTGCGCCACCAGGGAAGCCCTAGATTAGATAATTTTAGATAGTTTTAGTTTTAAACTAATGACTCTTGAAATACTTTTCATAGTTAGCATTATTAACACTCTTAACATAAACAAACTTGAAAAATGAACTAGACTTCCTATGGGATAGGTTTTCGGAATAAAAAGGTTGTTAAAAATGAGAAGAAAATATTAAAGGATTTTTTAAAACAAGACTGTTGCCTCTAATTAGTCAATAGAATATCAGAGTTTTCATCTGAAAAATTCTGTTACCAAAATTGCTCAATGATATGTAGAAGTTACCCATTAGAAACAACTGAAAGAATTTAGCATGTAACTTTTTTTAAGGAAAATTCTAAACAGATCATATATATAGATTCAGTTTCACTTATTTGGCCCTGTGAAAATACATTAATACAAAGAAATCCCAAATTATAAAATGTACTTGATTTGGTAGGGCTGAAAACCTCTTAATTGAAAAGTAAAGGAATACAAATTCTACATACATCGCCCTTCACTAACCAATAAATAGAGATAAATAGGTCACCTAGAAAAAGCACAAAGTTAACTTTACATTGCACGTTCGCACAAAGATATATCACAATAGAGCAAACCGTGTCTAAATGATTCGTACTTTTTAATCTAAAAAGCATCTTCGAAAGTATTCTTGGAGCTAATAACAGGAGTGAAATCACAAAGATCTATACTATAACTAAACACACACAAAGGACAAAAATTATTCCTAATGAATTTAAACTTAAAGGAAATTGGTAAGGTTTTTTTTTTCTTTGTCTTATATATTATTTAAGCACAAAAACATTCCTAAGGAAGACAAAAGAGGATTTTATTTATTAAGTAAATTTTTTCTGTTCGGGCACCATGTTTATACAGACTCCCAAGTAGTAAATCCATGAAGTATACACACACACACACACACACACACATGCACACAAATACACACACAGACACACCTGCATGGGTGAACTGAACACATAGGAGGTGGTGGAAGATGAGGGTGATTTTCAATGGTCACTGTTTTCTTCACATGATCTTGACTGATGTCTTCATACATGTGCTCAACTGTTAAAGGCTGCCGTTGCTAAAACCATAAAAAGTACTTTGAAATTACCGTTTAAAAACTTTTAGGCCTAAACTTCAGGGTTTACACTTATCCCCACCTCCCACATCACTTGCAGTTCTGAATTCTATACTATTTAGAATCACCAGATTATTTTGGGCAAAGGATTTATTTACACCAAGTAGGGAGGGAGGGAGGAGAGAGTCTGTCCATCAAGGCTATGTGACATCAGCCACCATCTAATACAGAAAAGATCCCACAAAAAGGCAGGTTCATGGCTATCAAAACATTTTATAACTTTATAACATCTTTTAGGCCAATTTTGTTTTATTTTCTTGTTTCCCATTTATAGTCATTGGAATGACAGGTTAAACAAGTTAATTTTATTTCAGTTATCCTTTAATTCAATTAAGTGAAATTCTTAAGGAAAAAAACTACATGCAATATGATCATTCTGCAAATGCCTATATATCCAATAGCTATAATCCCAAACAAAATTTAGTACAACAAACCAACTTCAATTTTCCTCACTTTTTTTTTTTTTTTTTTTTTTTTTTTTTTGCGGTACGCAGGCCTTTCACTGCTGTGGCCTCTCCCGTTGCGGAGCACGGGCTCCGGACGCGCAGGCTCAGCGGCCATGGCTCACAGGCCCAGCTGCTCCGTGGCATGTGGGATCTTCCCGGACCAGGACACGAACCCATGTCCCCTGCATCGGCAGGCAGACTCTCAACCACTGCGCCACAAGGGAAGCCCTTCCTCACATTTTGAAGGGATAAATAAGCTCAGGGACCAAGAAATAAATGTAAGAGATTATTTCTGTTTAATTCTTAGCAGTGGTGTTGTTACAATGAATAATTCACAGTTTCTTCAAAATAAGAATCAAACTCAACATTAATCACAAAATTATAAAACAAATGATTTGTAAAATTTAAAAGGCAGAAGTATATATATCCATGGGCCTAATGACAAAAGAATTCAACACAAAAATTTTAAATATTTACATTAAAATGTCTTTATTTTTACCTCATCATAGCCGAACAACCATAGTCGTGGTGTCTGGTAATATTTATCATAAGTGATGTAAAGGTCATAAGTTCTGGTTTGCAAAATAGCATCTTCACCTCCAGCATCAGTTTTAGCTTTACAAGCTTCTACTAGTTTCCTTGTATCTAGAGTAGCCTGGTAATAGTGGAGAAAAATTTACAACCATTAAAATCACTATGAATGTCATGTTTTAGAAAATCTATTTTTCCCATCTCATATATTTTTTATTCAACAGCATATATAGCAAAATTTAAAGCTAAAATGTTATATACTGTAAACAATGTACACATATTAAAAACTTATTTGATAGATCAAGATATTAAGAACACTAATCTCCAAGTTTACTCATTAAAAATTAACTAAAGAAAAAACTTGATTTACAAACCTCATCTGTTTCCAACAATCCACTCTCTTCATATTCTGTTTAAAAAAGCAACAAAAGATTAATCAAGTTCGAAGTAATTTCCTAAACCAAATTACATATTACTTCAGAGTATCATTCAAAACCTAGGTTTTTGCTTTTGTTCTGACTGAAGATATTGAATAAACATGAGGGAGCTAATTCTATACTTCTAAAGCAGCAGACACTTTACCTGACAAAGCCAGAGAAAGTTAGCAGGCTTAAGGCTTGGTCTGTGCTACAACAGTCTATTACTAATACCAACTGGCACAATAATACTGTAGAGCCCTAGGTGACTCCATAAGGTGCACAAGGCTATTTATAGAATTGCATAAAACGTGCTCATTAAAGTCATCACTGACTTCCACTTAGCTGAATCCAGTGGTAAATTCCCAGTTTTCATCTTAATTGACCTCTCAGGAACATCTGGCATGATTTATTCCCTCTTCCTTGGAACGTTTTCTTTCTTCAGCCTTTAAAATACTACATTTTCCTGGCTTTCCTCCCACCTCACTAGCTTCTCCTTCACTATCTCCTATGCTGGTTCCCCTTCATCATCTACAGTAACTACGGCCTCAGTTTTTGGACCTTGTCTCTTCTTTATCCACACTTACTCCCTTGATGATTTCATCTAGTCCCAATGGCTTTAAATGCTGATGACTTAAATTTATTCCCTGACTGCAAACATGGATACTTAATTGTTTACTTATGACTCCAATGAATGACTAAGGAGCAGAGCAAATATCACATGTCAAAAACTGAGCTCCTGGGCTTCCCTGGTGGCGCAGTGGTGGAGAGTCCGCCTGCCGATGCAGGGGACATGGGTTCATGCCCCGGTTCAGGAGGATCCCACATGCCGCAGAGCGCCTGGGCCCGTGAGCCGTGGCCGCTGAGCCTGCGCGTCCGGAGCCTGTTCTCCGCAACGGGAGAGGCCACAACAGTGAGAGGCCCGCGTATCACAAAAAAAAAAAAATACAAAAAAAAAAAAAAAAAAAACTGAGCTCCTGACTCCCCCTCCAAAGCCATTCATTCACTCCTACAGTTTTCCCCATCTCAATAATGACATCTTTCCAGACGTTTGGGTCAAAAACCTTGGAGTCACACTTGAGTACTCTCTCTCCCTCATGTCACATCCAATAAAGCAACAAATCCTTTTTCGGCCCTACCCCCAAAATATGTCCAGAATCTGCAGTTTCTCATCACTTCCAATTCCTACTCGAGTCCATGCCAGTCATTTCTTGCCTAGATTATCGAAATAGCCACCTAACTGTTGTCCCTATCCCTTCACTCTATTCTCAACACTGCAGTCACAGTGATTCTGTTGAGATGTTAAATCTCATTCTCAGTTGTTCCTCTACTTAGAAAAACCCTCCAATGGCTTTTTGTCTCACTCTGAGTTAAAGCCAGGGCCCTACACGATCTGGTCCCCGGGTTACCTCTCTAACTCCATGCTTTATTACTCTCCTCTCTCCTCTCTAGACATAGGAGCCTCCTTGCAGTATTTTATACAAGCCACACATGCTCCCACTTCAGGGCCTTTGCACTCTTCCTCAGATATCCAAATAGCTTATCCGTTCACTTCCTGCCAGGCTTTACTTAAAAGGCATACCCTCAGTGAGGTTCTTCCCTGACTAACCTATTTAAAAATTACAACACTCATCGTACTACAAGACTCCCTATCCCCTCCCACCTTTTTTTTTTCTCCCTAACACTTATAACCATCTAAGACAATATGTTTTGCTTATCTACTGTTTTTTGTCTGTATCCCCTAAACCAAATATTAGCTCCGTGAGATCATGTCTACTGCTTTATCTCCAGCACCAAATACAGTATCTGATACATAGATACTGTATTGCTTGATAAATATTTGATGATGAAATGATGATAAATATTTGACGGATGAAAATTAACTGTTATATTAGATACCAACAGCACTGTTTTTAAGCAAAATTCCATATATAGCAATTGTTTCTTTAACTCTATCCAAGGGAAATGTAACTAACATACTAAAAGCCTGCCAGATATTTAAGGCAGTCCCACAGCTTGTACTCTAAAAACAGTGCTATATTCATAAGGTTCCCCACTCCAACCGGGACAACTGTATGCCATTCAGAGACAAATGGAACCCAGAAAGAGTATTTGTGTAAGAAGGTGGTTCTGACAATTATGAGACATCCACGTGGAAGTGAAACTAAACAAGTAGATGTGAAGTTCAGGAGATCTGGGTTGGGGGTTTAGACATGGATGTCTTGAGCGCAGAAATGGTATATGAGGTTGCTGTGAGCAATTTCAGTTACAAGTAACTCATTTGGATTTCCTCAAAGAATAGGAGTACACAATGGAAATAAGGACAAGACTCTTACTAGAATTCAGGAACAGATATACAGCCAGGTTTCACAGAAACTCAAAAGTAATTTAGGAAACAAAACTGAAAAAGGTACTTTTAAGTAAAGGCTACTCTGGTTGATTAGGCTATGCTGTCACCTCCTCATCATCGAACACCACTTGCCATTATGGTGCTTCAACTCTACTGACACTACCTTCTACTTTTGCATTCTCTCTCACTAAATCCTATGTATTGGGGGGATTTAGCCACCTTACAGCCTCCAAAATACCTGCCCTGTCTTTTTTATATCCTCTTCCTTTTTCCAACTAACCCTCTCTCTATACATACACATATTCATATTTAAACTCTCATAGAGAATCTAATGTAATTTATACACCATTTTTCCTGTTGTAAACAATTCTGTGCCAGATCACAGTATTCAATTACAGAAGTCATAAGAGTAGATAAAAATCTACCTGGGAGTGAGCAGAAAAAAAAAAAGTGAAACCCCATGAAACAGTTAACATTTAACAGTGAAGCAGAAGTAAAAGAGCCCAGCAAGATGACTTAAAAGAAACAGTCAAGGAAAGTGGAGGAAATCCTGTGTCAAAAAATCAAGGGAGGAAAAATAAGAGGAGGAAATGGTTAACAGGATCAAATAAATAATGCAAAGAAGGTAAGTATAATAAAGACAGATTGGATTTAACAGAGAGGTTGTCCTGATGACAGCAATTTCTTCATCTAATTTTAAATACCTGAGGTTTCACCTGTATTAAAGATGATCATGCTAATGAAATAGGAAGCTTTGAATAGCCGTATACTTTTAGACCTGTATTACTGTGTTCTGTTAGTACAGTGGGTTTCAATCTCTTGTAACAATGATTCACTAATGCAGTGAGTCTCAGCTAGCAATCCTAGGAAGGCAGTTCAGATTTTCAGGGAGCAGTGGGGGGATTCCATGTAGTTCAAAAGGCTCCATTAAGAATCACTATCATAAGGTTTTAGTAGTAAGATGTTATCAAAAAGGAAAAAGAAAATACTAAATGCCAGAACAAATTTTGTTCTGTTCTGAAAGAATTTAAGAATTAGCTTAAGAATCTGTGTCTTACAGCTGTACCCAGCATTAAAGATTTATGATCAGTACTGATCTCAGCAGAAATAATGCTATCACGGCTATGCTCTGGGTGAAGGAGAAGAGTCCAAGACCAAGATAAGTTCTGTGCTGATTAAATTTAAACTAAACAAATCCCCTCTAGGCTGTAAAATGTTAAATTTAGAACTCAATGGAGTAGAATTCTTAACTCACATCAATTACATAAATTCTAAAAGCAATATTCTATTGTGATTAAAGCAAATCCAGAACACGAATACCTTCCATATCTGCAGCTTCTCCTTCATCTTCCTCTTCCTCCTCCTCACATAATGCTGAGCAATCTTGGAGTTTTATACTGTCCTTTGAAATTGATTATATTTAAAGTCACTTAAATATGTTCATTAGTTCAAATACTGAGCACCCACATGCCAGCACAGTGCTAACTAACCACTGTAAAAATAAGAGTGATAAGATATTTCTTATGCTCAAGAAACTCCTCCATCAGATGACAAACCCGTAAGCCAAGCTTTAAGAGTGATGTGCTAAGTGCTGTGACTGAAAAACATAAAAGTATCATAGAAGCACCAAGTCATCTAAAAAAGTTGCCAGTTGCACTTCCAACAACACAATACTTCTAGTTAAGCAATTCATTAGTATTAGAAAACTAATTCAAAGTTAACTTGCACACTTAAAGGAGAAAAAGCTATATATCTATAAATCACAATACATTTATAAGTTAAATTTATTATTATAAATAAAATAATCCCATATTCTCTAATTTGTTAACATTCCTGACTGAATTAAGCAATTACAGTTATTAGAACACATAAGATTTCAGTTCTTAACTATATTTGCACTAGAATGAAATAATGCTAACCAAAGCTAAGCCTAATATACAATTATCATTTTCAAAAAATTAATATTCTAAAAATCTGAAGTCAATGTAGTAGGTAAAAAATTGGACATTTAGTTTCACCTAATTTATAATTTTACTCTGGATAGCAAGTATTCTAAGCACTAAATTATAAATAATCATGTAAATTCTATATTAAACAGGAAGTGACAGGGAAGATATATTCTAGTTGTAAATTATTCTAAATATTCAACCTTTACTAGGACACAAGAATGTTAAGTGGGATACAAAGTACCATATTAACCATTATTGCGTTTATTAAAAATTCTTAAAAGAATTACCATAAACCTGTCAAACAATGCTATCCACACTCCTCTGCCATTTATCATTCCCAAAGTCTGAAGCATACATACTAATGGCTGGAGTAAACAAGAGCTTCTGAAGCAGCAAAGCCATTTATGTAATTTTTCCTTTATCATTCAAATTCTCCAAAAAGTAAAACTTCAAAAGAATGAATTCTCAGGCTAATGAACTGAACCTTAAATCCCTAACAAGCATAAAATTGTACACAGGGAAAAAAAATATTGTTTTGGTTTCTAACACCTTCTGTTAAGCCCCAGTAACAAATCCCCAAAGATCCAAATGACAAAAACACATAAAGAAGACTATCTTAAACTAGGAACTGTTGTAGTTGAATGTTTCATAAGGACAAAAGGAACACAATTATTCTGTCCAAATATTCTATCCTCTAAGAGATTTGACTGTGAACAAGATAGTTAAGAAAAGATAAGGGTGAAGGCATTTCGTATATTTTTCTATATTATTTCAAACAACTATATCAAAAATATGAAGACAACTGTGATCATTCTTTCTCTAGAAATGGAAAAGCTAATGTAATACAGATAGTCTAAATTAACTGAAAACTTTCAAGCAGAAACTTTCTACCCAGTTATATATTTTTACCCTTCCTTCAAATAAACTGTACAATAAAACCCATTTAGCTTCCACTCATCCAAAATGTCATGATTTTGGATGACATAAAGTTTCCTTTAAATTTTCAAAACAAAAAAACAAGAATCCCTCAAATTAGCAGTAAATTAAGAAACTACAGAAGAAATGAGTAAATTACTTAACGTTTAAACTACAAATTTAAACACGATACCATCAGCAGCTACTGATCAGCAAGTAAATAAATCCTCTCAAAACCTCCATTTGAAGACCATTTGGTACTTATACTTAAAAAAGCCGTTTCTTTTAAAATGGTCTAGAAATCTCCCCAATTAGTAAAAAAATTTGTAGATTTTAACCAGTTACAATCTCAAAAAATGTTCTTCTTAACCATTTGACAGATTAAAGAAAAGAGAAGCTCTGGGAAACAGCAGTGTTTTGGTATGTTGATGTAGAAAAATGAGAGGGAATAAAATAGCTGGAATTTAAAAGAGCTTGATAATAAATAATTAGAGTTTGCATAAAAATGATATGAATAATCTCATAATAAATATACATGCAAATAACTAGGTCAATGAATTTAGAAACATAAGTAAACAACCAGTACCTTGCTTTCCAGTGTAATCTCCTTAACTGCTTCGGTTATTCCTGCAATACCTGTTTAAAATTCAGAATATAACTAAAATTAAATTGTAAACATCCTCCATTTATCTGATTTAATATAAAAATACTTAATATTACCTAAATTCTCAAAGTTCTCTGAAACAAGGAGGCAATGTTAGCAGCACTTTTACAAATGAACTCTAATAGGAATAAATAATCCCAAAGGCACCTTTCATATTAAAAACAAAAATTTTTAAATACCAATATTTTACCATAAATTATTCTACTCTGTCATTCCTCATTCACTATTCTTCACTTATTTACTTTCCTTGTGTGAGTCTATCTAAATAAATATTCATCCTCAGAAAATGAACAGATTAAGAGATTACAGGAATCATACTGGCTTGGTCAAAAGGTTCATTCGTTTTTTTCCGTAAGATGGCTCTAATAGCACTTAGTTATCTTTAACTTCATTCCAAACAATTTTGTTAGATTGTATGTGACAGCTGTCATATCGGCATGCATTTAAAAACAAAATCAAAATTGTTGAATTTTTGTGTAGCCATTTTACTGTTGAGGATGGAAGAAAAAAAGCAACATTTTCGGCATATTATGCTTTATTATTTCAAGAAAGGTAAAAACATAACAGAAATGCAAAAAAAGATTTGTGTAGTGTATGGAGAAGGTGCTGTGACTGATCGAACATGTCAAAAATGGTTTGTGAAGTTTCGTGCTGGAGATTTCTCTCTGGACAATGCTCCACGGTCAGGTAGACCAGTTGAGGTTGATACCGATCAATTCGAGACATTAACTGAGAACAATCAACGTTACACCACGTGGGAGATGGCCGACATATGCAAAATATCCAAATCAAGCGTTGAAAATCATTTGCACCAGCTTGGTTATGTTAATCACTTTGATGTTTGGGTTCCACATAAGATAAGCAGAAAAAACCTTTTTTTTTTTGGCTGCGTTGGGTCTTTGTTGCTGTGTGCGGGCTTTTTTTTTCTCTAGTTGCGGCGAGCAGAGGCTACTCTTTCTTGCGGTGTGTTGGCTTCTCTTGTTGTGGAGCATGGGCTCTAGGTGCACGGGCTTCAGTAGTTGCAGCACGGGGGCCCTAGAGCACGCAGGTTTCAGAGTCGTGGCACGTGGGCTCTGGAGCGCAGGCTCCGTAGTTGCGGCGCACGGGCTTAGTTGCTCCGCGTCATGTGGGGTCTTCCTGGACCAGGGATCGAACCCAAGTCCCCTGCAATGGTAGGCGGATTCTTAACCACTGCGAAGTCCCTGGAAAAAACTTTCTTGACTGTATTTCCGCATGCGATTCTGTACTGAAACATAATGAAAACGTTCCATTTTTAAAACAAGCTGTGACGGGCAGTGAAAAGTGGATACTGTACAATAACGTGGAATGGAAAAGACTGTGGGGTAAGCGAAATGAACCGCCACCAACCACACCAAAAGCTGGTCTTCATCCAAAGAAGGTGATGGTGTGTATATAGTGGGATTGGAAGGGAGTCCTCTATTATGAGCGCCTTCTGGAAAACCAAACGATTAATTCCAACAAGTAATGCTCCCAATTAGACGAACTGAAGGCAGCACTCAGTGAAAAGCGTCCAGAATTAGTCAACAGAAAACACATAATCTTCCATCAGGATAACACAAGACCACATGTTTCTTTGATGACCAGGCAAACACTGTTACAGCTTGGCTGGGAAGTTCTGATTCATCTGCCATATTCACCAGACATTGCACCTTCGAATTTCCATTGATTTCAGACTTTACAAAATTCTCTTAATGGAAAAAATTTCAATTCCCTGGAAGACTGTAAAAGGCACCTGGAAAAGTTCTTTGCTCAAAAAGATATAAAGTTTTGGGAAGATGGAATTATGAAGTTGCCTGAAAAATGGCAGAAGGTAGTGGAACAGAAGGGTGAATACATTGTTCAGTAAAGTTCTTGGTGAAAATGAAAAATGTGTCTTTTATTTTTATTTAAAAACTGAAGGCTCTTATTGGCCAACCCAGTATTTACATTTAAACCTGCACTGAAATTTTTTCAACGAGATCCTGGTTATACTAAATATGCTATTTACGGGCTTCCCTTGTGGCACAGTGGCTAAGAATCTGCCTGCCAATGCAGGGGATATGGGTTCGAGCCCTGGTCTGGGAAAATCCCACATGCCGCAGAGCAACTAAGCTCGTGAGCCACAACTACTGAGCCCACATACCACAACTATTGAAGCCCACGTGCCTAGAGCCCCTGCTTGGCAACAAGAGGAGCCACCGCAATGAGAAGCCCGTGCACTGCAACAAAGAGTAGTCCTTGTTTGCCGCAACTAGAGAAAGCCCACATGCAGCAACAAAGACCCAACGCAGCCAAAAATAAAATAAATTAATTTTAAAAAATTAAAAAAATACATGCTATTTGCTTCAGAAATCCAGGACATTCAGAGGTAGTAATATTCTATCAGGTTTATATGGGACTTTCTATTTTACTGTTTCTATATCTTATATAATCCTTATAAATACTATTCTGTAAGGTAATGATTTCTCCCTATAAAGAAATGAAGTCTCCAGAAAAAGAAAGTAATTTGCATGAATCTCAGAGACAGTTACATGAATAATCTGGGGCTCAACCCACACCTTTTTGGTTCAATGCTCTGTCCAGTGCACCTCATTAAGCAACTACCTTGGAACCTACTTACCTCAATGAAAGTGACATTAAGCAGATGGCAGCATCATCAGTCAGTTAAATAATATTTCTAATTCAAAATACCCATCAGTATTCTCAATTAAATAGTTCAACAAGGATGGGAAATATTAAAGAAAAAAAGACCCTAAATACAAAATATGCTTTGCTCCTTTGTTAATCTTCTAAAGCTCTGATATATCTGCTCAATACATCCAAACCAAAGAATGACTCATTTTCACAAATGGAAAATGTCACAATCCACAGCTCTAGCATAAAACTTTTACTTCACAGTAGTTTTTCTAGAAATTATTTTATAATAGGTATGCTTATTTTATAACAGTAAAGCCCAAATATTAACGTAATAAATTGCTATTACAAAACAATTCACTGAATCTACTACATAGACACAAAAGAAAATAAACCTCTTCAATCTGTTTAAATATAATGTAGTAGTATCCCATTAAACCAGACTCTCCTAAAAGTAGGACATACTGGCAAAGAAAAAGAAAGCTCAAATGATTCTAATGAAGGTAATACTCTATAAGGCTGTGATGGTTAATTTCATATGTCAACTCAACTTGGGTAGGTTATTGTGTCCCATAGTTTGATCAAACAGCAGTCTAGATCTTGCTGTGAAGGTATTTTTTAGATATGCTTAACATTTAAATCAGTATACTTAGAGTAAAGAAGATTACCCTCCATAATGTGGGTGAGCCTCAATCAGTCGAAGGCCTTAAGAGAAAAAGACTGAGTGCTCAAGAATAATAATTAATTCTGCCCCCAGACTGCCCTTAGACTCCAGCTGCAGCAATCAACTGTTCCCTGAGTCTTCAGGCTGCTGGTTGGCCTGACCTGTACATTTCAGAATTGTTAGCTTCCACAATCACGTAAGCCAATTCCTCAAAACAAACCTGTCTGAATCTATATCCATGGTTTCTCTGGAGAACCATGACTAATACAAGGGCTAATAGAAATAAAAGAAACCTGAGAGAAGAAAAGCAGTGATGAAGCAAAGGGAACTGAGGTGAATAAAGAACCAGGCACCTAGCCTTGTGAGTCAGCTGGAAGCACTGCTTTAAGCCAATCAGAATATAGTTTAAACCTAAAATTCTAAGGGTATCTCTCATAAACATTACTTAGAATTTATGTACACCAAATTAACTGAAGTATACTATGTTGCTTTCTATGTAAGAAAATGATGCTACTTGTCTTCTGTCAACATGGCAAACATTTCTTTAGTTGTAGAATTTCTGTAATAGATTTCTGTCAATCCAATCATTCCGGCACCTGCTTATCTCTGTGATGAATGCCTCTGTAAATATGTACCTGGATTTTGGGGTAGGGGTTATGGAATACAATACAACTAGACAACTTGAGAAACTCACTAACTTGATATCAGAAATACAGTGCTATAATCAATGGTTCTATTCAGTCAACAGGCAATTTCCTACAGATGTGCTACTCACATCTCCCAGTCATGTGAAGACTAAAGATTTTGGAAAGATCCAGGGGAAAAATGAAAAAAAAAAAAAGTCCAAAAGCACTACTCAGTGGAGAAAAGAGGATGATTTTTGAAATTATTTTAAGAAGTTGTTCAATCTATTTTCTCTAGGCCTTGACATAACAACATTCAACTCATTAAGGAACAAAAGAGCTTCAAATCAAGGAGCTCAGTTCCTAAATCTGTTTCTATATCATCATAAGGAAATGATGGCAGTATCCTTTACTCAGAGAAGAGGAGAAACAGACCTAATGAGGTACTTTTTCCTGTGCAGATTATTTATCCCTCTGACTACTGCAGTGAGTATCAACTGAGAGTAGCAATTTTGCCCCTCGCAGAATATTTGGCAATGTCTAGAGGCTTTTCTGGTTGTCACAACTGGGAGGATGTGACAGGCATCTAGTGGGTAGAGCCCAGAGATACTGCTGAACATTCTGCAATGCAGAGAAAATGCTATGACAAAGAACTATCTTGCCCAAAATGTTTATAGTACTAAGACTGGGAAACCCTGCTCTACCACTACATTTGATATACCTCCTATTCTCTAGGAGTTAGAGGGAGAAAACTTGTTTTTAGTATCCTCGATTTAAACTCAAAACATATTTTCTTTATTAAAACTAAGTCATAATATGCCTTTATGTAGCCTTTCTTAAAAAATCGAGGCTGTTATAAAAGATTGTAAAGGAGTTTAAAACAATTTAAACTAAATACATGCCATTCTATTCTCCTCTTACCTGTATTATGATAAGTATCTACCCATCCCCCATCACCATCATCTTCTTCAATGATAGCTTCCAATTCATCTGAATATTCCATCTGTTTGCACCGCTTGTAGCATGGCACTATAAAAAAATGGCAAAAACAGTTACTAGGACATAATCTGCTTCCTATAAATCCATTTAAAAAAGAGAAAGTTTATTCCATAAAATATATTTCTGCCACCAAAATATTAGGTAAATATCATATTTTATTTCTAATAGGAGTACTTAATTTAAGAGTTACATTCAACCCACAGAATTATTTGACCACACTTATCTTTCCCTAAATAGCTTTGTTAGAAGACAAATACAAAGGCTCTACTGGGAGTGTTCTATATATTCTCTACCCTGATGGATCAACAAAGCTGAAGTCAGAGATGACATTGTTCAACCTCAGGCTAATGAATAATATACTATTTTAACAGCTTTACTCTCAGAACATGGAGGCACCACCTGTCATACTCGGAGGTGGTAGAGGTGACCTCTGGTTTGCAATGCTAAAGTAACTTTCAACATGTATCTCATAATTCATATTTAAGCTCTAGCTATTCATAATGGATAAACCAGTTTAAAGTTCACTAACCTGCTAAACTTTACTCTCTTATACAAATTGGTGCCAAGTTTTTCATATAGCAAATGCATCGATTAACAGGTATTATAATTCATATAAGCCTAAAATTGAAAAATTATAAGGTAACAACATTACGACATGGGGTCAACAAAATGCTATTAATCTCCTGATTTTTTTTTAAAACAAGCAAGATATAAATGACCAATCCCATCAAAAAATATACTGTAGGAAATAAAAAACTGATGTTTTGTACATGCTTTCCCTTTCCTATAATGAGCAAATTAGAATAGGAATCAATGTATTGTTATGTGATTAGATAAAGACTGTAACAGCCTTTTGATGTTGTTTTCAAATTAGCTTCATAAATAACTTCATTAACTTCATAAATACCTGTTTCAGAAACATTTTTGTGCCTATAGGCAATCTTTCAATGACACAACAGACAATAAAACTTCTAGCTTTGAGATTTTAGATATCAAAGATAGTATCAGTTATACTTTCCATGAAAAATTTAAGTTTAAAGATGATTAAAATAGCTAAAAAGATTATGATTATGAAGTCTGCTTAAAAAGCTCAATGAGAAAAAAGTCCCATTTTGCTTAGAGCTCTTTTCCTTCATATCTTAAAACTAGACTTTTTTGGCAAAAAGAAATAACAAAAAGGAAGGAGATAAAATCAAGTATGGAAAAAATACTCTACCCATAGAAAATCCAGAGTTTCATTAAATTTCCAAATTTCTATCTGAGGGAAGCTGCAAGTACCGCTTTAAGCATGAATTAAGATCAGCAAGTGCTAAGGTTTTTTAAAAAATATAACTCTTTGCGCAAAATTAACTAATATATACAACATAATTCTTACCATTTTTGGTGACCAAAAATTGTTTGCTTGATGGTAGGTAAGCCTTCACTTTCAATTCCTCCCCTGTAGCCCTTTAAAAAGAGTGAAAAGCACCAAAATACAAAAAATATTTTAAAAGACAAAGACAGAAGATATCACATGTTAATCTCAACACTACACAATCCACACCCCTGAGAAAATTATTTTAGGATTGGTTTGGGAAGGATGCCATAAGTGACATACGTCATGGCAATGAAGAGCACAGCAATATTTATTGTAAGTGAAATGTACCAAGAGATGCAGACAGACCAAAAGAATTTGGATTAAATATTAGACAAAAAGGTAGAATAATACAGAACTATATTATGCAACTATTGTGTTTGCCTCTAACCAAATATAATCTCATTCAGATTTTTAATCTTAAAGTACTGATCATCTGAAGACCAAGAGGAGGCAGAGAAATAGCTCCATGACATTACATAACAAAGTAGGTGGTTCACAAGATCCACATTCCTAGCACTGTATTAAAATTGGAACTAAGAGATAAAAGATGCTTTGAATCACAAGATGATAATGTTGAGAATAATAATGGTTGTAACAAACAAAAAATCCTTTTGAGTGCTTATTAAGTATAGGGCCTAGAACTCTAACATGCAGTATTTTTATATAATCCTCAGATATCTAAAAAGTGAGTAATATTTATATTCCCATTTTATAAGTAAGTAAACAAAAGCTTAAAGAAGTCGGGTTGCCCACAGTCACAAAACCAGAAGGTAGAGGAGGCAGGATGGAGCCAAGTGACTCTAGGGCTCCTGCTCTTGAACACTGCTCCCTCTGTGGGTCAGAGCCAGCTATTTGATTTTGGGGGGCTACTCTGGAATATCTCACTAAGAAATTTGTTCAAAGATTCTTCTGTGGGTCACCTAAGGGAATTGCTCAGAGCTACAGTGGCATGTGGTATCTGTCACAAATATAAATGAGCATAAATTTTGAGTTCTGCTGCTGTCTTAAGCTTCAGTCTAAACTTCAAACCATAGATTTGAGCATAAGATAAAGCCAGGAAATGTCCTAAAACCATTTGGCAGGCTTCTAGTATCTTTAGACCATTTCCAAGCGTCAAATTCAACAACATCATGGTAATGCCTGAAGTTCTGCGGGAAGATGATATAATACAGTCACGATGGCACCTGTAAACATGAATGTATAGCATAGAAATGGTCTGTTTCTAGCACTGATTTAAAATGAATTGTTCCTTTGGCCCCAACAATTTAGCCAGAAGTATAGACGTTGGAGTGTGATATAATTGAGTTCTAAGTTACAATAAAATTATTTAAACCATCACAATTTATGAAATGGAACTATAAACTATAAACTACTACCTGCTAAAAGAAGATCCTGTCCATATATACCAACCCCTATAACAATACTATAGATTATATAACTAAACTAACAACTAGACAACTAAGGGCTTCAACAAAGAAATCTGAATAAAGAAAATGTATACCTATCACACGTGTATTGAAGAAAATCCTTATTTAGTTATTTTTCCATAAAATGACTATCTTAAATTTTATATATCTATATGACTTGAAATATACATATATATTGTAGCTCACAACGTAGCTAAATATAGTTTTAACAGTTTAGGGAGGAAAAAAGTCTAAAATCAGAGAGCTTCTATGATATGAACATAATTTAAAATATGGAACAGAAATACACATAGGAAAGACAAGTACATAAAAATAAATGAACCTGACATTTCGGCCTTCCTTGGTACATAAAAAACAATGTTCTACAAGATAAAGAGCAATTGATCAAAAGCAGTAAGAACTATTCTGGATATGTGTTAAGCATAAAAATTAAGGGTAGGTTGGGCATTGGCCAAAGGCTCGGTGACACAAATGCAGTTTCTCTTTGACTTTCTGAAATACTGAAAACAGTCCAGGAACCCACTTTATTACTTTACAGATCCCAAAAGGCCCACGGTCCCCAAAGAGGGGACAGACAGAATCATGAAACTCATAGGGGGGCAAGGACTTGTTAAAAAAAAAAAAAATTAAGGGTAATAGAATAGGCCACAGATGAAAGAGAATTCTAACTGTGATTTTAAATAGTTTAATTATTTAAGCTCTTTAGATATTAAGGAAAACATTATCAATTAGAATCCTGTTAATTCTAGAACCCCTGCTCCCAAATCAAAACTCTACCTTTCCACTACAATTGAAAAAGTGTCACTGAGGGAAAAAAAAGGATGTAACAAGTTGAACCACTCATATCCAAACAAGATGATAATTCCAAACAATTCTAGCCTAATTAAAATAGTCTGCCAGTATTGGGATCAATTTTGCAGCTACTGCCAGGTGCTTTTATCGTAAGTACTCAAAGTAATGAAACTGAATTTGTTTTAAAACATTCTATTATTATGCAGATATTTAAAAAACACATTATGAGAACTGCTAGTTGCTTAAATTACTTTATAATTAAAAGAAAAGTTAATGAGGAAAATAAAAATTTGAAAAGTCTGTTACAAGTAGATTTCCAATTAAGACCTTATTTGGTATCATGAATCTCTCAACTTTTGAGCTCATTCCTAAAAAGGGGAGAAACTTTTGAACCTTAAAGAAGGTCTTATGGTAAAGAACCATAAGATTCTGCATTTATTAATGTCATAAAAAAATTCAATACATTTTAATTTGAAAATAAGCTAATTAGGTTCCTTAAAAAACTAAAAATACAACTACCATATGACCCAGCTATCCCACTACTGGACATATACCCTGAGAAAACCATAATTCAAAAAGAGTCACGTACCACAATGTTCACTGCAGCTCTATTTACAATAGCCAGGACATGGAAGCAACCTAAGTGTCCATCGACAGATGAATGGATAAACAAGATGTGCCACATATATACAATGGAATATTACTCAGCCATAAAAAGAAATGAAATCGAGCTATTTGTAGTGAGGTGGATGGACCTAGAGTCTGTCATACAGAGTGAAGTCAGTCAGAAAGAGAAAAACAAACACCATATGCTAACACATATATATGGAATCTAAAAAAAAAAGGTTCTCATGAACCTAGGGGCAGGACAGGAATAAAGATGCATATGTAGAGAATGGACTTGAGGAAATGGGGAGGGGGAAGGGTAAGCTGGGACGAAGTGAGAGAGTAGCATTGACATATATACACTACCAAATGTAAAACAGATAGCTAGTGGGAAGCAGCTGTGTAGCACAGGGAGATCAGCTCGGTGCTTCGTGACCACCTAGAGGGGTGAGATAGGGAGGATGGGAGGGAGATGCAAGAGGGAGGGGATATGGGGATATATGTATACATACAGCTGATTCACTCTGTTACACAGCACAAACTAACACAACATTGTAAAGCAATTATACTCCAATAAAGATGTTAAATATTACGCTTATGAACAGAAAAAAGAAAGCTAATCAAAGTTATTAAACTTTTTTTTTTTTTTTTTTTTTTTTTTTTTTTTTTTGTTTTGTTTTGTTTTTTGCGGTACGCGGGCCTCTCACTGTTGTGGCCTCTCCCGTTGCGGAGCACAGGCTCCGGACGCGCAGGCTCAGCAGCCATGGCTCACGGGCCCAGCCGCTCCGCGGCATGTGGGATCTTCCCGGACCGGGGCACAAACCCGTGTCCCCTGCATCGGCAGGCGGACTCTCAACCACTGCGCCACCAGGGAAGCCCCTATTAAACTTTTTGAAAATTATTTTTTAAAGACCCACCAGAAGAACAGACTTAGACACTATAAAGAAACGGAATACTGGTAAAGGAAGTAAGGCATTTATCTCAAAAATCTCCATCTTTTGTGCTAACAGAGCAAAACAAAAGAGGCATAATGCTCAGTTTTTCTTCATTTATTTTACTTTAGCAACACTGGAGCACTATTTAATAGAAAAATCTACTAGAGGAGGGTTAAACAGGTCATTCTAATTTTCATGCACTAATCTATTTTGTAAATTGCCAAAATTATGAAGTCACACCTTTTATAAACTTTCTATTCCTCACTCAAGAGTACTTACCATTGCCATGTTGGACAGTGGTGGACTAAGTGATCTCCAGCCGCCACAAACTATTGAAGATTTAGAAGAAATATGAAAAAAGGAAAAAAGAAAAATTGAACATCATTGAATGTAAGGTGGCAAAATACCAAAGGGATCATCATGTGTAACCCTGATTCAAAATAATCAACTAAAATGCAAACAGCACCAACTTGCTCTACCAGCCTAAAGATTTATTTTTGAATATTTATTAAAACTACAAAATTTTTAACATCCATGAAAATGTAAATTAATTTTGGAAGAAAAAATATTGAGTGCTGTTAATTTTTTTATTCAGTTGTAATCACTGGATTTAGATAATGCTAAAAGCATACAGTTCTATGAAATGAATAAGGGTAACACAACAGGATTTTAAAATGCCAAAAACCACTTTATGGATGAATAAAATGTAGAGCGATTCTTGCTAATGGTTGAAAAGTCAATGAAGATCTTTGAAAAAATTACTAAATAACTACAGGTCTATGATGTAAGAATAGTTTATTACATCACAGTGCACACAGTTTTTCTTCCTCATTTAAAAAAAATTTAAGTAACATCTAATTTTGAAAGCTTTTTCACACTATTAAAGGAATCATTAATAAAAGTGAGAAACATACTGCCAAACAATGGGGAAAAAGTTAGACCCCGCGAGTGGAGGGAATGGCGCATGCGGGCGTGTCTCCCGGACTCTAGAGCCTCGGATCCCGGGGCAGCTCCGATACATCAGAAATTCATCTACACGTGGAACAACTCCAACAGAACACCTACTGAACGCTGACAGAAGACCTCAGACCCCCCAAAAGGCAAGAAACTCCCCACATACCTGGGTAGGTCAAAAGAAAAAAAGAATAAACAGAGACAATAGGATATGGACGGGACCTGCACCAGTGGGAGGGAGCCGTGAAGGAGGGAAGGTTTCTACACACTACAAGCCCCTTCGAGGGCGGAGACTGCAGGTGGCGGAGGGGGAAAGCTTCGGAGTAGCGGAGGAGAGCACAGCAACAGGGGTGTGGAGGGCAAAGCAGAGAGATTTTGGCACAGAGGATCGGTGCCCTCAGGCACACACCAGCCCGAGAGACTTGTCTGCTCGGCCGCCAGGGCGGGCGGGGCTGGGAGCTGAGGCTCGGGTATCGGCTTTCAGTCGGAGCGCAGGGAGAGGTCTGGGGCTGGCGGCAGGAAGAGAGCCTGAAGGGGTTAGTGCTAGCCCGGAGGGAGTCCGGGGAAAGGGTCTGGAGCTACCGGAGAGGCAAGAGACTTTTTTCCCTTTTGTTGCCTGGAGCGCGAGGAGAGGGCATTCCCCTCCCTCCCCTCTGCCTGAGTGAGCCAGAGCCCCCGAATCAGCGGCTCCTTTAAACCCGTCCTGTCTGAGCGAAGAACGGACGCCCTCCGGCGACCTACGCGCAGAGGCGGGGCCAGGTCCAAGGCTGAGACCCGGGAGCTGTGAGAGCAGAGACAGGGAAATCTCTCTGTGCAGCCTCCGAGGCAGCGGATTAAAGCTCCACGGTCCATTTGATGTGCCCTGCGTCTGTGGAGTGCATGAATGGACAGCGAATCATCCCAAATTGAGGAAGTGGACCTTGAGGACAAGATTTAAGACTTTCCCCCCTTTTTTTTTTCCTCTTTTTACAACGAATTATCTCAAATTAAGGAGGTGGACTTAGCAAGATTTCAGACTTTTCGCCCTTTTCCTCTTTTTACAACGAATTATCCCAAATCGAGGAGGTGGACTTGGAGAGCAAGATTTTTGATTTTTCCCCCTGCTCTCTTTTTGTGAATGTGTATGTGTAATCTTCTGTGTAAGATTCTCTCTGTATAGCTTTGCTTCCACCATATGTCCCAGGGTTCTTTCGGTCCGTGTTTTTTTTCAATAATTACTTTTTAATTTTAATAACGCTACTATATTTCATACTTTATTCTATTTTACTTTACCTGCTCTTTCTTTTTTTCCTCCCTTCCCTTCCTCCCTCCCTCCCTCCGCTCCTCCTTTCCTTCTTTCTTTTTCTTTCCTCCATCCCTCCCTCCCTCCCACCCTTCTTCTTTCCACTTTCTTTTTCTTTCCTTCCTCCCTCCCTCCCTCCCTCCTGTCTTTCTTTCTTTCTTTCCTTCCTCCCTCCCTCCCTCTCTTCTTCCATTCACTCTTCCTTTTGCTTTCATTCCTCCCTCCCTCCCTCCTTTCTTTCCTTTCTTTCCATCCTTCCTCCCTCCCTCCTTTCTTTCTTTCTTCCTTCCTTCCTTCCTTACTTCCCTTCTTCCTTTCTTTCAATCTCTCTTTCTTTCTTCTACTAATTATTCCTTTCTACTTTTTCTCACTGTTATTCTGAGCCGGGTGGATGAAAGGCTCTTGGTGCTGCAGCCAGGAGTTAGTGCTGTGCCTCTGAAGTGGGAGAGCCAACTTCAGGACACGGGTCCACAAGAGACCTCCCAGCTCCACATAATATCAAGCAGCGAAAATCTCCCAGGGATCTCCATCTCAACACCAGCACCCAGCTTCAGTCAACGACCAGCAAGCTACAGTGCTGGTCACCCTATGCCAAGCAACTAGCAAGGCAGGAACACAACCCCACCCATTAGCAGAGAGGATACCTAAAAACATAATAAGGCCACAGGCACCCCAAAACACACCACCAGACGTGGACCTGTCCACCAGAAAGACAAGATCGAGCTTCAACCACCAGAACACAGGCATTAGTCCCCCCCACCAGGAAGCCTACACAACCTACTGAAACAACCTTAGCCACGGGGGACAGACACCAAAAACAACGGGAACTACGAATCTGCAGCCTGCAAAAAGGAGACCCCAAACACAGTAACATAAGCAAAATGAGAAAGCAGAAAAACACACAGCAGGTGAAGGAGCAAGATAAAAACCTACCAGACCTAACAAATGAAGAGGTAATAGGCAGTCTACCTGAAAAAGAATTCAGAATAATGATAGTAAAGCTGATCCAAGATTCTATTTCCCAGATCCAAAATCTTGGAAATAGAATAGACAATATGCAAGAAACAGTTAACAAGGACCTAGAAGAACTAAAGATGAATCAAGCATCGATTAAAAACACAATAAATGAAATGAAAAATACTCTAGATGGGATCAATAGCAGAATAACTGAGGCAGAAGAACGGATAAGTGAGGTGGAAGATAAAATAGTGGAAATAACTGATGCAGAGCAAAATAAAGAAAAAAGAATGAAAAGAACAGAGGACAGTCTCAGAGACCTCTGGGACAACATTAAACGCACCAACATTCGAATTATAGGGGTTCCAGAAGAAGAAGAGAAAAAGAAAGGGACTGAGAAAATATTTGAAGAGATTATAGTTGAAAACTTCCCTAATATGGGAAAGGAAATAGTTAATCAAGTCCAGGAGGCACAGAGAGTCCCATACAGAATAAATCCAAGAAGAAATACGCCAAGACACATATTAATCAAACTGTCAAAAATTAAACACAAAGAAATCATATTAAAAGCAGCAAGGGAAAAACAACAAATAACACACAAGGGAATCCCCATCAGGTTAACAGCTGATCTCTCAGCAGAAACTCTACAAGCCAGAAGGAAGTGGCAGGACATAATTAAAGTGATGAAGGAGAGAAACCTGCAACCAAGATTACTCTACCCAGCAAGGATCTCATTCAGATTTGATGGAGAAATTAAAACCTTTACAGACAAGCAAAAGCTGAGAGAGTTCAGCACCACCAAACCAGCTTTACAACAAATGCTAAAGGAACTTCTCTAGGCAAGAAACACAACAGAAGGACTATACCTACAATAACGAACCCAAATCCATTAAGGAAATGGGAATAGGAACATACATATCAATAATTACCTTAAATGTAAATGGACTAAATGCTCCCACCAAAAGACACAGAGTGGCTGAATGGATACAAAAACAAGACCCATATATATGCTGTCTACAAGAGACCCACTTCAGACCTAGAGACACATACAGATTGAAAGTAAGGGGATGGAAAAAGATATTCCATGCAAATGGAAATCAAAAGAAAGCTGGAGTAGCAATTCTTATATCAGACAAAATAGACTTTAAAATAAAGACTATTAGAAGAGACAAAGAAGGACACTACATAACGATAAAGGGATCGATCCAAGAAGAAGATATAACAATTGTAAATATTTATGCACCCAACATAGGAGCACCTCAATACATAAGGCAAATACTAACAGCCATAAAAGGGGAAATCGACAGTCACACAATCATAGTAGGGGACTTTAACACCCCACTTTCACCAATGGACAGATCATCCAAAATGAAAATAAATAAGGAAACACAAGCTTTAAATGATACATTAAACAAGATGGACTTAATTGATATTTATAGGACATTCCACCCAAAAACAACAGAATACACATTTTTCTCAAGTGCTCATGGAACATTCTCCAGGATAGATCATATCTTGGGTCACAAATCAAGCCTTGGTAAATTTAAGAAAATTGAAATTGTATCAAGTATCTTTTCCGACCACAATGCTATGAGACTAGACATCAATTACAGGAAAAGATCTGTAAAAAATACAAACACATGGAGGCTAAACAATACACTACTCAATAATGAAGTGATCACTGAAGAAATCAAAGAGGAAATTAAGAAATACTTAGAAACAAATGACAATGGAGACACGACGACCCAAAACCTATGGGACGCAGCAAAAGCAGTTCTAAGGGGGAAGTTTATAGCAATACAATCCCACCTTAAGAAACAGGAAACATTTTGAGTAAACAACCTGACCCTGCACCTAAAGCAATTAGAGAAAGAAGAACAAAAAAACCCCAAAGTTAGCAGAAGGAAAGAAATCATAAAGATCAGATCAGAAATAAATGAAAAAGAAATGAAGGAAACGATAGCAAAGATCAACCAAACTAAAAGCTGGTTCTTTGAGAAGATAAACAAAATTGACAAACCATTAGCCAGACTCATCAAGAAAAGAAGGGAGAAGACTCAAATCAGTAGAATTAGAAATGAAAAAGGAGAAGTAACAACTGACACTGCAGAAATACAAAAGATCATGAGAGATTACTATAAGCAACTCTATGCCAATAAAATGGACAACCTGGAAGAAATGGACAAATTCTTAGAAATGCACAACCTACCAAGACTGACTCAGGAAGAAATAGAAAATATGAATAGACCAATCACAAGCACTGAAATTGAAACTGCGATTAAAAATCTTCCATCAAACAAAAGCCCAGGACCAGATGGCTTCACAGGCGAATTCTATCAAACATTTAGAGAAGAGCTAACACCCATCCTTCTCAAACTCTTCCAAACAATATCAGAGGAAGGAACACTCCCAAACTCATTCTACGAGGCCACCATCACCTTGATACCAAAACCAGGCAAGGATGTCACAAAGAAAGAAAACTACAGGCCAATATCACTGATGAACATAGATGCAAAAATCCTCAACAAAATACTAGCAAACAGAATCCAACAGCACATTAAAAGGATCATACACCATGATCAAGTGGGGTTTATTCCAGGAATGCAAGGATTCTTCAATATACGCAAATCAATCAATGTGATACACCATATTAACAAGTTGAAGGAGAAAAACCATATGATCATCTCAATAGATGCAGAGAAAGCTTTCGACAAAATTCAACACCCATTTATGATAAAAACCCTGCAGAAAGTAGGCATAGAGGGAACTTTCCTCAACATAATAAAGGCCATATATGACAAACCCACAGCCAACATTGTCCTCAATGGTGAAAAACTGAAACCATTTCCACTAAGATCAGGAACAAGACAAGGCTGCCCACTCACACCACTCTTATTCAACATAGTTTTGGAAGTTTTAGCAACAGCAATCAGAGAAGAAAAGGAAATAAAAGGAATCCAAATTGGAAAAGAAGAAGTAAAGCTGTCACTGTTTGCAGATGACATGATACTATACATAGAGAATCCTAAAGATGCTACCGAAAAACTACTAGAGCTAATCAATGAATTTGGTAAAGTAGCAGGATACAAAATTAATGCACAGAAATCTCTGGCATTCCTGTACACTAATGATGAAAAAACTGAAAATGAAATCAAGAAAACACTCCCATTTACCATTGCAACAAAAAGAATAAAATATCTAGGAATAAACCTACCTAAGGAGACAAAAGACCTGTATGCAGAAAATTATAAGACACTGATGAAAGAAATTAAAGATGATATAAATAGATGGAGAGATATACCATGCTCCTGGATTGGAAGAATCAATATTGTGAAAATGACTCTACTACCCAAAGCAATCTACAGATTCAATGTAATCCCTATCAAACTACCACTGGCATTTTTCACAGAAGTAGAACAAAAAATTTCAAAATTTGTTTGGAAAAACAAAAGACCCCGAATAGCCAAAGCAATCTTGAGAACAAAAAACGGAGCTGGAGGAATCAGGCTGCCTGACTTCAGACTATACTACAAAGCTACAGTAATTAAGACAGTGTGGTACTGGCATAAAAACAGAAAGATAGATCAGTGGATCAGGATAGAAAGCCCAGAGATAAACCCACGCACATATGGCCAACTTATCTTTGATAAAGGAGGCAGGAATGTACAGTGGAGAAAGGACAGCCTCTTCAATAAGTGGTGCTGGGAAAACTGGACAGGGACATGTAAAAGTATGAGATTAGATCATTCCCTAACACCATACACAAAAATAAGCTCAAAATGGATTAAAGACCTAAATGTAAGGCCAGAAACTATCAAACTCTTAGAGGAAAACATAGGTAGAACACTCTATGACATAAATCACAGCAAGATCCTTTTGGACCCACCTCCTAGAGAAATGGAAATAAAAACAAAGATAAACAAATGGGACCTAATGAAACTTCAAAGCTTTTGCACAGCAAAGGAAACCATAAAAAAGACCAAAAGACAACCCTCAGAATGGGAGAAAATATTTGCAAATGAAGCAACTGACAAAGGATTAATCTCCAAAATTTATAAACAGCTCATGCAGCTCAATAGCAAAAAAACAAACAACCCAATCCAAAAATGGGCAGAAGACTTAAATAGGTATTTCTCCAAAGAAGATATACAGACTGCCAACAAACACATGAAAGAATGCTCAACATCATTAATCATTAGAGAAATGCAAATCAAAACTACAATGAGATATCATCTCACACCAGTCAGAATGGCCATCATCAAGAAATCTAGAAACAATAAATGCTGGAGAGGGTGTGGAGAAAAGGGAACACTCTTGCACTGCTGGTGGGAATGTGAATTGGTACAGCCACTATGGAGAACAGTATGGAGGTTCCTTAAAAAACTACAAATAGAACTACCATATGACCCAGCAATCCCACTACTAGGCATATACCCTGAGAAAACCATAATTCAAAAAGAGACATGTACCAAAATGTTCATTGCAGCTCTATTCACAATAGCCCGGAGCTGGAAACAACCTAAGTGTCCATCATCGGATGAATGGATAAAGAAGATGTGGCACATATATACAATGGAATATTACTCAGCCATAAAAAGGAACGAAACTGAGCTATTTGTAATGAGGTGGATAGACCTAGAGTCTGTCATACAGAGTGAAGTAAGTCAGAAAGAGAAAGACAAATACCGTATGCTAACACATATATATGGAATTTAAAAAAAAAAATGTCATGAAGAACCTAGGGGTAAAACGGGAATAAAGACACAGACCTACTAGAGAATGGACTTGAGGATATGGGGAAGGGGAAGGGTAAGCTGTGACAAAGGGAAAGAGAGGCATGGACATATATACACTACCAAACGTAAGGTAGATAGATAGTGGGAAGCAGCCGCAGAGCACAGGGAGATCAGCTCGGTGCTTTGTGACCGCCTGGAGGGGTGGGATGGGGAGGGTGGGAGGGAGGGAGATGCATGAGGGAGGGGATGTGGGAACAGATGTATATGTATGACTGATTCACTTTGTTATAAAGCAGAAACTAATAAAAAAAAAAATGGGGAAAAAGTTAGAAGCTTTTGGATTGAATCAGAAAACACCAAGACAATTAAGAAATTGAATCCTCTAACACATCTTGGACCTTCTGGGCAGGCTGAACATTGTACAAATTTTTGTTTTTCTTCAGAAATGAAAAACAGACTCAGGAATAAAGAGTTTAATCTTCTGAGAATTTCCATTATACATGAGCATGGACTGATCTTACCGCAAGACAGAAATCCTGCTTATTCTTGAGAGCAGAAAATGAAAGTCTGTTAAACATAACTGCAGGGTCCCAACTCAAGCTATATGCACACATACGTCCCCAATTACTATTTCACAACAGCTCTAACTTAAAATCATGTATTGTTCATGGGTTTGTTTATTACACAGCAAAAAATTATATTATCTTTAACCTTCTAATGTCTTTCTGAGAAAAGTATGTCTATGTATGATATTCTCCTTTACTTTGAGAGAATAAAACTCTATAAAATAAGAGTTCTGACAGTGACTTCTTTTAAGAAGATGGATTAACAAGATAAGATTTAGCAGCATACTCCCAACAGTAACTTTACAAAATGTTTCTGTTCTTTTATTTAAATAATTTATTTACTACTTAAAGGGATTAGGTAAAGACAAAAACCCAAATGAAAGCAATACCCTCTCCCCCAGGTTTTAAGCATTGGGGGTCTTTGCAACCAGATGCTGCATAATTCTATGGCTATTGGGAACTAATTCATCATCACCAAAAAAGTATTAATTTAACAAAATGCAAGCAAAACAAAGAATTAAAAACTTAAAAATTCTGGGGCTTCCCTGGTGGCGCAGTGGTTGAGAGTCCGCCTGCTGATGCAGGGGACACGGGTTCGTGCCCCGGTCCAGGAAGATCCTACATGCCGCGGAGCGCCTGGGCCCGTGAGCCATGGCTGCTGAGCCTGCGCGTCCAGAGCCTGTGCTCCGCAACGGGAGAGGCCACAACAGTGAGAGGCCCGCGTACAGCAAAAAAAAAAACAAAAAACAAAAAACAAACTTAAAAATTCTTTAATGATACTGCCTTGAGATCACAAGACTCTAATATTTATTCCCCAGCACCTCTGGTGGCATCCATTGAAAAAATAACAAAAACACTAGAAGGAAAAATATAAAAGAACAAAGAATTGCTATGCTACTAATGATATTTAGTACATGTGTATATCTGCTCTCATTAGCAGTGACCATTATTATTATTATTACATGCTTCTTAGGTTCAAATGAAAGATTCAAGTTTCTAAATTCTCAGTACTGCTTACAGTAGCTTTCTCTTAGTGACTAAATATTGGATAAGACTGAATAACTTTAACAAGGTAGAATCAATATTAACATTCTGATGAGCAACTTTATTCTTCAAGCTATCCTCTATTACTAGTACTCTATTTACTCAAGTCATACACATGTTGTACATTAAAGTATTTTTAGTCAGACAGTACCATATTAGATAATGCCTGTCCTTATTTTTAAACACAATACTTCCACACATCTCAATGAAAATAAAAAGATAGAGGCTGACAGCCAGAAGCCCAGAAACAGTAAGAGAAAACAAATGAACAGATCAACTCAGTATAGTACTGATCCAAAGCATTTTGTCTTCTGGTTTTCTTCCTCTAGACTCATTCTAATCTAATTAAATCCCATAATTGCACTCTATCTCAATTCAGCATTATGTGGTTGGTACCCAGCTGAGCTAGTTTTTGCCTTGCATTTGTTTAAAAATGGGGAAATTTATAAATCACTTCATGATACAATTAAGTGTAAGAGTTATTCACTGTAGGATTAGTAGCTGTTTTAAAATGGTTTGCTTAATTCTATTCAATGACCACAGACTTGTATCTCTAAATCCAACTATCTATTTACCAATTAGCTATTTTCACATAGAGGAGATAAAGCCTAAGAGTATAAGAAAAACAGAACACTTTCATCTCTGCTCTTTATTTTAGATACTGAATTTCAAGAACATTAATGATATCCTTAAGCTCTAAATTTAGTTTTATTTGGCATTCAAGGTTTTAAACTCATGATGCCTAAGGCAGACTGGGCTCTTTAGAGAATGTCGAGTCAAAATCCCTCATCTTAAAGATGAGGAAACATGAGGCCTGCGCCTAGATAGATTAATTGATTTGCCTGAGTCAGAATAGGAGAAATTAGAGAAATGGGTCAAGAAGGCAGGTCTTCTAGGTTTTATGCATACTATTCCATGTCTTCACTAAACATAAAGACAATTTTTAGATAAAATTTTAGATAAAATTGTCAGTTAAGCACACCATCCTTTGAACTTACAAGGATTTGGGACTGAAGAGATTCCATCACAATTGAAAACGAAAAGATCAGTTAATTCCCTGGCTTGAGGTCTTGGAATTTACAGACAGATCATACAACATGGCTCATTTCAATTAAGTTCCTTTGCCAATGACTGGTACTTTTAATGAGAGTTAAAGGTGAAGCTTAAATAAATTATTTGCCATTCATTAAGACTAAAAAATAAGTCTGATGTAACCATAACTATTCATAAAACTAGAGTCCAAAAGGATTTTTAGACCAGAATGTATTTCTCTAAAGACAACAAAATAAACTACCTAAAGGAAAGACAATACTTTTATTATATAGATTTAGTGAACAAGTAAAATGATTCCTCAAAACATAATTCTATATTAAAAGTTCAATAAAACACAACTGGCCTATAAAAGAGCCATTTGTTTCAGCATTAAGCAGATTCATCATTGTCTGGTTAGTAGAAAAAGTGAAAGAATGGTGGGAAAAAAAATCAATGTTAAATATGTAGCAATAAAATATTTAAGCTGAAAACTGATAGAAAACTTAATATCCAAGCATTGAGACAAAGTTTCCAAATGAAAAGCCATGAAAACTCATGTTTGGGGTAGAAAGAAGACAGACAACAAACGCCAGAGTCCACTGCACAGCTCAATATAATACAAATATGAGTGAAAGATAAGTCACTATAGGAATCTTTTCCATTTCCTCTCCCACCCTCATTTCTAAATAAAGAGAAATTACAGAAAAATATGAGAAATGACAAACTGAGAGGGAAGTTACATTTTCTTTTATGGGAAATAGAAATTGCTATTATTGTAATTACAATTACAAATCGTAATTACAATTACAAAATTGCTAATATAGTCAACAGGATCTAATTTTACTCAAATCAAGATTAAATTTCAAGATGTTTTCTTATAAAACACAAAAGCCACCCAGTTTTATGTAATTGTAGAATATAATAGCTTTATACTGATATCTTCAATACTCACCTCTTCTGGGGTGATAACACCTGTTTCCTTAAACTTTGATTCCTAAAGAAAGTAAAAAGAATAACAGTATTACACTATCTCTCACTTTCAACTGAAAAATGTTTGTGGGCAACCATTTGCTTGGTACCCATCTAGGTAATGGAGCATGTGCAAAAAAACAATCTGTCACTGGTGCCTGACCTCAAGGAATATGTAA
Source organism: Hyperoodon ampullatus (assembly GCF_949752795.1). Taxonomy (NCBI): domain Eukaryota; kingdom Metazoa; phylum Chordata; class Mammalia; order Artiodactyla; family Ziphiidae; genus Hyperoodon; species Hyperoodon ampullatus. Next base: position 87,657,299 of record NC_136918.1, on the reverse strand, counting down.
GTATAACAGAGGAAACTGACATGAAAATAATCACAATATAATGTGATCAGTGCTATATTAGAGCAAAGCTCTTTGGAAAAACATTCAAAGATTTATACAAACATTAAACCTCAAAATAATTTTGTGAAATGACGAAATATCATTATTTTACAGAACAGAAAAATGTCTTAAAGATGTTTAAACATATTACAATTCAGCCAATGTCTCATTTGAGTAATATTAGAAACCAAATCTAGAAGTCCTAAATCATTTAATACTTTCCCATTATTCTCATCTCCACCAAGATATTATACAATATTCTCTCCTCTAAAGCAAGGATGTTACTTACCAAATTTTTCTTAAGTTTAAGTTATACATAAGATTTTGTGGTAGAAATCTACAAAAATGAAGATTCATTTATGAACATTATTGATTCAAAAAATACCAAATAACTACTATATGCCAAGCACTATTTAAGGTAATAGCGACATAGAGTGAATCAAATAGACCATACCCCTCCTTGTCCTCACAAGAAGTTTAAACTCTAGTTCAGGGAGAAAAGCCAAATGGTCATCAATATCAAAAAGAAAAATGGTGCAGAGAGGAAACTGGTCAGGGGTGGAGGGACAGAGATGACTATTTAAAATAGGATGGTAAGAGAACAAAGACTGCACTGATGGGTGACTATAGAGTAGAGACCTTAAGGAAAGGAACAAGCCACAAGGCTGTCTGGGGGAAGAGCATTTCAGGCAGGGGGAAGAGCATTTCAGGCAGAGGGAAGAGCAAATGCAAAACCCAAGGCAAGAGAGTGCTTGATGGATAACATAGAGGTCAGATGGCTTTTAAGCAAAAGTGAAGAAGGGCTTTTGCTTAAAAGCCAGTAGTAGGTGAGAAAGGACCCTCTACCAAACAAGTATAGGCTTGAAGATCATTGTAAGGACTTTGGCTTTTACTGTACATGTGCCTTCCAAACCATGATTTTTCTTAATTTTTACTCGTTGGGATAAATCATCATCTATTTCCCAGGGATTTAGCTTTTTCTCCTTGCCTTCCCATGTCTAGTAGGAAACTACAAGAATTCACTCTGTAAACCAACAGTTTGCACAGGAAAGATCAAGGAGAGGGTCATTGATTCTGCTTTCCTTATTACTAAAAATGCATACTAACAAGCTAACACATCCTTTCAGTTTGGTGAACAAGTAGAATGCTTTCTCAGTACATAATCCTATAAGTTCAAAATAGCAGTTTTATATTTTATTTGGGAGGTTTTTTTCTCTTGCTCCTCTCTCCCTGAAACTAAAAAGTTTTAATAATTGTGTATTATTTAAATGCTGTATGCCTAGTAAGTTAGACGTTTCTGATAAGATGACATAATATGCAAAAGAATCATTCGATTCAAATGTCAAAAAAATTATTTTCAAATTTGACTGAATAATCTTAATTATGATGGGTTTCACAGTAAATAAATGTAAGCGTAGCAAGTGTTGGAGTTCTCGTTTATAAATTTTTTTTAACTTGGCCCAACAAGATATCATTTTAAAACCATTCTTAGAAATAAGTATTTAAAAACTGCAGGACTAATATTTCGCTTTGTCATGGAAAGGGAGCAAAGTAAAATCTTCTTAGAACACCAGAGTAACTTCTTGAATAGAGGAACAACCATTTCCATGGATATTTCATCCTACACTAAGATTTGTAAAATTTTAATAAAAGCTTAAAGAAAAAAACACTTAAGCAAGAAATCGCTATTCATTTACTATCATTGCTCGCTTTTCAGAAAGGAAAAATAAAGATACAATAACAAAAAACTTACCATAAAGGGTTATAAAAGAAAAACTCGAATGCAATTCTAGAAATTTATCTTTGAAAATAAGGAAGTCAGTTACTGCTGTAACAGCTAATGTGTCACAATTTTTAGTTTAAAAATGCTGTTATTGCCAATGTAAAAAAAAAATATCTAGAAGAGTCAAGCTGCTCCGTATTATCACTGATGTCCAAGAGGAACTAGTTCCAGCTATTTTAAAACTTGGGAAAGGGGGTTTTGCCTGTAAACTGGGTTCAACGGTACTGAAAGAAATAATGTTGCAAATTTCACCTTGTTCCACTGAAATCTAATAAGCTGCGACCTCATTCACAACTTACTATTTCAAACTAATTACAAGACTTACTACGAAATTTAAAAGAAAAAAAGTAACATGTCATTTTAGTACCAAACACTGATTCGTTTCTTTAAAATAAGCAAAATCCTTGTTTAAAAGTTCAAAAGACTTCCGATGTTAGGATTTAATGTTCTAAAACCCACTTAGCTGCGGACTACGCTCCAACCCGATGTACCCAGACGAGCTGAGTTCTGGCGGGTGAAGTACGCACAGAGCGTCGCTCCAAGTTTACCCTAGAGAACAGCTAGATAAGACCGCGGGAGGGGGCTGCACCTTTTCCCGCGTACCACCCTACACCGCTCCCCAATGGACAACACCATGACTCCCCCGGCGTTCGGTCCTCGGTCCCTGCAGAGCCAAGCGTCAGCCTGACAGCCCCCGGCAAGCCCGGCTTACCTTGAGGACCGGGGTCAGGTACTCAGCCACTTCCAGTGCCTTTCCCTTCACCGTGTTAATCACATTCTGCATTCTGGGGCCGGAGTAGCGGCCGGCCCCGCGTCTGAGAGGAAAGGGGAGCCGGGACAGTGGTCGGGAGTCAGAAAATGTCTCAGCACCAGCCGGCGGCACCCGAGGGGACGGGACGCGACGGAAGGGACGGGACGAGGGGGAGGGGCGGCCGGCGCGGCGCGCAAGGGCAGGGCGCGCGCTCCTCGCGCCCCAGGCAGCGCGCAGCAGGCCAGGCCCAGCTGTCACCTGGCCGCGAGCGAGGGCGGCGGGGCTGCGCTGGAAGAAGAGGGCGCACGCGCACCCCTCGCCCTCTCGGGAGGAGTCTTCGCCAGCCTTCACTCGCGCCCCTTCCGGCTTCCGCTTCTTACTCTCGCCCTCTCGCCGTAGCTCCGCCGCCACCTGGGCTTCACGTGACACAGGAGTCTCCGGTCACGTGACGCAAGAAAGGCCGCGCTGGGGCGGGATCGGGTCACTTCTCCCCTCCCTCCGGAAGCGTAACATTGAGTGCGCCTGCGCAATGGGCGCCAGGTCCGCTTTTGCCTAGTCGGGTAGTTATTGTGCTTTTTGTTCCGGAATAGGAGGGTCGGGTCCAAAGGCTTATTCGCCTTTTTCTTCTCCCATAGATTCTCCGTGTATGGACCCTAAAAGCTACCGCTGCTGCTGCTGCTGCTGCGGACCTAGATAGTTACTGTCTCAGCTTTAGGATGTACGCTCTGCCACTAGAAGCTCTTCCAAGGGACCGAGGTAACGGCGCCCCCCGGGACGAGGAAGTGCGCGTGCGTTTGAGGGAGGGCGCCCCAGACGAGATGCCTCCTGCGCATGTGTGACAAGAAGGCGTTCCTAGATCGTGGAGGGAAAGCTGCTCTTCCCGAGAAGGGGAGGTGTCTCTTTGGCCTTGGTAGGTTTACGCCCCACTTGGGCTGTGGGCATTGGTATTTCCAGCCCATCTCTCACCAATCCTCCAGGCACTGTGCACTATCCTTACTCTGGGTTGCTTTGGGTAGTTACCCGACCTGGAGTTTAATGGCCTTAACATATCAAAAGAGGGCCTTAGAGCCATTGATTTCGTCTTCTACTTCCAACAGTAGTTCAGTATAAATTAACACAGTGTTTCAGATATTTCTATTTCGGTCATTATTGTAACGAAATCTTTCCCATCAAGCTCTTTTTCTTCCTCCTATGGAAAAACCGCTACTGAGGAGAAAAATACAAATCTGAAGTTATCTTCTAGAGCAAAGTTGCTCATAAGAATGAAAGTTAAAGAATTGCTTTCCTGCAGAATCCTGCAGTCCTAAAATGCCCTACCTTTGGCAGCACTTCTAACCTGGCTCTTGGCCTTTCAATCTCTAGAGTTCCCCCTCCTATCAAATTTTGACTCTTTCCTTTCCTTTCCCCATAGTTTCTCTTGTACTCCCCAACTTTTTTGCTTTGGGTATAGGCATAACCAGACATCTAAAAAATTCCTTTTCTGTTCTTCACAAATCAATGGTATTTGCATTATGCTTAATCTGCCAGCAGGGTTGCTCATGAACTTGTTCTTCTCTTTAAGGCAATTAAAAAACAGTGGAATGGAAAGCAATTATTGTGGTCATCCCGTGTTAAGCTCCTCTTCAGCAATGTATACATTCCTGCTGGGGGCCATATTCATTGCTTTAAGCTCCAGTCGAATCCTACTTGTAAAATATTCAGCCAATGAAGGTAAGTTAAGATTTGGAATATGTATGGAGCACTGCCATCTAATCACACTTTATCTTTCTTGTCTTTAGTTTCCCTTGTATATAAAATGGGGATAATACCCTTAAAAGTATTCTGCTTCATGTCAGTGATAAAGCATGTTTACATTTGGTTCTTTAAACTTTCATTCCTTACCAAGAAAAATTTTTGATGCTGAGTGAAATTTGGGTCAGTTAAGTACAGGATCAAAACCTTTGCAGAACAGATCATAACATCTGACTGTTGGTTTAATCAACAGGTGTTTCTGGGCCTATAGCAATATATATTATAACTTATTTTGAAATAGGAGATATATTTGGTCAGTTGGCGTTTGTGAGGTACTATTTTAAGTACATTATCAATGGAGCAGTACAGGTTATTAGCTTTGATAAATACATACTCAGGAAATCTTTTATTATTCTTAATGTAAGAATTTGTATTTAAACAGTTTAATTCCACAAAACTGTGTTGAGAACCTCTCACTAGTTATTGAGTACACGTAAAATCATGACATCATGATCGTTAATGGTCTGCTTGGGGAGTCAGATGTGTACATAAGTCTCTTTTTCAGTTAACATTTCTCTGCCAGGCGCTGGGCTAGATATTACTAGCAGGGTTCAAAGTGCATAAGATACAGACTTTATTCTCAAGAATTCACAGTTTATTAGAAGAGAAATACATGTAAATGCATCATGAAAATACAGTATAATAAGTGCAGTTCTATACCAAAGATACAGAGGTAGTTTTACATAGAAAGTGATATATTCTGTCTGGGAGAGCATGATGTGGACTGTGAAGCAGTCAGGGAACACTTCCCTGATAAGGTGACAGTTGATCCACAAGAAGACAAGGTGGGCAGAGGTATTCAAAACAGAAGCAACAGCCTATAAAAATGAACAGATGTATTAAAAAAGCAGGATGGATTGTGAGAATGTGTAGTTCAGAATTACTGAGCAAAAAGTTTTAAGGACTTGGACGAGGTGGGAAGGAGTGATTAGCCAGAGAGGGCAGTAATGATCAGAGAGCTAAGGACTTTATATGTCATGCTAAGCATCTGGGACTTTATTCTCTAGGCCCTAGAGTCTGGGGGACAAGGAATACTTGGAGGAATATAAACGGCAGGGTAAGATGAGAAAGACTATTATGGTAGCTGGATGGAGAAGGGACTAAAGGGGAAGAGAAGTAGCCAGTTAGGGGGTTATTACAAATTCAAGCCACAGATGATGAAAACTAACCAAGGTTTTTGAAGTAGGAATTGAGAAGAGAGGATAGATTCAAGAAATATTCTAAACATAGAAAAGACAAGACCTGGAGAATGTGTGGAATGTGGAGATTAAAGGAGATGAAGTATTGGATAGTTCAGAGGTTTCTGGTTTGGACGCTGAGTAGATCAATGATGTTCTCAACTGAGATGGAGACTAAGGAAGGAAGAGCAGGTTGGACAGAGCTCAGAGAAATTAACAGTTTTAGCTCTTGTACCTTCCATGAGGCCAGGAGCTGTGTCCGTGTTTACTGCTGTATCCTGCAGTGTTTAGCACTTCACACATGTCAAGGAAATGCCAGTTAAGTGAATAAATAGGAGATAGTTATTCATATGGATATGTTTAGTGAGCATTAAATGTTCCAGAATACAGATTTGGAAACATTTATATTAAGTTGACATTTAAAACCCAAGGAGCGGAGGGCTCATTCAGAGTAACCACACAGAATGAGAAAATAACAAAGAGCCAAGGATAGAACTCCAAGGAATGCCAGCATTTAACAGGAGTGCTGACACTCAGAAGGACATTAAGAAGGAATTAGAGGGCTTCCCTGGTGGCGCAGTGGTTGAGAGTCCGCCTGCCCATGCAGGGGACACGGGTTCGTGCCCCGTTTTGGGAAGATCCCACATGCCGCGGAGCGGCTGGGCCCGTCATCCATGGCCGCTGAACCTGCGCGTCTGGAGCCTGTGCTCCACGACGGGAGAGGCCACAACAGTGAGAGGCCCGCGTATCGCAAAAAAAAAAAAAAAAAAAAGAAGGAATTAGAGAGATGAGTTGCAGTCCAAACTGCTTGGGGGCAAGATCTGAGTGGAAAGTGGGTACAGTGGAGATAATTAATATTGACACTTTTATGGAGATTAGGAGGAGGTATGGTAGCTGGAGAGGGAGGATCTTATATTTTATTTTTTTTGGTTGGGAGTTTTGAACATATTTGTAGGAGAGGAGAGGAAGCCAGTTAATTGAAAGATAAAGGAGTTATACTGAAGCCCGAGGAAATAATTATTGGAGCAAAACCCCTGAAGAGAAGGGAAGGTTTTAATGGGGAGAATGGGTGAATAGTGGGGCCATGGCTCCTCTCTCTGGGAGTGAAGGGAAACCAATAAGGATGAATGTGGCGTAGATAAGGTTGGAGTGTGGGCAGAAGAGTGGAGAGAGGTCACACATGATGCTGTGATACGATTTGGCATCAACCATGAGAGAAATGCAAGGAGAAAAACAAAAACGATGAAAAGCAAGAATGAGTTAAAGAGCAGTGACAAGAGTTTGAAAGTTGTGATATAAAGCCCCCCCCCATTTGTGTGCATGCATGTTTGCTCATGTGTATCATGCTAGAAAGTAAAGCAAAGTATTGTTGGAGGATAATGGAGTGTGATTTCATTTTAGCTTTGAGCTCAGAAAAGGGAGGAAGAGATGTTTTTAACTGAGCTTTGAATAATGGAGAAAGTTTAACAGGCAATTAAGTGCCTGCTAAGTGCAGAACACTTAACTGCCAGGTTTAGGATGTCTTACAAGACATAATCCCTGTCTTGTAAGAAGCTTACTTTTTAAAATTTATTTATCTAATTTGTTTGTTTTTATTTTTGGCTGTGTTGGGTCTTCGTTGCTGTGCACGGGCTCCCTCTAGTTGCAGCGAGCGGGGGCTAATCTTCATTGCGGTGCACGGGTTTCTCATTCTCTTGTTGTGGAGCACGGGCTCTAGGTGCGCGGGCTTCAGTAGTTGTGGCACGCGGGCTCAGTAGTTGTGGCGCACGGGCTCAGTAGTTGTGCACGGGCTTAGTTGCTCCGCGGCATGCGGGATCTTCCCGGACCAGGGCTCGAACCCGTGTCCCCTGCATTGGCAGGCGGATTCTTAACCACTGTACCACCAGGGAAGCCCCAAAGCTTACATTTTAAGGTAAGACATACAACATAAAAAGTAACTATAAGACAATGTTAAAAGTACTGTTATAGAGGTTTATAGGTAGTGTTAGCCAAAAACTGGGTTCACCTCTTGGTAGGTGTTGAGCCAAAAGACACAACCAAGCCAAAGATCGGGAGAAGGAAGGATTTATTATTACTTGTAGCAAGTAAGGAGAACACCGGGGAGCTTTCCCAAAGCAGTGTCTTCCCAAACAGCAAAATTGGGCAAGTTTTAAGCTAAAGGGTACATGCAATTTATGAAGGGGCTTGGGTGGTTGACAGAATCCAGCTTTAGTTGATTGAAGTCAGGAGGGTCAGAAAAGGTCAACATCATCATCCAGTTCTAGTTGATCTGGTGGTTGAGCACTGCAGGCTCATCTTTACCATTGAAACTGAAGTGGGAGTTTTACAACTGATACATTATCTTTGCTATTGTCACTTCTCTTGCTGGATAACTGTTTGTTCCTGCACTCTTTTGTTCCCTTAAGATCCTTAATTACTGAGACCTATTCAAGGGCAAGCATTATGGCCAGGTTTAAGTCACAAGATGGCTTAGGCCAAAAATGGCTTCTCTTATGTCCAGAAAGCCACGCCTGGTTCTCTTTCTCCGGGGACCCCCTACCCTATCTGTTTACACTAGTGCTACAGGATCGGAGATGAGTAAAGGATTGATTATGCATAGGTTGTGAAGGTTAGGGAAAACCACAGAAAAGAGGAAGAAAGAGTGTTCTGGGGAGGAAGAATGTCGAGTTGGCTTTTTTCCTTTGTACTTGGCCAGTTTTGGTTTTTCATATGACAACCAAGGGAAACAAGCAAATATTTCTGAGAAAATGCATTCCTCGAAATAGTAACTAATAAAATTTATGTTTGTCCTTGGTAAAATCTTAGAGCAAGTTGTTTGTAAGCATTTAGAAAAAGGAGAGAAATAACAGCTAAGTCAAGATATACTAACCAAACCTCATTTCCTAATTAGATTGGCTTGTAGATTGGGATATAGCTTCCTGATTGGTCAGTGGGTTTGGATGTGTCAGTGTGTTTGTCCACCGAAGAGCCCTGGGCCAGTTGCCTCTTGCCGCAAGCCGCTTCCTTCTGTTACCACAACATACTGTTTGTCCCAGAGTGCCTAACAAATATTGTTTTCCATGTGTACCATGATATGAAACAGATAGGAAAACTCTGAGTTAAGGGAATATCACAGACAGAGTGTACCTTGATTTAAGCAAGGCAGACAAGTCACACAAGAGGAATCATGAGCTGGGTAATAATTCAGCCACCTAGATTGATAGCTGTTTGATTAGTCAGGCCCCGATTGTTAGTTAATGGTCAACTTAGAAGGTTGTCTCTAATGCCACAAAGCTTTCTTCACCTGTAGCCCTAGCCTCCTCAACACATTTTTCAGGAACTTGAAGGAAAACATGAGAGGCATATCTCTCAATTTCGAGGATAATAAAACACTCAATGAGGTTAAGGATAGCTAACACATTAGGTGAATTGATTCAAAAATACAAAAGAGCCAAAACCAACTGGATGAAGTTTAATATAACCAGTCTTAAAGTCCAACTTTTAAGTTTAGAAACAGCTCTAAATTATTTACTGTATGTAAGCATTATATAGAGCACAATTTATAATTAAAAAACATTTCTGTTACATTTCAGAGAACAAATATGATTATCTTCCAACCACTGTGAATGTGTGCTCAGAACTGGTGAAGCTGGTTTTCTGTGTGCTTGTGTCACTCTGGGTTCTAAAGAAAGGTGAGTCTTGAAATGGTACTATATACTGGTTAAAAATCACAGAATCAAAAAATTTTAGGTATGTTTGATAAACTAGAACAGCCTTACCTTATAAGCCAGAATGACTTCTCCATACCTCAGTACATGAAAGTTTCCTCCATCATTTTCCCTTTTTGTTTGCAGATCTTTCAGTAGCAAGCAGTGATACACATCGTGAGTAGTTAATTCAGCTTCACTGGAGAATTTCCTTTCTATCCTGAACATTGGAGTCAGAAGTATATTAGAAATAAAACAAAAACTTTACATTTTGATAGGGAGACACATTTGGTGAACAGTTCCATTGAATTAGGATGGATCTTAACAGACCTGGTCCAAATTCTTGGGTCAGCTGTCTACCACTGCTGTTGTCTTTTTCTCATGCGGGTGTTGTTTGAGGTCAGCAGTCCTTTTATCAACCAGGCCAGTACAGAAGCCCTTGAGTGGGAAATATTAATTCAAGAGTCAGTTTCTTTCAATTTCACTGCGCATGAACTACTTAATACCTGATAAGGGCTCTTTTCATTTAGGTGGGAGAGAGTCTTATAAGTGATGTCCTTTCCAGTATGTATAATCTCCTGGTTGTGGATCATGGGGCATCTGATCTTCATCCAAAGATAGATTACTGTGATCAGTTTCAGAAACAAGCTTAGAATATTCCTTTAGTAACTTAATTAAAATACTTTATAATATAGCAAAAAAAAAAAAAAAAAAAAAAAAAAAAAATTTTAGAACTGAAAGGAACATTTCATATCAGTTAGCCTAGCCCATTAATTTTATATATGAGGCTACTAAGATACAAATAGAAATCTGATTTCTCATGTTTTGCAAGTGAGGAACAGACTCAGAGCATAAGTTGTAAGTGTTAATGTGGTGCTGGGTAGGAGGGGGCAGAGCCTGGAGTCCAACCCACATGTCCTAGCATCCCGTCCACTGTGCTGCCTCTTGACTTGTTCCTGTGGTGGGTCACACAGCGAGTTAGTTTTTATTCAAATTCAGGATTATCTAAATCACTGCTGTCTGACGTGATACGTAGCATACTGCAAAACAGTCCTCATTGCCTTTAGGGGGACAGCATAGCGCTTTGGAGTCAGAGAGACTGTATTCTAGGGCAGATTATTTTACTTTTCTGAGCTCCAGTTTCATCAGCTATCAAATAAGTATCAAATAAGGGTGCACATAGTATCAAATAAGGGTACTAATCCTTGCTCAGATCAAAAGTATGTACCCTTTTGTGGCTATTAATTCTCCAGTTATGGAACCTTAGCTCTCCCTTCTACTTTGATCCACCTTCCCACATGAGGTAGACATAGAATTTACACCATTAAAGGGCTTGCCCAAGAAGATGTCTTTTCATTCTTAGAGGTTTCAGTCTTTGCAGAGTTTCTAGTTAGTGGAATACATTTCTTAATCTCATGAAATTTATGAAGTATTTACAGGGGTTAGACTTAAATTGTTTTCTATCTTTTCATTTTATTTTACATTCTCCGTTACAGTACCTTCTTAATTTTTTGTAAACCTAGAGATAGGAGAATAACTCATACTAGGATGAGCAAAGGTTAATTTTCTCTACTCCCCTATGTATAAACTTTCACTTAATATCTCCCTTTCCTGATTCCCTCACCCACCACAGCACCACTGTCCCGGCCCCGGGAAAAAAAATCCCAGCATGAACGCTACATTTTTTGTTCCACTTATTTTAACTTGTTGATCTCTCTTGGCTTTATGCTCAGAGTAGTAAGAGAAAACATAAGTGTGTCCTGAGATGCCTTCCTCAGTAATACGTCTGTCTCAAGTTAGCAGGAACTAAGAAAATCAGTATTCCTAAAGTGTTGCTGTTGTCAGAGATGAGCACGGTGGTGGGGTGAAGAAAGACCATAATGGAATCCTGTGTAGTTCTTGATTTCTCAAGGCTAATAGTCACTTACGAAAGCACGTTCATTAAGTCTCTTTTAAAGAATTATATCAGAAATTAAATACAATTTACTTTCTCTAAAAATATGTGCATTCTAATCAAGCTCATATATTTATTGCTGTATTTCTTTCTTTAGAAGATCATCAAAATAGAAACTTGAGATGTGGTTCCTGGAAGAAATTCTCTAATTTCATGAAGTGGTCCATTCCTGCCTTTCTTTATTTCCTGGATAATTTGATTGTCTTCTATGTCCTTTCCTATCTTCAGCCTGTAAGTAAATAATGACAAAGAAGACAGCATTGAAAAGACAGAGAAATGAATCCTGGAACTAACCTTTCTCTTTTTTTTTTTTAATGGTTTTCCTTGGCACTGTTAGTTTCTCATTGCCTCACTGGCCTTCCTGAGGTTTGAGCAGAATCATCTGAGCACTGACTTACCAATCCACTTGCAAGACTCTTCCGCTGTGAAAGATAACCATTAAACTGTGCTGACTGATCTGTGGGAGCTGCTTCCTGACCACTGAATCTAGAGCCATCTCTCTCTGTGTAACCTTAACCAGTCTGCCTGTTTTCTGAGCCATCCTGTGGTCACCCACCTCTAATATTAATCTCAACATTCCAGGACCTCCAAGCAGACTCCCATGATTAACTCAGAAAATTATACACTCAGTGTACCGCTCTTTCTTACACTTGTTTTAATGTGGTGTATACGTATTCTTTTGGTATGATTTTCGTTTTCTGTTAGTCCTGTCATTTAACCAAGTTCTTTAAGGGTAGAGATTATATCCTCCCAATCTAACTGCTATCCATAACTGATAATACTAGGTATACTTCTCATCTCTCCTGGCATCCCCTATGCCAATTTAGAGAGCTCTTAGTAATCAGAATTAAAGTTTGGTCTCTTCTGCTTTTACCTGTTACTCAGTTTGGATCACGTGTATATTTTCCCCTCTATATTTTCATTTTATAAAATGAAGGTTTCTATTGCCACATTTAAGAAAATGTGTTTTAATTTTCTTTAAAGAGCAAGTTCAGGCATTTTGATCATACATAGAATTTCTGTTGACACTAGTCCTCTATTTGAAGCCTCTTAAGTATATCCAAATCAGTGTGAAAGTGGGATGAAAAGGAGGGATCAAGAGGGCACTGAGGTAGAAAACAGGAGTTTGATTCTTTTGCACAATTTAAAAGATTAGAACCAGGCAAGGGCAAACTGCTCTGTAAAATAGAATAGTGTTACCATACTGGCCCAAAGGTAAGGACCTGGGCCAGGGGATCACCTGAAGTTGCTTTCAGCTCTGTGATCCATTTTATTAGTAAAAGTTCATTCCATTTAAAACGTGTCCTCTCCTAAATTCTTTCACTTTGTTTTTCAGATCCGAGAATTCCTCCCAATGACATAATTATTCACATCCAATAAGTGTATATTTGTTGTGTTTTATTTGTATCCAACAGACTAGCTCTAAATTTATATCCCTTTGCTAAATCCCTAGTACCAAAGCAGGAGTGCAACTTCCTGTTCTTACAGCTTATTGCTTTGCTCTTCCTTCCTGATTGTGTACAGCCACAGATACTACAAAATAAATTACTTGGCTTATATATTCTGTGTAGTGCTATGCCCAAGCCTAGTTGGAAAGAATTAAATAGAGATGCATGGAAGTTTGGGGGCAAAGAGCTGTGATATTTTATTTATTCTATACTATTGCCTGGACAGAGTGGACACAGTTCCCCAGGCCAGCAGGCTGTTTGGTTAGGTACATTTGCAGTGCTGTAACTGTGATTCATCAGAGCCGCCACTTCCCCACTCTTAACCAGCCATGTACTTTTCTTATCTCCTCTTACTTGTCTTCTAACCAGGGGTTCACAAACATTCGTCTGCAAAGAAAACCTTAAAACAATGGTTCCCATAAAAATTCAGTAGAAAAAGAGCAATATTGTATTCTTGGAATTTTTGCCAGTTGTTATTGGATTTTACTCTTGTTTCTTTAATTCAGCTGCATATTAGTCATGTTTGCTGGTTGTATAAGATTGTGGATACTCTTTAGGGTTGGTCAATCTAAAGTGACAGCAAGGAGGAAGGCAGTAGGATTTGCTTTTAGAAATTATTAATATTGTCAGATCCAATTATGGCGGCAGTGATAAATTTCATATTTTCTGGGCCAAAATGTATATATGTTCAGATTAATATTCTCATATGTGGAATTTGACTAAATTCACAAAAATAAACCTTAATAAAATCTGGCTAACACCTTTCTAAGTGTTTAGAACAATGTGAATAATTCCAAAGGACTGTCAAATATAAGTTTGGTAATGAATCACTGGTATTGAATCACTACAGTTCAACCAGGTAAATTGATTTAATTCCTAGAGCATTAAAAACGCTTAAAAACCTATACCTCCATCTTCTTAATGTATAAATGGGCCTAACAGTACTTGCTTTCTCTCTACCCACAGAATCAGTGTTAAAAGTCTCTGAGAGCTTGAAAAAGTGTGCTTTATAATCATTGTAACCATTATTTCTGGACCTAAACCTATAGAGTTTATAAGTATTCCCAGATCTGCACATAAAGATTATTACACAGGCATTTGCTGAATTTCAGCACATTTTCAAAGCCTGTACAATAATTTGATCATATCTACGTAAGTTTAACAAGCAATAAAAATAGAATTTAATCCTCTAGTGAAGTAGCTGCCCTAATAACCCCTCTGGGTTTTGACCAAAAAGCTTTTTTTGTCAGGTTAACTTGCACCAAGCTGGGAGATTTCTGAGGTCAGTGCTTTGCTTGGATTGTAACTCTATCTTCTCTTTCTTTCTAGGCCATGGCTGTTATCTTCTCAAATTTTAGCATTATAACAACAGCTCTTCTATTCAGGATAGTGCTGAAGTAAGTAACTTGTTGTGAAAGCATATATCATACTTTAAAATGGCACCGCCTTGTTTCAGGTGATATACCCTCTGAATCCCAAGGCCGGGATTTTATTCCTAATTTGCTTTGTGTGTTGGGCAAGTTGTTTAACCCATCTGGAAAGCAGCTGCAGTGTTAGCCTGTCTAAATCCTCTGCGATTCAATGTTTGAAATGTATTTTCTTAGCATCTCAAAAGAAAAGAGATGATTGGGTTTTAATTATTTTAATTTTTAGTGCCAGATTTTCAACAAAGAATTCATTAGCTTTTTTTTTGAAGATTCTCTGTACACTAATAGGGAACCAAGAAGTTCCTAAGATTAATATGTTTGTTATATGGAATTTGGAGGTGATAAAAAGTGGCAAATTCCTTATTAAACTCCTTGAGATGACTACGTGATTTAAGCTGTAACTGGCAGAGGATTTGCATGAGGAATCTAGTTAGAATTACAATTAATAAGAGTTAACTTATTAAACTTTCCAAGTGCTATCACTAATTCATCTCCAGGAGAACGTTTGAATAAAATAAACATTTTTAGTTTAGATAGGCTCTGCTGCAAAGCAAAGGCCAGAAAGTCCTAAGGTGATACAGCATCTGGGTACTTAACTCCAGTTTAATTTGTTATTTAATGATGATGATGATGATGATGATGATGATGAAAATAAAATTAACTCTTTGTTATATTTGTTGTGATTGTTTTTATTTTAATTTTACATTCACATTCTCTTTTTGTTTCTCAATGTGCTATGTCATAGTGTGTTTTCATAATTGATGTGTACAGAAGGATGAAGGGCTTGGTCCATAGGCACTAATTATTTGTTGAATCCCGTGATGCATTCAGTACATAAATTTTATGAAATTCTTGTAAGGTTTTCTTTTACCCTGAGGAAACATTCAATTTAATAGTTGATGTAAGAGATGGGGAAAAAATGAACATAGCATTTCATCCAATTTAAATGTTAGAGTCACTGAAATTTGCTTTTGCTATCACTTTCTTCATTTTAGTTATGAATTGTGAGAATAATTCAATTCAACTAGCAAGTTAAAGAATGCTAATCCAAAAAAAGTTTTAAAGTCTTTAAAATCAGCATGAAAGTCACTTTGTAGGATAAAAGTTGGCTTCTGAGAAAACATATGTAAGCAATAATATTTTTATATTGATTCCTGTGATAAAATTAGGGATGCATTTCCATAAAGGAATAATTGTTGGCTCTGACACACAATAAAATACTCACTATTAATAGGGGAGCGATGGTCTCAAAAACATGTATTTTTTTTGTTTTGTTTGGGGCTTTTTTTTTTACTTCAAGTAAAAAAAATTTTTTTCCTGTGAAGTGACAGTTTATGAGTACACATGGTATTATACTTAAGTTATTATATAATATATAAGTATTATGTCAAAATTAAATTAATAACTGAATTTACCAAAGAGAAGTTTAAAGGTATGTATTTCCTGATTTGAAATTGACTAGTAGCTCTAGCTATGCCAAGAGTTGGTGGTTTGTTTTTTTTAATGACCCCAGAGCATGAGCAGGGCTGTGGGCCAAGGTGAGGGGCACTTGGAAAAGCCCTGCTCAGGGTGGCCCGACTGCCATGTGGGCAGCTGCACGGGGAGGCTCTCCACCAGTGACTAGAAAACACTAAGGTCTCCTCAGGGCCTTCCTACCCTATTTCGACTTAGCCCCACAATGACCCCATGAGATAGGTGCAGTTAGGCTGAGTCTGTGCCTGGAACCCGGAGCCACTAAGCATTTTGCAGCCCTTGGGCAGCTCCCTTTGGCTGTAGAAGAGGGAGTCTAGGTGGATAGGCTGGGGGCAGAGGGACAAACAACGTTATGAACTACAGTTCAAACTTTTTTTTTTTTTTTACATATTTTACCTCTTAATATTCAAAGCAGTAATATTGATTCTTAGGCATGTGTTTGCTTTGTTGTTAATACCACTCTGTTTTGAATCCTTAGAAGTTCTTTAGATTAAAGAAACAATAAAATCACTCCATTTTTATTATTTCCACAAACGCTTAGTTCCCAGAATGGGTCTTAGTTTGACTAATTCACAAATCAGCACTTGAAGCTACTCTAAATAGTGGAGCTAAAATGTGATAATAAATCTAATAGTGTATGCTATGGGAATGCCTTTTAAGTATTACCTATTACTGTATTTT
The DNA here is from genome assembly GCF_949752795.1 of Hyperoodon ampullatus. Classification (NCBI taxonomy): domain Eukaryota; kingdom Metazoa; phylum Chordata; class Mammalia; order Artiodactyla; family Ziphiidae; genus Hyperoodon; species Hyperoodon ampullatus. The sequence continues at coordinate 87,641,088 of NC_136918.1, read as the reverse complement.
AAAATCAACTCTGTTCTATTTTGATCTTTTTGTTGGTGGTAGTGTATGTTGTTTGTTAGTTTTTCCCTATTTAATCTACTCTTTGTGAGTCATTTGATGGTCTTCTGCCCGTGGCAATAAAATTTTGACCTAAGAATAGCTTGAGTTCTATCACAAGTTCTTAATTTGTTTGCCATATATAACTCATTTAGAATATCAAAGCTCTTGTCTTATATTTGACTCTTGCAGAGCCATCAAATACCTTTCCCATACAGGTAAAGGATATAAGGCTATACAGGTAGAAAAAAATAAGTCCAGTGACTAATGTAAGACTTACTTGTAAGAATTTGAAAGTGAGAAAAAGTGAAAAGTATCACCATTCAAATGTCTTATTCTAAACCCCATGTGAATGCATAGATTTCCTCCTTGAAGTATAGTTACTGGTTCAAAGTGGAAATATGGCAGGCATGCCTCAAAGCCCTATTGGTTTGCTCTTAAGGCCTGGCAAAGTTGTATAATCTTGTTTGCTGGGCTTTAGGGAATAATAATGTCAGCCTGAACATCGAGATTTGGGAGATTAGAGAGCGAAACCAAGACCAGCACTTATTTTTACCTAAAGAATGTATATAAGTTTCTCTGATTTCTTTAAAGGGAAGGGAAAAATTATTAAAAAACACATTTTGAAACATATGTTGGATGTCTTAGAAGTTACGGTGAACTTTACTTTCTGAACCAGCAGAAAAAATAAAAGTGCCACTCAGTAATAACAAGCATTTCTCCAAAACCATTCATTCACTTGATAAATATTTATAATTTCCCATGATAAATCTGCCCCTGGTCACTCTCTGTGCTATTTAGAAAGGTATGATGCATGGTTTCTTGAAAAAAGTTATGTCTTTCCACTTAAATATTTTCTTGCTCTGCCTTGGTTTACCACCAAATATGGTAGAAATGCTCTTATCTGACACAATTTGGACCTAATTATTGAGTTACTAGGAAAACTCAAAGTAGGGATGTCATTTAAAATATATATATACTTTAGACCATTTAACTTAAGGTATGTAAGTGTCAATTCATCATTCTTTTGATGAAGAGCCTAAGACTTTTCCTTTGCATACGTGTGGGGTTTGCTGATTGGAGTTCTTTGGCGTCTTTCTTGCTTGAACCTACATTCATTACACATCATCTGTGGTTTCTGGTTTCAATTTCATTATAGTGGAGCAAGCCTTAAATATATTTTTAAAGTAGATTCTTCTGGATTTTTACTATTCATTCCCTAAGCTTAAACTAACTTACCTGTACCTAATTCAAAGGCAGTTTTTTCGTCTTGAGATTTGCCTTTAGTCCTCCCAAACCATTCAACTTAGTTTTCATGAAAACAGCAGTCCTTTTCATTCACTCATAATTTATGATTTCTGTAATCATTAAAATATATAATTACAATAATGAGGTCACCTGGCAAAAACACGTTTTGGAACAGAGACTCTTTGTGAGCAAACAGTTCACTTGCGAGCAGAGGCCTTCAGGTTCAGCAGCCTTCCAGCCAGAGGCATTCAGCTCTGCGCATCAATCTGAATGTTTTACTGAGGCAGTGGAGAGGTTGGTTAAGTGAGTTTCTACCGTTGCATCACCTAAACCGTAAGGAGCAAACTCTTTCATGCCTAATCAGTCATCATTTATAAGAGTGCAGATCCTCAGCTGACTTTATAGGATGATTTACTGTTTTATTTTCTTTGCTGAAAATCTATTTTCACCCTAATCCTTAATAATTTTTACCTGCCTAGAACATTATCTTGAATGAGTAATTATTTGCAGTAGGTACCGGTTAGCTTATTTAAGGCTTTATTTCCTTGGATTCTTTTTTCTCCATGTCAATATTAGTGGAAGATCTATAGCCGTCAGAATTGAAAACTTCTAAAGGACCTGTAGAGTATATCATTGCTTCATTTGTCTTGACGTACAGTACTTGGTTATATAATGATTTTTATAAATTGAGCACCCATTTTTCATCTCTGTCTTTTCGGTTTCCGTTCCATTTGCTTTCTACTACTAAATGTGTACCACCTGCACCTTCAGAAATGTATGTGACTAGCTGACAGTTTCTGACCTCATGGACTATAAGGCTATGTTGGTCTCATCACTGCATGCTAGATCTGGTTATATAAAAGTGTATACATGAGAAGACATATAGGAAGCACAGGTGTGCTGCTGTCTGTGTGTGCTATCTGTGCAGTTAGCAGTTTCACAGCATGAAGCTCTATGGAAGCATTGGTGAAATCAGACACATATTCCTGTACAGGCATCCTGGGAACTCAGAATTATACTTAAGAGGTGCATTGGTCCAGAAGGAGAACTTACAAAACCATGGCTCAGACTCCTTCCTTGCTCTTTCATAAACACATGGCCTTAGAGAAGTCAGTTAACCTCTGAGAACCATTTCCTCCCCTAGAACAGAAACTGCCTGACCCATAGTAGGCGCTCAACAAAGGCGCCAAAATTCTTGCAACTTCAGTTCTCACCTGTTGCTTTACACGTCTGCCTTTGCTCATGTTACTCTCTGTTCTTGGTGTGCCTCTTCTCCACCTGACTAATCGATCTTCAAACTTGAAGGTGTTCCCCCGAGAAGCCTCCCTGGATGCCCCCACCTGAGTCCCATACCCCTCTTTCCTTAGTCAATGTACCTTCTTGTAGCCTTTGTATAGACTCTTGCCTCTTCCTGGGTATATTGCCAACTCCCTTTTCACATGAGAAACTTCAATTTATTTTTCATCTTTCAGCCTAAGTGTCATTTCCTCTTCGAAGCAATACCTGACTCTATTTCCAGACTCAGGTGTTGTTCCTCAGTGTACCCCAATTGTTCTGTGTATCATATGTCACACATTATATTGTCATCATTTAGTTCCATGGCTCACTCACTGTTAAAGTGTAAATTCTTTGAGGATGGAGACCAAGTCTTTTTTCTCTTCCCAGCATGCCTGGCACATAGTTGCTGCTTATTAAATGTCTGTTGAACTGAATGAATTTTCAAAATGGAATAATAATAATAATCATCATCACATCCTCCATATCTGAAAACTGTGTTGTTAGGCAAAATAAAGAAATAAATAAAGCATTGTTAGGACTTCATCAACTGAGACACTAAAAATATTTTTTTCCTTGCCTTATCAAACAGTTTGCTGTATAATATTTTATGATCAGGCCATGAATCTGGGAACTAGCTTCCTCCTTAAATCATTTCTGGGTCATGAATACCTTTGAAAATTTGACAGATCTTTGAAGGATCACCTGGTGGGGGTGGGGAAGACCAGGAATTCACCTATGTAGAAGATTTGGCGCACACTGCAAGAATTCACAAATATCAGAAGCTCGTCACATTTTTTCTGGTTCATGGAAACTAGATTGAGAATCCCTGCTATAACTTACTTTATCACGAGATTAAAAAGTGATCGTACCAAACAACTAAGATCAGCTTCCAAGGTAGAAAGGAGGCTTAGTTAAACCTATAGGTTAAAAGGAAACTTAAAATGAGGAGAAATGACTGAATGGCCTTAAGGGACAGCTACTATAAAAGCAGATAAAAAATAAGTTCAAGGGGCTTCCCTGGTGGCGCTGTGGTTGAGAGTCCGCTTGCCGATGCAGGGGACATGGGTTCATGCCCCGGTCCAGGAAGATCCCACCTGCTGCGGAGCGGCTGGGCCCATGAGCCATGGCTGCTGAGTCTGCGTGTCTGGAGCCTGTGCTCCGCAACGAGAGAGGCCACAACGAGAGAAACCACAACAGTGAGAGGCCTGCATACTGCAAAAAAATTAAAAAGTTCAAGAAGCAGACACACCCTAACGGGTTTCCTTTGAACTTGAATTGTGGGGAATGCTGGCAAAAACAGTATGGTTCATGCAACCAAGTACTCAAGTGATTGAGTTTTCAGTAGACACAGTTGATAGAGGAGGAGGAAAAAAGACTAGTATTAAAATCTCTTTTTTCATCTTTGAACAGGAGGCATCTAAACTGGATACAGTGGGCTTCCCTCCTGATTTTATTTTTGTCTATTGTGGCCCTCACTTCTGGGACTGAGACCTCACAGCATAACCTGGCAGGACATGGATTTCATCACGATGCCTTCTTCAGCCCATCCAATTCCTGTCTTCTTTTCAGAAGTGAATGCTCCAGAAAAGACAATTGCACAACAAAGGAGTGGACTTTTTCTGAAGCTCAGTGGAACACCACGGCCAGGGTTTTCAGTCATATCCGTCTTGGCTTGGGCCATGTTCTTATTATAGTCCAGTGTTTTATTTCTTCGATGGCCAATATCTATAATGAAAAGATACTGAAGGAAGGGAACCAGCTCACTGAAAGCATCTTTGTACAGAACAGCAAACTCTATTTCTTTGGCATTCTTTTTAATGGGCTGACCCTGGGCCTTCAGAGCAGTAACCGTGATCAGGTTAAGAACTGTGGGTTTTTTTATGGCCACAATGCATTTTCAGTAGCTCTTATTTTTGTAACTGCATTCCAGGGCCTCTCGGTGGCCTTTATTCTGAAGTTCCTGGATAACATGTTCCATGTCTTGATGGCCCAGGTCACCACTGTCATCATCACAGCAGTGTCTGTCTTGGTTTTTAACTTCAGGCCCTCCCTGGAGTTTTTCATAGAAGCCCCATCAGTTCTTCTCTCCATATTTATTTATAATGCCAGCAAGCCTCAAGGTCTGGAATACACATCTAGGCAAGAAAGGATCCGAGATCTAAGTGGCAGTCTTTGGGAGCGCTCCAGTGGGGTAAGTTTGTGAGGATGCTGCATTTTTGCCTGTTCTTCCCAAATTCAAAGTGTAGTTATGCAAGAAGAGAAATAGATCAGTGCTGATTTGTCACAGGGCATATTGGATCTCTGTGACTTATCGTTCAACAAACATTTGTTGGACTCCTTATGTATAAGGGCTCATGATAATGCTGTCAGGGGTTGAGAAAAAGTATAAATCACAGTCTCAAGGACTTTATGCATTAGTTGTATCATAGAATATTACAGTCACAGAACCAGAAGATGCATCACAGGTTATCTTGTCTAGTCTCCTAGTTTTACAAGTGAAGAAACAGTCTCAGAGAGGCTAACTGGGTTACAGATAGTAAGTGAAAGAAAGAACTGGTACCAAACCCATGAGGTCTGACTCCTAATCCATTCATTACTCTTTCTACTCCACTGTAGTTGGGGAAACAAGCCTCATTCGTAAGAAAAGTTGATCTTTGACGTTAGTAAGTCTTGTTAAATATAAGTCAAAAGCCTGGCTTCTTTCTTTTCCCTGTAGTTTTTCATAAACCAGAGTGTGCCAGAAGGGCAACCTTGTTTATCTCGCTAAGACGGTGGTTCCCAAGGTTCCCAAAAGGATCACTGCAAATGCATAGTGATCTCTTGGAGGCTCAAGTTAGGAGATATATATTTAAATAAAATATGAAATGGAGTCCTCTATCTAGGTTTAAATTTACAGTTTTCATGAACACACAAAATATGAGATAGTTCACACAATGAACATTCTACTCTTCGGGAAAGTAAACCTATTTCTTATTAGATAGAGTTCATGGCAGAGCTTCCCTCAGTAATGCCTCTGAAGTGTTGATATTTACAACAGATTCTTAAGATGAAAAAATTAGAAGCCTGCTCTGATCTCAGTTAGAATATAGATTTAGAAATCCTGTATTCTTTTCCAACAGTCTAATAACACTGCTTGCCCTACTTTTTTAGGTAGAAGAAAATCAATGTAACAAGGTAACAAGGTAACAAGGCCTAGTTTATACCTATTTCTGCAGCCTTTAGTCATTTCCCTCCAAGACCAGCAGAGGCCGCTCCTTACTTTGCTCTTGTTAACTTTGAAATTCAACGTTACTGAAGTGCATTCTAATTTTTTATCTCATTATATGCCTGAGGTTAACTTTCCAAGAACTTATTTATTTAATTTCATTTAACAAGATTATAGTTTAATTAAATAAAGTCCATGATTTGTTAGTAAGGTTTCTCCTTAGTAATCATCAAAAATGGAACATTTCTAATTTTGTCCTAATTAATTACTGATTTCTTGTTTCCTTTTAGGATGGAGAGGAACTGGAGAGACTTACGAAACCCAAGAGTGATATTGAATCAGATGAAGATACTTTCTAACTGGTACCCAAATAGTTGGCAGCTCTCACAAACCTTATCTTCACATTTTCAGCATGTGTGATATTTATCTTTCCACTTTGATAAACCAAGAACATTTCTAAAGCATAAAACTCTTTGCATATATCTAACCGCTCCCTAAATAATTCCAACCAAAGCTTAGAGTACCCAAAGGCTAAAAAGTTCTAAGGAACTGACATAAGAATAATAGTATGGAGACTGCATTAATGGCCTGGTACTTAGTAGGTCAAGATATATTTGCAGATTATTTTCCTTGTTCCTCCATTCCAGAAAACTTGTAATAATCATGTTAGCTGTACCCTATAAATATACAAATAGAGATCAGTTTGCCAGATATTCAGAATTGTGTAGTTCTACTCTGCATGCCATAGTCTTCCCTTTTTTATCATTATAAATATCACCTAGGTTGACCCTTGAATTCTGAGGCCATGGAGATAGTCATTTTGTAATTAAAAGAGATAGCCATTTTGTAATTAAAATCAATGAGACTCTAAAAATTTGGTTGAAGGACCTTAATAACCAGCCACAACATTGATTTGAGAGTAGTGTAGTCTGTGCTAAATGTTTTGCCAAAGAAGCAAATTTTTCAACAAAAATCTGAGAATTTTAATTTTTAGGAATTTGTAGGAAATCTTATTTTTAGTGGTTGTCTTTTGATGTTTTTCTACACAAATAAGCTTCCATTTAGGTGAAAGTTGGTTTCCAGTCCCCACCGTTATCACTTGTATTTTACATCACTTAAACCAGCCATGGTGGGTTTTTTCTCCTCAGTTTGACCACATGACTATTGGATTATTCTATTTTGGAGAACTAATAAGCCACTTTTATTAGTTATTAAATAGAACGTATGACTATTTTATATCTTTATATCATACTCTGTTCCTAAAGGATGAGACACTGGCTTCAGAATCATGCCAGGTTGTCAGTAAGACTATTGCCGAAGAGTTCTTTTAAAAGAGTCACTTTGCAAACAAATGACTTTTACTGAAATGTGAATAGTATTACTCTAAAAAGAGGAAGGCCAGTAATAAATAAAGCACTTTATAGTAACCATATTTCACTCTTAAACTGCATGGTATTTTTTGAGGTATTTTTGCATGCATCCAGTTGAGTCTATGAGGTAGAGAAGTCAGGTGATAGATAATTTAAAAATGAGAAAACAGAAATGACTTGCCCAAGGCCATATAGCTGGATGGTGATAGGACAAGTGTTGGCTTCAGCTAATAGACCTGTGTGTTTATAGAGCACTACATTGTAAATGTGAGCTTTAAGTTGTCATTTTCATGCAGTCTGTACATCTCTTCTTTCCCCTAATTTTCATACAGATAAATGTAAGATAATACTATTACATAATCCATCTGTGATATCCAGAGCAATATGAATGGCAAGAGTTGGTGGAAATTTATAAATAAAAGAACTATTAAACACTTACCTTGTGTTGTTATATGAAGTGGAATGCAGAGTATTTTTAATTTCAAAACGTAATTTCAAAAGAACTTTTAAAACTGTCTCTTTTTCAGTAGATCTTGACTTCTGAGAACAGCAAAACTTTACCTTATCATAGGCGTTCCATCAGAGTAATTAATGTGAAACAGGAAGATTACTTTATTATGGCAATTCATTTTAAGGTAAAGAAAATCAGCTATAGGAAGACCTTTTAGGAAATATAGCATACAAAACATACTTATGAAACACATAAAACTGCAACAGTATTACTTGTGAAGGTATTGCCTACGGGATATATTAAATAGCAGATCCCACCAATTCATGGAGATTGATTTTCTCACTTACAGTTGCTTTTTCACCCTCCTTTTCAGGAAAGGATTTATTGCCCAAAGGAAGGTTTACTCATGTTAATTTACAAATTAAGTAGAGAGAGGGAAGGAGCTGGGACTAAAATGTGAAGTTCTGACGTGGATGCACTGGAGTACAGTTGACCCCTCAACACAGGTTTGACCTGTACGGGACCACTTATATGCATATTTTTTTCAATAAATACAATCACCAGTTGGTTGAATCCTCGGATGCGTAACTGCAGATATGGAGGGCCGGCTCTGGGACATGAGCAACCTCAGAATTGGTCCGCAGTGGGTCCTGGAACAAATCCCCCGCAGATACCAAGGGACAACTGTATTTTGTGGGCGCTACTGTTTTAATAGGAGAGTAACTGGAAGGTGAGAGGTCTAGAAACCATATCCTATCATCTTAGGTGCTCTTGGATCAAGTGTGTAATCTGGGGAGAACGAGTGTCTTGTGGAAAAAGAAGTAGACTTCTTTCCTGTTCTAAAGAACAAGTTACAGGGTGATGGTTATTCTTTCCTTATAAGGAAGACTCTCCTAACAAATGATACTTTCCAATAATGGAGAAGGCCTTCCTGAAGAGTAGTAGAGAATAGTAGTAAATTCTCAATCACTGAAGTGTTAAGGAGAGATTGTATCAGCAGTATGTTTTAGAAGAGATTCCAGCATTGGTATAGAAGTTGGACTAAGTGATTTCTAAAGTCCCTTCCTATTTTTAGATTCTCTTCTGAGCAGTTTTGACCTACAACTAATGTGCTGAATAGCCTTTGGTTGGACCACAAGTATGGCCTACAGTGACCTGATTCCAGCTCTGTCACTGGTCCTAGGGTCAAACTTCTATCCAGCAATGTGCCTAATCCTGAGGGGAAGCAGGATGTGGCTGTTGGTTATAGAGGGAAAGATGGCTTAGACCCAGATCCCAAATGCTTGGCCAGCTGTGTCCTGCCGCTGTAGGTTTTCAAGGTCCATATGCAGAGGAGACTCAGGGCAGAGTTACTTTGTTTATAACTCTAAGGCTTTTTGCATCTGAATCCCCATGTGGAAGCCCTGTTGCTGGTGACCTGGGTTAGACTATGTGGGGCTGCAGGGAAACCTTTTGTTCTTGTACAGGCCCAACCTTGACCAGCCACAGCCCAGGTCCTCCTTGGCAACTTCTCCTTTTACTTAAGTCCTGATTTTTCCTGCGAACTCTTACCATTTTAGTATGGTGAAGGGGCAGAGAAAGTCAAACCCAAAGGAAAGAGAGTGGTTTTCCTTCTCTAAAGCCGAGAGCAGACTTTCTAAAACTGAGTTGTATATATCCCTCCTTTAAAGGAAAAAAAAAACCTCTCACAGATCAGTGTTGACCTTTTTTTCACTTTACTGTAATTTAAATGCATATGAACATAAAGTATAAACTTCTTATAGTTTTTATATGAAAACCAAAACAAATTTACAATTAAAGTATAAAGCTATAAAAGCAGTAAATTTTCAATTCAAATAGGAATTTAGTGAGAAGGTGATATTTTGCTCAAATGGAATCACAATAAACTCCCTAACAGATCTGCAGAACTTCTGTCCTCACTTGCTATTTTACTTGCTTCAAGCTCCATCCTGTCTCTGCCAAGAAAGATAACTGAAACCTGCTGACAATGCTGGTAATGCATTTAATCCTGCTGGGATTTATCAACCCGTGTCCCTAACAATCCCATACGGATGTGGTGTGCGTCAAGCTGCCAACTCCCATTGGCCGCGATGCCCTGGAAAGATTTTAAAAACGTCAGCTTTATGTGTTCCCTGAAGCTTTGAAAGAACTCACAAATAAAATTGCCTAGGCTTGGCACTTTTTTGAGGAGTACTTTTTTCCCTACAACATTCTTTGTTTTTTCCTCCTCTTCTTCTTGATTCACTCTTGATCATTTATCTTCAATATTTTGCTAAAAAACTAACCTTCCAGAGTTTCAAATTTATTTGTACAGGAATTCGTGAATCATGCTCATAATTCTTTTACTTATTTCCTCTTTTACTATAGTTCTGTTTTCTTTCTTGTTTTTGATTTTGTGTATGAATGGTGTCTCTTGGTTTTTTAAAAAATAGGTTAATGAGCATTTTCTAATTTTTACTTTATTAAAATTTATTATGTTCTGTTTTTCTAAAGTTTGTTTTGTTCTTTTTCTATCTTCTTCAAATATATTTGTTTTCTTTCTTGCTTGTTAATGAACATGTTTATAACTAGTAGAAAAATTCCTTGGAGTAAGTAGACTCCAGGCCAATCCCCAAAGACTTTAAAATATGGCATTATCATGTTATTTTTTCTAATTCTGTTTAGAGTCAAGAGTAGTGTCACTGAGGATTTTATTCATACTTTTGTTAATTTCTAGTTTTTATACACTTGGTTGGAAAATGAGATCTGTGCTCTTCCTGCTGTTATTTGCATATTTTTATTGAATTTATTATTGTAGTTTGGCTCATCCTTTGTGTAAAAGCTTTTTTGAGAAAGTTGATGTTGGTTTGATATTTTGAACCAGTTTGAAAGTTTCTTGTCATATTTTAGATTTATTCAACTTTCATTTCTAGTCTGTTTCACTGCTAGTAGTTACTTCTACATTTTTAAAAGCAAACTTAGAACCTTATTTATAAATGTTTCAACCTCAAAAATGGTCATTGACTCCTTTCATTGAAAGATGAGGAATTTAGGTTATTATATTTCCTCCCAACTCCTCGTTTTTCTTAATAAGCTCTGAGAATTTTATCTAGGTCTGCTACGCTGTATTTCATCTCTTCTAGGACTCATATGTTTTCACATTACCACCTCTGAAATTGGGGTGTGTTAAGCAATGGCATGTTAATATAGCTGCTGCCTCCTGGCAGTAATGAAATTGTCTTTGCTTGCACATGCAGGCATTTGGCACGTGCTTACAACTTCTTGATGTTTCAGTCAACAAACCACTTAAAGACCATTTGAGGAGAGGATAAGAGTTCTGGTTGTTGTCTGAAAATCTTTCATTGGTACCTCCTGGTTATATCAAGAACATGCCAGCATCAAATTTTACAGAATAAGTGTCAATAGCTTGGAAGAAGACCCTGGAGACAGCAGAGAAACTCTCTTACAATGCTTCATCATCATCACGTCTCCCAGTGGTACAGGGAACTATCTGCCTGGAAAACCTCAGACATCTACGACTCTGTGTCAAAAAGTGATTCAAGAGATTCTGGCTCAAAATGTGAAGATATTCTAGAAATAGCTTAATTTATTTAACTTATAGTTTCCCTTTTTATGTAATCAGAAAATGCTACATGATAAATGCAAAGTCTTTAAAAGCTCTTTAAAAAGAGGTATAAAATGAAAATTCTAAATGACAAGAAAGTAATATGTTTAATTGTGTTTCTTAGCAGGACATGAAATAGTGGCGTCTCTTAGATTTGATGTTGTCATGGATATGATGAAATTTGGAAGTTCTTTTTAAAATGTTTTATTATGCACCTTTTCCTTCAAGAATTAATAGTCTGCCTTTTAGTTTGTAATCCCAATTATCACAGCTAATTAAACTTTATTCGTTCATGACATAATTTGTTTATTCATAACTTTAAATGCCAGTTCATCTCTCAGCTGGGAGCTGTCTTAAAATAGATTTTTCTGTTCTAAAAGTGTTTTCGACTGATACACTTCCTGAGGTTTTAATATTTTTTGGTGTCTAATAACTACTAACTGCAGGTTTTTTCGAGTCATATTATTGTTCAGAGGTTTTGCATTTTTATTACTTTCTATAGCTATTTAATATAATATAAATAATGGCTTGTCTGAAAAATAATTCTTAAGTCACCTTTTTTTTTCCATTTAGAAATCTCCTTTTTTATCATTTAGTGTTGCCAAAAGGTTGTTTCCCTGCTCTATTACATATGTATGTATGTATGTGTGTATGTATGTCTGGGTGTGTGTGTATGCGTATATGCATATATTTTTTTTTTTCTCCATTTTTGTAGGTGAGCTGATTTCTAAGCCTGGGTGCATGGATGCCTCTGTATAGATCTTTTCTTTAAGATTTCTGTGTACTCATCTTTAAACAAAATTTTAATCAGTCCCAGTATTTCCCACAAAATGGTGTAGGTGAAATCTCCCTTACCCAGTTGCTCTTTACCTGGACTCTGAATGGCATCTTTGAAGTAGTGTTAAAGCTAGAAGGTGTTTTAAAAAGGTGGAAGGGAAGCAGGACCATAGAAAATTGCAACGAGGGAACTTAATGGGTGTGTACTTTTCCTCTATCTCGGCTGAAATGCCTGCTTTGAGTGCCAGTTCCATAGAGATAGGGCTAGTACTGTCTCCTGTTGTGAGGAGAGGGTATCACTTGACTTTTAGTTTGTTCCTCTGTTTGAGACTGAGCCCCTTGCTTTGATAAGAAGTCAGGCTAAGTGAAGTGCCTTGAAAGCAGCACACACTTTCTCTACAAATGTGAAATTTGCTACTAGAATGTTTATATTGTATACTTATATATAATTATATAATATTTGTATATATTCTTACATTTAATATGTTACGACACTTAACATATTATATAAAATATTTTAACATTTCATATTTTGTAAGTTTTTTTATGTAAAATTTATGCACACTGCCCTGCTGCAAAGATTTTCCACGTTCATATATTTGAAAGGACTCACCAGACTCCACAGAGGACACTCACGTAAGACTTTTATTTAAGGCGAAGGACATGGTGCCGCAAGAAAAGAAGAGTATAGACACTGGGGTTCCAAGAGAGCCGAAGCCTGAGCTCCCCAGGGTCCTTATTATACAGAGACCGCACTGTCTCCACTGTCTCCAGCTGGAACTACCAAGATCTGTGGGAGGAACCTTGACTTTGGGAGAGCTCAAAGTAGAATTTCCCAGGATTTTCATGGCCTCTCTAGCCAGCTCATCAGTCAGGTTTACGTAATCTATTAGGCCAGTTGGAAACCATCATTAAAGAAATTAACCCTGGGGATCCCCGGGGTAGTTTCAAACTTTAAACAGCACATCATAAATCCTACTGCCCTTAGTTTGGCCAAGAGTCGAAAAAGATTTCATCATGTCCCCAGAGATAGAGCTTTTCCAATCTAGCTGTAAACCAACTCCATCCTGCATATATATACCCTTATCTCCAAACCTCCTTCCTCCAATTAGGAAGTTAGGGGGGAAGAAGGGCAGGGCATAGCCATGTCACTTAACTTTGGCCTCTCAGCTACAGCTGATTCTTGCCTGAGCAATAGACTACAAGTGTATTTCTTATCTTTCCTAGTGCTCAATTTCCCCAAGTTGGGGATAGTAAGTAGACACACATTACTCAAAAAGTTCATGCTTTGAGATTAAAGCTATTCCCTAGTTTCAATCTTGATGAAGTTTTCTTCTATAAATTCATGCTTGTTCATTTTAGTTTATTTCAGGGAGGGGGTAGTGTTTATGAATGAATTAATATTAGTGCCACCATCCTTTCATGGACATCCGGACAACTTCTTAAATCTGGGGGAGGTAAGAAGTTCCCAGGAGAAGAAGTGCCTACACTGTGAGTATCCAAAAGCCATTGACTATGATGACAGTGGAGTCCATATGAGGTACTTGCTCAAATCATGTCGAGGCCGACAGAAAGAGCAATGTAATAATTCTTGTCTCCAGAAGATTGAAGAACTATCATCACTTATATCTCCCTGGTCCCTTCTTTATACCTCTCTCCCCATCATTGATTATATATACTATCTTATACTTGACTGTGTACATGGCTGTTCTCTACTAATCTGTACTGGAAAATATCAGTTTTGTATTACTGGTTTCTAGCAAAGTACATAGAAAATAATATAAATACAATAAATGTTAGAATCCTCATATAACTTGAACATAACCTGAAAATGAGTATCTTGGATTAAGACCTGGAATGACTAGATGGTTCTCTTCACACCTCAAGGCTTTCAGCCATTCTTGATCAAGTCTTGCCAAATTTGGGTATATTCCTGCCTCTGCCTACCCTGTTGTAATTTGGCCCTCTAAAGAGTATTCACAAAAAGAAGCGAGCCAAAGATAGAAAAGAGGACTAAAGGAGACAAACAGAATGATGGTGAAATCCACAGGAGGAATTTAGTCTTTCTCTAACATTTTTGGGAAGGAAAGTGAGGCTTGATTCCAGGGATTAGCAATCTTTCAGAAATGGTTTGCCAAGCTGTTCCCTATGGCCCTTCTTCAAGGATCTCCTTTTGAGCTGCAGATGTCCTTAGAAAGGGTGGTACCTTTAGCATGTCAGTTACACCTAATCAGTTGTAGTCATCTGTGAGCCAGCATGGTTCATGAGAGGGGGCCAAGGAAAGGAGAAAAGGGCCAGGAGAGAAGAAAGGGATGCTTATGGGGGAGGAGGAAAGCCAAAGAAAATGTTGCCCAGGGTCAGTTTTAGCTGTTTAAAATCACCCCACCCCTTCACCCAGCCTCCTTGGCACATGTATCAACCCATGGAGTGGAGGGTGGAGGACCATTCTTTTGCTTTCTAGAAGGAAGTACTAATATTTAAGGTCTCTGAAGTCTGCCCAGGGACTGCCCAGTTTCCAAGCTTCAGGTGATGCATTTGGTCCCCAAATTAGGAAATTTGTGTTGAAGCACAAGCATATGCTGCAACACAAATTTCCTAATTTGGGGACCACATTAAGGGACTCCTTAAATGTTCAGGAAGCTCACAGTCCTTGCCTGCCTGAATTCCTCGGAAGCTCCAGCCTGGCTGTTAAGGTGATGATGAGGGTTTCTGTGTGTTAGAGGTGATGCCCGCTTTAGATCACAGCCACAGCAGCAGTACTGTGCTGGGAAGAATTCAGTGAAGTTGCTTAATACCTTTCCCAATTCCCATAACAATTTGGAACTGGCTTCTGAACTATGAAGTCTGGGTTCTCTGAGAATTAACATTGATTGGATCATAGGAAATCTCTGAGCTTCTCTGAGCTTAGCATTCTACTCCCTAAAGACCAAGAAAGATTCATAAATGTCACAGAGTTAGAAGAAACTTAAATGTCTAGTCCCACTCTCTCATTTGGAGGTAAGAATCTGAGTCCCAGAGGTAAAGTGACTCATCTCAGGTCAGGGCAAGGACCAGTAGTTTTCCCAAGTCCAGTGGCCCTTTTAAAACACCCATCGAATTCTGTTACAACTCGCCCTTTGCGCTTCATCACCTTCTGTGTAAGTGCCTGACAATTAGCTTTTCTGAGAGTAATGTAAAGGCTTAACATTAATCTTTTGATTGTTAAGGCATCCATGTCAAAGAATCCATCTCGAATAAACATGTTGCCAGCTACACAACTACCTAAAGATCCAGCAACCCCCATGAAGTTCCCCTATTGGAAAGCCCTGGGTGACCTACATAACTGACCCCTTGAGTGACCCTACTTTTCCCTTCATGTGCCTAAATTCCCACTCTTAGGTTTAAATTCATCAATAAAAAGTAAACCGGTGAAACCCTAGGCACCTCACCCTCAACCACAATACAGGCAGAACCCCAGGTCTCTGTTCTCTACCTGCAGCCTCGCTGTGTGTATCCTCCAGGACCTGTGAATAATAAATCTTGTTGGGGTTTTTTGGGTTTTTTTGTTTGTTTGTTTGTTTGTTTTGCGGTACTCGGGCCTCTCACTGTTGGGGCCTCTCCCGTTGCGGAGCACAGGCTCTGGACGCGCAGGCTCAGCAGCCATGGCTCACGGGCCCAGCCGCTCCGCGGCACGTGGTATCTTCCCCGACCGGGGCACAAACCCGTGTCCCCTGCATCGGCAGGCGGACTCTCAACCACTGCGCCACCAGGGAAGCCCATAAATCTTGTTTTTTACAAAGTTTCCTGATGGTTGATGAAATAAAATTCATATTTTATGGCAAGATGAGAAAAACTTAAAATTCTTCTTTGCCTGGTTCGGCCTCCTCCCTCCCCTTTAGTGTGTATTATGCACTTGCACAAACCAGACCTCCTTAGGAGATAACCTTCCTACTTAACCTCGTAAGGGGCCACTATGACCCATGACCCACTACTCATTTTGTACATGTTGATCTGTAAACTGTCAAATGATGCATAACCATTTGTCTCAAAACAAAGTATGTAACCGAGCTTTGACCTCTAATTGGTAGAACAAACCTCAGAGCTTTCTGAACGACTGTCTCCCAGATTATAATTGTCAGGTTGCCTTGAATAAAAATTTCCATTTCTTTCTTAGATCTGCTATTGATTAAATTTTCATCAACATGGTTGTTGCTGAAGTGCACTTTGCGATCATAATAAGAACCACAAAGGCCAGTCCAGCCACAACATTGGTTCCTATGGGGAAATGTCTGTAATACAGGCCCAGGTGAGTGCCCCCGGGCATTCCTGGCTGATAGCATCACTATCGACAGGTTGAGACCATCAGGAAGCACCACTCCGACCTTGATTCTTGAGTTCTTAATAACTAATAACGTGTACAAAATGAAGAGGAAAGTCTGGCATTAGGGGCTTTGCACCAACCCTGAGAGGACTGAAGAGAAGTAGTTAGCATTTTAACTGAGCTTCACTTGGAGTTAAGAGTACTCACCAACCACACCCTCTGTCCACACACACCAAACCATCAAGTACTGAGCAACCATGGAGCAGAAAGGATTCCTCAGCAGGGAAAGGGGAATTCGTGGTGGCACAGAATTGGACAGAGGTTCTTTTCAAGAGGCTTCTCCTTTTCTGGAATCTCCCTACAGTGCTGAGCACTGAGATCATCAATCAAGGTCAGCTGAGGCCATCATTCACCCTGGTCCTGAGCTATTTTTATCCTCAAGGCTCTAGGAGTTGAGAAGGTGTGAGCTTCGTTATTAACTATAATCCAGAAAATGGGACCAGTGGGTTCCACCGACTCTGCTGTGTCTGGGCCACCAGCCTCTGTAGCAGGCAGGAGAAGGATCTCTGCTGAATTAATATTCACCTTAGAGCCCTGGTATTTCTCTAGTGGAAACCAATTCTTGGAAATTCATGGAAGGGAATTATGACAACCAGCAACTTTGGTGAGGCTGTGTCCTTTACAGAGTTTTCCAGATTTTCCTAACTCAACTGGGTGCTTTTCTTTCTAAATACAATAAACTTTCTCAGAAACTATATTTTATTTATTTCTTACCTTTTGTTGTTGCTGTTTTGGAAAGGAAATGCTTTTATAGGAAAAAAACAATACTCAGATTTCAAACAACCTGACCTATACCCCTGGAAGACAGAGATTCAGGTTACCTAATTCTCCAATCCTCCCATTTGGTGAGATTTACTCTGTATTTTTCCAGATTATAGAATTTGAGGACATTTACCAAAAACATCTTCCTCTGAATGTGTCCTTTTGCTGAGCTATGGCTTATACTACAGTCCCCCAAATGATTATACACGACTTCTGCATCCACTCATTAGGAGTCTTCAAATGCCTTTGCTAATGATCATCTCAGTGTCACTGAAACCAGAAGAATTCTTGAAAAAGTAATCTCAGGTTATGAAAAAGTGTTGTCTTTCTTTGGGTGTAGGAACTAGAACCTTATTCATATTATTCTATAAGTAAATGTTCTATTATCCCTACATAGTTTCCTTGGGAGATGAAACACCCTCATTGTTATATTTCCTGAAATTGAGACAATTTGGGGCCCTTAGAGATTGTCCCTATGTAATTTCAGAAACAATCATAAAGAAAACCATTATTATTGGCAATTTTAAGCTGTGCTTCACCTTGGCAAAATGTAAGAGCAATGCACATCAACCTGGTTCTTGCACCTTCACCCTTCAGGCAGCTGGTACAGACTGTTCTAGAAGGAGAGAGGAGGAAAGCTCTCCACCATGGAAGAGGGGTAGGGTGGGAGCATAGTTTATATAATAATAAAACTGTGTTCTGAAGTCACTTGTACTTTCTGGACCTCAGTTACCTGTAAAACAGGTAAGAATGAATGGTCTTCATGGAGAATAAGGGACAAAACAAGCGATTCCTCAGGTTCATTGAGGTACAAATTCCACTTTTACTATAATTATAACAAAGTTCAGATGATGTAAAGACAAACTTGTACAAATAGGCACAGATAAGTTAAATGCTAGTAGTATTCACATGTGGCTTGAATGCAGTTATTAATATCTAGGCTCACTAGAGTTAATAACCAATTTCAAGACTATTTGGAGAATTAGTTCTTAATAACAGTGACCAAAAAATAAGCATCCCCATTACTGATAGAGGCTGGCGCTGTCCGGATGCTAAATGCTGGGGAATCTGATCACCTTAGGGCAAGCTCATACATATTAGTTAATGTTACTTGGTCTTTGCTGAAAAAAAAAAAAAGAAAAGTAGGAAAGCAGGAAGGAAGGGAAAGAGGGAGGGAGGAAGGGAGAATATTTAGTTTATATGCCATATGTAAAAGATAAATGCTCTATTTCAAAGACAAGGATTATATTCTGCAATCCAGTTACAATTTTATCCACTGTTAATTTAGTAACATTTTCCTTAGAAAACAAAAAGAACCCCTAAAAATAATCTCCTTTGTAATTTGGGTTTTTTTTGTTTTTTGGGTTTTTTTGCGGTACGCGGGCCTCTCACTGTTGTGGCCTCTCCCGTTGCGGAGCTCAGGCTCTGGACGCGCAGGCTCAGCGGCCATGGCTCATGGGCCTAACCGCTCCGCGGCATGTGGGATCTTCCCGGACCGGGGCACGAATCCATGTCCCCTGCATCGGCAGGCGGACTCTCAACCACTGCGCCACCAGGGAAGCCCTCTCCTTTGTAATTTTATTTTACAAGGTGCCAGTATGATAATGGGCCCATTAGGGAGTCAAATGTGAAGAGTCAAGGTTTCCCATGCTGGGAATTCCATGGTACCTGATAGAACTCTGAAAGTAGCACCTCTAGCTGCAGAGCCAGATTCTGGTGGTGATTTAGAAGTTCCTTTTCCCTGAAAAGACACTAAAAGTTAACAGAAACAGGGCAGGAAGTGGCTATGATAACAAAGCTGAGTTTGGTACTTGCCCTGGCTTTCGTAGCCAATATCACCGGATTCCTGTAGTATCAAACTTCAGGAAAGAAATTCACAGTATAGAGCAGAGCTGTCTTAATCATTTTTAGACTAACATTTCAAAAAGGGTTAAGAAGCTATCTACTCTGTCTGTTCCATCTGCTCAGACGTTCATCTGAAAATATCCGTGCTGTGATCTTTAACTTTCTTTAACAATCATGGTTTTCACTTACCAATTAATACTAAAAATACTAAAAAGAGAGGTATAAATATTTACGCTATAGAATACTGTATTCCCAATCACGTCCACCATATTAAGAAAAGGAAAATATCCATTTTCAATAACATTATTCAGCACCAGATCCTCTCCAGTTAGACAAACAATTCTTGTAAACATCTTTATGATTTAAGGCTTCAGTAACAACTCATGAGTAGGCAAAAGTTTGCTATTTGTTTAATCTTGGAAGAACACTGAAAGAAAAAGGCAGGGAATGTAGGCAGTGTGGAAGAACTCTCCTTTACATAGCTGGCCACATGTGGCTTCAACAGCTGCAGGGGAAACTGGCTGGGGCTAAGGTTACATATTTCTGTTCAGTAAGGGTGTCCATGGTGGTAACTCTCATGATGACGGTAGTCATCCTGGTAACCATCCTGGTATCCTTGATGGTAACTATGGTAACCATAGCCTGCATACTCATCTTCTGGGCAGCGCATCCCCAGTGACTGCTGAATAGCCATTTCCTGTCTCCGGAGTTGCATCGAATCAATTAAATCGTACACAATCACCATGGACCACATTGGGGAAGGATACCAGGATTTCACATTTCCATCTTTTCCAACGAGAAGCATGGAGAAGTACTCTGGGCTCACTTGAAAATAGTTACGTATGTCTTTCACCAAATGGGCTGGTACGTCTTCTCGCTCCACAACAGAGCTCCCTAGAATAGGATTAGAAAAGTTGTTAGCAGATTGAAGAGGCAGCACACAGGAAAGCATCAAAGTGAGAAGAAACCACTGTGAGAATAGAGAGAGGACCCAGGAGTCTCTTCTCGTCAGCTCAAAAGTCCAATTAAAAAAGTTTGCTTGTTTTTTCTACTAGCAAAGAAATGTCCTTGCTGTTCTACAACATTATTAGTGTATCAAACTTTGGGGCACATAATGTCTCCTTATAGGAATGTTACAAAGTATAAAACCAGTCCCTTCATTTAATCCTGGCAAGATCAACTGCTTTAAAATTTGTCACTAACAAAGATTCTATTGTTTATATTTCTAAGTTTACTTCCAATTAGCTTAGTTTCTTCTTTGCGGTTACAGTTTTACTTTTGATGCTGTTGTCTTTATAACAAAACTCTTATTTCATTGTCAAAGGTGAAAAATACCAATTATCTAAGAGCTGGGAATATAGTTAAACTATTATCATTAGTGAAAAGAAGAAAGGGAAGGGAGAAGGGCACTGACACTTTCTGGGTATCTGCTCTGTCCAGCACTGTGCCAGGGATTTATACACATTATCTCAGGTAAAGTGCTTGATCTTGGATGGAAGGACTGGGTTTACTTTCTGAAACTTTTAGTCACTGTCAGTTTCTTTCAGCTTCTCTGAGCCTTTTAGTATATGTCCTCATCTGTTGCAAGGGAATCAGTGAGATATGACCTTTGTGCCTCATAAAACTATTTCGAGAATTAAATGAGATAACATAGATGAAAATGCTTTGTAAGCCAATAAAGCCCCATGCAGACAAAAAAGAATTACTTATTTCAGTTAAGAAAATGGATATTTTTGCTGTCACTTATGATTTTTTTAGTAAAAACAATATTAGTGCTTGTGCTCCCTTTCCCCTTCTTCTACATGCATCCTGTGTACACACACACACACACACACACCACACACACAAACACGGGCAAACATGAGGAGGGAGGCTTTTGTGACCTTTCTTCACCTGAGGGGTACACCCACTGCTTACATATAAATTAACATAATTTAACTGAACTTATCAGTAGTTTATACTGTTTTAAAGTAACAACATTTACCATTAATCGGGAACAGTTCTAAAACTCCACCTACTTCTTCTCCAACACCTAAAAGCTTCAGAACAGTTATGTGGCGCAGACCTAAGAGAAAAAAGAAAGCCGTAGAATCTGTAAGTCTTCATTCACTTCCAAAGACTGGATGTCTGAGAATTAAAAATCTCTAAGTTTAAAAAGAATATAAAACATAACCTGATTAGGTAAAATAATTCATTAAAAATATTTTTTTTCATTAAAAAAATATTTAAACACTTATAAAATCTCGAAAAAAGACTAATTGCAGATTTTAGGATTAACAACAGGGTCAGATGTGGTCTGGTTTTGTTTTGTTTTTGCAGATTGAAATAGAAGAATTTGCTTTTAAACTGTGATTCTCACTCTACTAAATGACAAAACAAAAATGAAGCCATCGGAACTTTAAAATATCTAAGATGATCTAAGCTGATTAGTGTTCTGGAAAAAAGTCATGCCTAAAGTTATAACAGCTTGCATGGATAATTTAATTTTCTCTCAAAGAAAAGACTACAGACCCTAGCCGTTGTGATTGTTTAAGAAATCATTCTGGCTTCCTCAAAGAAAAGTTTGTCAGTTTAAAGGGCAGGTTCTTAGCACTTTTTAAGAAGACTCAAAGGGGTAGCACAGCAGGCACAGCTTGCTTCCCAGCCTCAGCTAAAGTTTCAGGAAAGGAAAGAAGGTCATGCCTTAGTGGCTTGTTGGAATTCTTTTGAAGATGAAGCACATATGAAAAGATTCAGGAGAAAGAACACAGGAGGACAAGGAGGCTCTAGATTCATCCTATTCAGATTTCGTGGTTTTAGACAAAATCCGAGCCTAGTCATGGTAGTAACTTGGAACTAAATATGAATGTTGACGGTGTTGACAGTCCAGTGGAGAAAAGTGAAAGCCACCGTGGAGGGCTCTTTTAAGGAAGAGCTGAAATCCAAGCAAAATGCTATTAGAAAAAAATTTTGTGGCCTTTACTCTTCTCCCAGAGAAGTGAAGCATTTCTATTCTACATGTTGTTGAGTCATGTTTTCAAAAGGGAAGATCATGAATTTAATTATTCTTTAAAAACATGACTTGTTCACATTTCCTGTCTACTGCAAAAGTGTTTGACTTGGGCTCTGTGCAGAGATTCAAAATGAAACATCACCTAATAGCTGCTGCAAAGACATTTTTAGAAAATTAGCAAACCATGATTTTATTGATATTCTTATTGTGAAGGGTCATTAACTGCTCTAAAAACTTCTGTCTTACCCAGCACTGTTGGTGGCTATACATAATTTAAATTTTGCCTAAGAATACTGGCACAATCAAATCTTTACATATATTGATATAAGGTCTTAAAGAATTAACCTTGTTAATAGGAGTATAAATAAAAATTCACAAATTTTCTCATTGTTTTTACTGCTATGAGCTCATTTTCTGCCTTCTTTTGAGTTATTATTTCACATCTTAAAATTGAAATGTATTTATAATGTTCAGGTACTGGGTCATAGCAAGGGCCCAGGCTCTGGTAATGTTTTACAAGACTTATACCACCATACCACCTTTTATAAATCAAACACAGTTTTATAACTAATAAATGATTCTTCTTCCTAATAGAAGTATCAAAATAATACAGATTCATCTATGTTCCAATTATGAATTTTTAATCTGTGGCCCCCTAGCTACTCTTCCCCCCTCTAAAGACTCTCTCAAAATTCTTCCTCTGCAGAGGTGTATCTCACATGAGACTTCAGTTGTGATTTCCACTTTTGAAATTGCCATTATCTCTTTGGTTCAAAACAGAACTTAGTAATAAGTTCTGTGTATTATGCATTTCCTTTCCTTTCTATATGTCCATATTCAAAATGATACTAGCTCTTTCTGACCACTAGGATAATAATGTTTGGTAAAGAAAGCATACGTTAGTTTTCAAAACACTGAGCAATTTACTGCAAATAATGATAGTAATAATAAACTGCATTTCTCTTTGACCTGCTTGTCTTAAAGCATAAGGTTCTGTTTAACAGATCTTGCTGTCTTCCTGGTGCCCAGTTATAGATCAAAATCCTTTCTAAGGGAATGGCAATATAGTACAGTGTGCTTCAATTCATTCATTCATTCCCAAAGCCATTCCTGTTTTACAAAAGATATTTACTCTATGGAGAAGCACACAATGTTGGTACCTAATTATTACCTAAGCAAATGATAATACCTGAGTTTTATGATCTTGAGACAAGATTTTAAAAAGCAAACAAGAAGACAACATAATAGAGATCATTTAAAGTAAAGCAGCAGGTATTTTCAAACACTTTAATGAAGAACCTGAGAAGGCAGAATATTGAGAAAAAAGAAAAAGGAAAAACAGACCCCAGTTGACTAAGATTCCAGTCTGAAGGCAACTTTATCCTCTGTATAACTGAGTAAGTGTCTAGGAATCTACAGTCTGGACTGGGGAATATTTGGATGACCTAATGTTCCATTTTAGAACTGACCAGGAAGAGAGTGGTATGGGAAAGCAGTGATGCTTTAAGACAAGCAGGTCAGTGAGGCTTCCCACTCACCAAAATTGCATGCCTGACCACTGAGGGCAGAGAGCTGCTGTGAATAGGCCCAGTCTTCATCATTAGGCGCTGAGATCACAAGCAACCGCCTCCTCCATCGGAACCTGGAAAAGAAGCAGAAGCCCACAGTTGCTGCTTCAAACAATAGAGGCCAGTGTGAAAACGCAGAGTAACTTCGGCTGTCATTTTTTTTCCTGTGCCCAGAATAAAAAAGTTACCCTTAGAAATATTTCATAGCTCCTCAAAGCCTAATATTAAACTGTATTACCAGATTTCTTGCACTTTTTCTTTTGTAACTTCACAGTCTGCCTACTGTGACATTTGCGTGATGTGTCAGGCATGAGTCTGGTCCCCATGCCTGATGAGGTCACTTAGGGAGAGACGAAGCTCTCAGATACAATGAAAACTAGCCGATATTGTATGTTAAATTGTAGCAACAGAAATAAGGGAATCAGAAAATAACTGAAGAAAACTCAGGTTCTGGTAGAGTTCCCTAGGGTTTTTGGGTGGGGCAGGGAGCAGTGAATATATGGACAGGAAATAGTATGGAGAAAAAGAACTGAATTTTAAGTAGATGACAGTGACAGGAAGAAGGAAAATAGGAAAGTGTCTTAAAGGGTCAAGGAGGGTTCCTGGGAAAACAAAGCCCTATGTACCTTCCTCAATAGCCAGTGGCCCTTCCAGGGGCAAATGTTAGTTCTAAAATGTACCCTATCATCATAGTAAGAACCACCACTTACAGAGTACCCCTATGAAGTAGAATGGGGCTAAACCTAGAGCCATAGGATTTTAGATTATATGATAAACTTGTTTCTGCTCTTACAGCTCCAACACGGCGGGGCAGTGGAAAGAGCTTTTGTCTTACAGCCAGGAAGCTTGGTCCACATTTTGTCACTGCCACTTTTTGCGTTCCTTGAGCATGTCACTCTGTTCATCTAAGTCATAGTTTTTCCTTAGCTCTAGAATCAAAAAGAGCATCCACCTCAAAGAGGTGTTATAAGAATTAAACTCTAAAACCCATCAATGTAAGTTATGCATGTGATGGCATGGATATAGATCATGCCTTAATCTGCAGGCTTCTTGATTTAGAACTTTGACCTACTGATGGATAATGTCCATTTCCCCATTAACAGATCATGGACATTATCTATCATGATGTCATACAACAACCAATTTAATCCTTATGTTTGTGTATCATTTTATAGCTCACTTTCACCTACACAATATGTGATCCTCACTAGAGTTCAGTGAGGGCATGACTTGTTTTCCCCATTTTACAGATAACAAAACGAGACTTAGAGAAGTGAAGTAAATTGCCTAACTAGTAAATCTAAGAGGTGGTACCAAAATACAGATTTCTCTGACTCCTGGTGCAGTGCTTTCCCTAGTCTACCCCCTCAGAGGTGCTGATGCTTGGCTGGCGCGTGAGGGTCCCAAAGAGGATAGGAAGGAGAGAGGGTGTGCATCCAAGGGGCCACTGCATGCATTTGTCTCAAATTCCACCTTCACTGGAGAAGGGTTTTT
This sequence comes from Hyperoodon ampullatus, assembly GCF_949752795.1. Lineage (NCBI taxonomy): Eukaryota > Metazoa > Chordata > Mammalia > Artiodactyla > Ziphiidae > Hyperoodon > Hyperoodon ampullatus. Next base: position 87,616,098 of record NC_136918.1, on the reverse strand, counting down.
TGCTTTCTGCCCTCAGTGCTGGTGACTGCTGGGTGTCAGTGCACTCATGGAGCCGGAAGCCAGTTGACTTTATTCATGGTTTCTCTCCCTGTGCCCCTTCAAGCCTCACAGTGAACAGGAGAGTTTTCAGTCCCAAAGAAAATGGCCTCTTAGGGGAATAGTGGTTTGGATGAATGAGAGAAAATGATAGTCTAATGAAATACAACCTCTGAATGGGTGCCTGTAGCAAGGCTCGCCAAGAATTGCTTGCTGTGACATTACATTAGCTTCCTCTGCTTGTTTTTCTTCAAAGGGAAAGAAAAACTAAAATCTCCACTGAGGATAGGAAGATGAATGTATTTGCATAAAGGAGGGGAGAGGAGAGTCTGAGACTGTCTGAGGTTTCCTGGGAAACGGAACAGTGACTGCTCTCGGATCACGAAAAGGGTCTCCTGTATCTTCCCTGCTTCCTTAGGAGGCATGCCAGACCAGCACCGGCACCCCAGCCAGCACCCAAAGCAGGCCAGCCTTCCTGGCCTCACACAGTAACCTGGAGGGAGCTATTTTGGGGGAGGTCTATTTTGGCTTGTTTACCTGTGTGCACCACTGAATGCTGTCAGACTGGAGAAGGATGGGATCTGAGACTCCCTGTCCCAGACACAATCAAGAGAAGGTCATTTCTCCTAAGTGATGATTCTTTTTTTTTTTTTTTTTTTTGTGGTACGCGGGCCTCTCACTGTTGTGGCCTCTCCCGTTGCGGAGCACAGGCTCCGGATGCGCAGGCTCAGCAGCCATGGCTCACGGGCCCAGCCGCTCCGCGGCATATGGGATCCTCCCAGACCGGGGCACGAACCCGTATCCCCTGCATCAGCAGGCGGACTCTCAACCACTGCGCCACCAGGGAGGCCCCCTAAGTGATGATTCTTTATCCCACAGACCTTTACATTAAGATACAAGGCCCCAGCTCCCAGCATTGAAGGACAAATGTTAATGGAACTAATTTCTGTGGGAAGTAACAAGAGATGTGAATGTGGCCCAGATCCTTATTTTGGACAAATTGTTTTTCCGTCACTTTACTTTGTCAGTAAATAGAAAGTCTACAAGGTATGCATGTGTTTGCTTCTTTTAACTGGCATTTCCAAATTAGTGTGCATTTGCCCACTCTTTAGGGCTTCTGTCTCAGAGAAAGGTAATTATAGCCTGAACCATATGAGTGTCACTAAAAACTAGACTGGCTTCAGAATCTGGTCAGCTGAAACCAGGCTGTATAGACCCACCAACAACTCAGCAAATATGAAGGAAAATTCCATTTGGATACTCCTTTATTTATAGAACAGTTAGGTAGAAAAAAAATTTTTTTTTCAGTTCTTTTTGCCTGGGCTTCAGTTCTGAAGGGTTTATTAAATCTCCTCTTAGCTCTCCTTTGATGACAAAGTTCTCTAACTAGGACCTGAATAAATGGCCCTAATACTACTAATAACCACCATTTATTGATTACTTGCTTTGTGCTAGGTTCTAGCTCATTACCTTTAGTATCAAATTTACCTTTCACAACAATCTTAAGAATAGATAAATTTATTATGCCCATTTTGCAAGTGAAAAAACTAAAGCCCAAAGAGATTAAGCAATTAGCCCAAGGTCACACAGCTAACAAGTGGAGAAACCAGGAATCAACTTCAGGGCTGTCTTACTCATGCCTTTAAGTAATACACTATTCTACTTTAATTTTTTTTTTTTTTTTTTTTTTTTTTTTGCGGTACGCGGGCCTCTCACTGCTGTGGCCTCTCCCGTTGAGGAGCACAGGCTCTGGATGCGCAGGCTTAGCGGCCATGGCTCACGGGCCCAGCCGCTCCGCGGCATGTGGGATCTTCCCAGACCGGGGCACGAATCCGTGTCCCCTGCATCGGCAGGCAGACTCTCAACCACTGCGCCACCAGGGAAGCTCTCTACTTTAATTTTTAAGATCACTGATAATTGTCAGCACGATGATTCCATGACCACAGGTCATAGATAGCCATAGGACATATAACTTATAATCATATGCCATTCTGAATATCCATAAAAGATGTATGTTCCTGAAATAGTAGTGAATATAAGAGCTCACAAGCCTCTAACATTAGAAGGAAAATACGTTTACATTATGTAGGGCCCTATCCAGTTCAAAAGACTTTAGATGCAAAATATGTATAATGTCTTAAGAATCAAAAAAAATACAAATTCAAATCAGTGATCAACTTGAATGAGCATTGCAAGCTTTGTGAGTGAACAAAAGTGAGATAATGTCAGTTTTCCCTTTCAAGTTTTGAAACCCATGATTATAAAAAGACCCTCTGCCTGGAAATGGTGAAAATAATCCCTCAGAATGTCTGTAGTTGCAGGTCTTATGGCTGGCCTAAATCCTTGGTTATAAATAATATCAATGAACTGGATGGTTACTGCTTTAGAGATCAGGCTATGCGAGTTTAATGGGTTGGTTCAGTGGGTATGCCTCCTTCAATCCTAGAAGATTTAGAATTAAGAAGAGGAAGTTTGCAAAGAATCAAAAATGTAGTAATAATATATATTTCTGAATTTCTTTATATAATTTATGTTCTTGTGAAACTTAAGAGAATTTGGCTTAAAATGATAGACTTGAAACTCCAAACTAGAATGTGTAATTGAGTATTTGGTTTAGTGGTATAGTTTTAGGTTGAAATCCTACTAAGCGTATACAGTTATTGGAACATCTGAGAAAACTTTAGATTCACTGTATTTACAAGATTAACTTATTAAACTTATGGCTCATTTAAGTACTCAGAAAGTTTTGTTTATTTCAAGGAATTGAAAGAAATATATTAAATGTAAAATGGCTGTTTGGCATAATGACATTGTTTAATTACTGAGTTCATAAGTGAGATTAAACATTATTCAAAGCCCCATAAGAGTGATAGTTAAAATTTGCCAGGTTATAAATAAAATGATAAGATTTAAAAGCCTAACTTAAAAGTTTAAGAGAAAACTAAGGTCTTGAATTTATAAATTGGATATATTTAACACTATTGGTTAAAATCAAAAGTAAACTTCTAAAGAATCTTTTCTGCCTAAAAAAAGGAGAGAAAGGTAAAAGAAGTAAAAAGAAGGGAAGGAAAGGGAAGGGGAGGGGAAGAAAATATCTCAAGGACAACAGCAAGCTCTTATCCTCAATCTTCTAAATCACTGCCATCTAGAAGGATGACCTTGAACTAAAAGTTGATATTTCAGAGCCCCCAGGATTGGATAAGAAGCCATTGGCCCAGTAGAGCCCTAGAGCCCTTTCTCAGCCAGGAGAGTGGACTGAAGACTGAATGAGCCTTATGTCCTTAGGGAGGCATGCACCTTTCATCTCCACTTCAGGTATTTGCACTGTACTGAAAATTTGGATGAAGGCAGAATCTTGGGTTCCTTTCAGCTCTGAAATCCTGTGGTTTTAGGAGTATCTTTCTTCACTTCAAACTCTGGGCCTCTGAGTTCACACTAAAAATAATTCACATTATATTTTCAAAACGAGTGTTAGATAAGAGCGTGGACTTTGGGAACCAGATTATCCTGGGGCCACTAAGCTCTAGAACTGACACTAGCTCAGTGAGGAAAGTTATTTAATCTCCATTAGCCTGAGTTGTCTTGTCTGCAGCAAGACAGTAGTTACAGTGTTTAGATCATGGGATTGTTGTGAAGATTAAACTCAGGAGGGAAGAAGAAGTGCTTGGCACAAAAGGTGATTACAGCAACCCTGGAGTGGAAGTAGGGCTACTTGCTGTCATTATTCTCATGGGTGAGAGATTTTTAAGATAGGGTTAATTGGAAGCATAGGGGCAACATACCTAGAAAATTGTAAACTGAAAATTTGGATGAATGGCAAGTGCTATGCTCTTTACACATCATGTTGTTATCTCTTAAAAGACCCAAGCTTCCTGAATCTAGAGGAATTCAGATTATCCATTTCCTAATCACAGAATTCTTGATGCTTAGGTGAAATTTCTGCATCCTTGCACCTCTTAAGGTCCCAAGGATTTGTAGAATTTTCATCCAACATGAGGGAAGGGATGGAGAAGGGAAGAAGTAGAGTGATGTGCTTCCCTGGTGGCGCAGTGGTTGAGAGTCCGCCTGCCGATGCAGGGGACATGGATTCGTGCCCCGGTCTGGGAAGATCCCACATGCCACAGAGCGGCTGGGCCCGTGAGACATGGCCGCTGAGCCTGCACTCCGCAACGGGAGAGGCCACAACAGTGAGAGGCCCGCGTACCACAAAAAAAAAAAAAAAAAAAAAAAAAAAAAAGAAGTAGAGTGATTTCTTTACACTCTTTTTTGTGTATGTACTAGAGTTTCCCTATAATAGTTTTCAATAAACCATACTCCCCAAGGAATCAGGGAGCTGGGTCAAGAGGATTTCTCCTTTTGAGGTCTTAGTAGAGCTTTTGTTCTCTGCAGAGTTGGAAGGAAGCAGAAAATCAAGCAGTGCTCCAAATCCTGTTTGGAACTAGAAAGGGCCCAATAAATATGTAAAATAAAAGTACAGTATACAAAGCCCTCCAAATTGACTGACTGAATAAACTAAGCCTTACAGAAGTTCAGAATTCTGTATCTGTGCCAAAAAAAAAAAAAAAAAAGGCAGAAAAAAAAAGAAAAGACCTATCCAAAGCCACCAAATTAACACTCAAGCTTGGAGCCGACTCCAGCCAGCCTTGCAACCAGAGCAACTTCCAAAAGGACAAGACTAAGCCTGGTGGCTAGAGTGCTGTGAAGAGAACAGACGTCTCACAGGGAAGGTCACTCTGCACACACCTGTCTGCTCTGTGTTTCTCTGGGGTTTTCATTAGCTCACTCAGAACACTCTCCCGTCTGCCTCCTCGGGGTCTCCAAAGGTGATGTACCTGGATAGGAAGTTCTCCAGTGACTGCTTCTTGTCTTCCTTGCAAACAATGCCCTCCTTCTTCTGCTTTTCCATGTCTTTGATTCGGGACTGGAAGGTATCAATCACATCGAACACAGACTTCATTGCTATAGGCACCTCATAATATTGCTGTTGAAGGAAAAATAAAAAGTATATAATGTATAAAGGTGTTTCTTCCCTATGTCCAGAGGATAGAGAGCTTGAGAGAATTCAGGGTGGCTCCAGGGAAATCAGAGCCTGGAGGGCTCTTTGATTTATAAATTCTCTCCTGCAGTAGTACCTCTGCTGATTTTTTGAGGTTTTGAATCCACGAAACAAAAGCCTTTACCTTCCATGAAGGTCTTAACTTCACTCTTTTTATTGGGAAGGGTCCATGCCTTCCTCACCACACATATTCTAGGCTCACTTCCCTACCTCTGGGACTAAGCTGGTTCCTCTTCACTATACAACTGGAGAGAAGGTCAGAAACACTGTACTAAACACAAGAAAACAAATGGAATAACATGTTAGAGTATCTGACCTGAGCAATAAGGGTAATTTTCCACCAGAAAGAGGCCTGCTCTGTGGTCATCAGAAATCTACACAAACTCTTTGTGATTCCCAGAGATGATTTTATTGAGTGAGCATTACTTAAAATTAGGTCATGTTTGCTTATGTATTCTCAGAAAAAAAGTTGGATCTAACTTTTTGGGGGATAATGAAATTCAGTTTCCTGCATCAAAGCCGTCTGGACTTAGAACAGCAACCTGAGGTGGATTTGAGGGCTGGCTGATCAGCATGATCAGCATAAGTGCCCTCAATGGGAATTTAGTAAATCGTGGAATGTGAAAGCTGGCCGAGACTTTGGGGATCATCTAGTCCAAACTCTCACATTAGAGGTGGCACAACACAAATGTGGAATGAATTATTGAAGGGATCTCTCTCCAGATCCAGAAAAATACTGCAGGTTGAATCAGCTATTCTAATAGCCCAGGCAGCTTTTTTTAAAAAGGATTTTCATGTAAGCATGGGCTCTGGAGTCAACCTGAGGGGGTATGAAGTCCAACACTAACTGGGTGAACTTGGGCAAGTTACTTAACTACTCTGGATCTCTATTTGTCCTCTGTGAACCAATGATAATACTTGCTATTTATCTTAGAGGTTTGAGACAAGGATTGTAAACATCTGAGGTGAGTGCTTGACATAATGAAAGCACTCAATAAAGTTAGTTATTACTGTTAATATTATTATGACTACATGGCACAGTTTTTCAGAGTTCAGAATCTCTGTCCTTATCATAGGAAGAAAGTAGGTGTAAAACCCTACTGTCTTGCCCATGTTGGATCAGGAGGTAAACTTCCAGGCCCTTTCAAAGTAGGCCTATGTTAAGCCTGGGTTTTCTGAAAACAGAAGCTAAATACTCTTTACTTTTTATCACCAGGGCCTGGCTGGTGATAAACATCACAGCTATTCAACAATTTTCTGGTGAATGTATGACTTTGATGTTACAGAAGAATTTAGTCTGAGTCAAGTAGCTGGGCCATAGGTGGTCATCCAATCCAATATTTTCCATAGACTACATTTCTAGACACAAATTCTACAGGACAATGGGAACTATTTGGACCATTTCAAAACTTTCCCATTTATGAAATAACTTATGCTTAGTCATATGTCTAATAGACTCATTGACAAAAAATTGAGTTGCTATCTCAAGGAATGTCACTGCATCATCCAAAACAGGAACCCATACCTTGATTCTCATGTCCACATCGGTGAGCACCATGAAGAAGTCATTGTAGGTCATTCCATACTCCTTCCTCAGCTCGCTGATAAGATGCTGGTCTACCAAGTCCTCATCATCCACAACACGCATAGGTTTCTCATTATCTTAAGGCAAATGAAATGTGAATAAATATGGATGTGACAAAACAGAAATCAGCGGGAAGCCAAAGGGTGGAGGCCCTGAGCCTTCATCCCAAGTTAATTAGAACAGTTTTCGTTAGTTGCACACATCTGACTAACATTTTGTTTGAACAAGCGTTTCCAAAGTGAACAAATAAATATAGAAACAAGTGAATAAACTCATTTTGAAAATCACTCTTCCAAAGATGATCAAACTGCCATCTCTGCCCACCCTGGTCATAGTGAATCAGAAGGAGCAACGTGAGAGTGAAGCTGCTGAGTCATCCCTGGAAGAAGATTGCCAACTCACTCCGGGGATGAGTCATCACCCTAACTCACCAGGGAACCAGACCCAGATTCTTTGGTTAAGTTTTATTTCATTTTAAATTTTATTTTAGTTTTGGTTATTTGTTTAAGTCTAAAATCAGTGCCTGTTCCTCCCACTTAGAGAATCACTTTGGGACTCAGTGAACTATGTCATTGCAATAGAGAAAAATAAAAAGCCTATGTTCAAATCTGGTCATATGGCTCCAAAAAAAGTCAAGCTATTCATAATATAAATTTTGTAAGTGAATACAATTTTAAGTAAAATGTTACTGAATTTATGGAAGTTTTTAGTGTTAGGTATTTTTTCAAATAACAAGCCCTGAAAACAAATTATTATAATTCAGAATGGTTCCTAAAGGTGCTACTGGGTTAATGGGAAGTATGAACATGGCAAATTACTATGTCTGGAAAGCATTTTGGAAAGGATAGGACAGCTTTATTTACTTCTTCTCTCCCATACAGGTCACAGTGTTTCCCTCAACCCTATTAAAATTTTTATCTGCAAATAATCCCCTGTATTTTAAAAAAATGTGCAAAAGTTAAAGTTAGCAAATATGTGATAACAGATCGATTACAGAAGGGAATCTATCAGTTATTATCAATACTGCTACCCAATGAATAGTACTACAGTAGGAAAAAACACAATTTTGCAGATACAGAGGTTATACAGCTGAGTACCAGACTATTACTCTTTTATTGATATAAAGGGGACAATTACAATTTAAGTATTACTTTGGTTTATTTGATTAGGATTGAAAGTATATAAGTTGAAAGTATATAAACAAAAAGCTTCATTCTCCCAAGCAGATCATAATGAGAGGGGAGAGAATGCTATCATTAATAAAATATAAATTAATTTAAAAGAATTGTTAGGTTCATGGTGTTGGTTTTTGTTTAGTATAGCTCATTGAATAAAAACAGCAACTTGCAGAATAAAATGCATAGTATGATGCTATTCTTAAAAGGAAATAAAGCAAAAGAAAACATAATACATCCATATGGGAATATGCATAGGAAAAAGTCCAGAAGGACATACAGCTGATAAAAATGGTTGCCTCTGGGGAGTGGGAAGAGGTGAGGTAGAAAATTTCACTGTTTACTCCATGTAAGTCTATATTATTTAAATTTTAACAAGGAGCATATTTTACTTTGTGATTAATAACAACAACAATAATAATAATAATGAAGGAAATCTTTAAAAAACTGATTTGTAAATGTCCTCAACAACTAATGTTCTGATTCTAAGACTTTACAAACTAGATTTTATCTTGAACCTAGGAATTGCTATTTTTAATCCATAACATACATTCATTTTTGCTTTTGTTCATCGAACAAAATATTTGCTGCCAGTGTCCTAAGCTGATTCTGTGCTGGATGCTGAATTCAGAGATAAGTAACTTGAACAGAGTTCAAGTTCCTAAGTAGAATCAGAGTTAGAACATTTACATCTACCTAACAGATAAAGTCACAAAAACCATTGAATGGCTGAGATGAAAGGAAATTAGAGACTATAGTGGATTTCAAAAATGGTCCCAATTCTCCACCCTTCCCTATACTTACACTTTGCCCAGTAGCTGTAGCTCCCTGTTATGGTGGATGGGTTGAACTGTCCTACCTCTTGATTCTGAGATCATCTATATAACTTGCTTCGGTCAGGGTTAGCCAGTGTTCACATAAGTGACACAAATGGAGGCTAGAAATGGGCCTGCACATTTGGGATTCCTGCTACTTCTGCCATTACCATGAGACTACATCCATGCTAGCCTTGTAGAGGATAAGCCAAGTCAAGTTACTCTGGTCTCACCCCAGCCAGGGCTATCCCAGATCAACTGACAGCCAGTTGACCCCTAACATGTGTGCAAGCCCAGCCAAGATCAGCAGAACCACCTAACCAATAGGCAGCTGACTGCAAACACATGGGCAACCCTAGCCAAGCCAAGCCTAAATCAGCTGAACCTTTCAGGTTTGTGACTCAATGAATGTTTAATGTCATATGCTACTGAGATGTGTGGGTCTTTATTACATAGCCTTATTGTGGCAATAGATAACTGCTACAGACATTATCTGGCCCAACCCAGTCACATTACTGAAGATGAAACCAAGGACTGCAGTGGACATGCTGCAGTGCTGGCCAGATCCTACCTTCAGGAGTAAAGCTGCTGTGAATGTTAGCAGCTGAATCCCTCTCTGAAAACTGCTCTCCTTAGAAAAGTGCTGCCTTTCCCCAAATCACACCCTTACAAAGAGACAGCCCACACTCAGTGGTTGCTGCAGGCGGGGAGGGAGTAGATATAACAGCTGCCCCCTTGCCTCAAAGTGAACAACGCTGAAGGGCCAATTGCATTCACATTCTCGCTCTGTCACTTTGTATCCCTCACCCCTCATAGACATTATTCCTGAGAATACTCCCCATTAACCTCTTGCATGCAAATCTCAGAGTCTGTTTCCCAGAGAACCAACCTATCACAGACACCATGAAGGGAGCAATCTGCTCAAGTTCACATTGCTAGTTAATAACAGACTGCAGGTTAGGACTCAGTAACATGACCTCACTCCCATCCAGTCCTCTCTCTACTTTCACAAAATGCAACACACTCAAGGATAGAGATGACCCAAGACCAAGATTTAAACCAAATTTTATTCTACTAAGATATGGAGGGAAAAAAAAAAAAAACAACTTCATGGTCTGGATTCTCCCTTCAACTAGAATATTTTCTGAAATGATTTGATCAAACTAAAAATGATAAAACATTTTGCACTCCCAGCCAACAGAAAGATCTACATCCCGAAGCAATGTTTGTGCTGAGAGAATCTGCCAAAGAAAAACAATAACAGGCCTGACGAACACTGGATCCAACTGGGATGGGGACAACTCTAGAGCAAGACAGAGTCTACCTCTGGCTGAATTCTGAGGAGGGTAAGCGTGAGGCCAGTTCCTGTCTCCAGCTGCCTACTCCTGACACAGGTCTCTGTTACGCTCTGCATTCTGTCTAAATCAGGGCTGGGTGAACAAGAGGTTCTCTTCAGTCTGGAAAAGCAACAAAAATTTGGCAGCTTCTTATTAAATTTATCCAAGTTCTGCCAAAGATCTCTAGTCCTCCTCAAGGGTGGCAGGGCTTAAAGCAAACATTCTTTAGAACACATCCTATAAATTGTCCATATGGTCCTGATCCACCTAAAATGATTCACAGATCCAAGCCCATTTGGTAGGATTTGGTCATTCCACACAACCTGCCCCTGGACCTAAGATTTTTGAGGAGGGACAAGGGGGAGGATGAACTCTGCTGTGTGCTGATGAGGACTGGCCCTAGAAGAGAAACACCTGCCTAGTTTCCCACCCTTTAAGAACTCCAACTCCAAAAGTCAGTGGTCTTCAGGTAGTAGTGAGTTTCTTCATGTATTTGTTCTTCCATGTCTGACTATGGACAGCAATGACACTGCAGAAAGATTCAGCTCCAATTACAACTTATTAAACACCAACTGTGTGCCAGGCATTGTGTCTGAAGCCTCCCTCTGTGACTGCTGCATCTCTGTGACATCCATGGTTTCTCCTTTTCCTCCTTCTCATCCCTAAGTTCAGGCCATTCCTCCAATGTCCTGGGACCACTTCAGCTCTCCCATTGCTTCAGAAGTTCCCTATTTCCTCTTGCAGTTTTTCAAAGTATGAGTCACTGTCTACCTTCATCATGAACCTGGAGTGCATGTTAAAATTACAATACTTGAATCCAGAGCTATCTGGTTCATGCTCCCCAGGGGACACTATTCCTCTGCTTTAATCAATTGTCTCAATTGTCTAGAAAGACCAATTTGCCAATTTGTCTTGTTTATGAAGAATGTGTCCTGGGGCTTCCCTTGGTGGTGCAGTGGTTGGGAATCCACCTGCCGATGCAGGGGACACGGGTTCGTGCCCCGGTCTGGGAAGATCCCACGTGCCGCGGAGCGGCTGGGCCCGTGAGCCATGGCCGCTGAGCCTGAGCGTCTGGAGCCTGTGCTCCGCAACGGAAGAGGCCACTACAGTGAGAGGCCCACGTACCGCAACAACAACAACAAAAAGAATGTGTCCTGCCAGGTGCTTTTCTGTCCTACAGACTGACTACTAAACCTTAAAAGTTATTTAAAATTTATTTGAAAAATATATTTAGAAATCTTTAGTGACTTCTCATGGTTTACCAAATAAAGTTTGAATTATTTGTCCTGGTATTTGAAATCCTCTAAAATCGGGTGCCAATCTATATTTCTAGTCCTCTCTTCCCTTCTATCCTACACCCAACCTTCTGCTCTAGATCAAACTTAGCTGCAAATCAGAATCCCTTGAGCAACATTTTAAAAACAGATTTCTGGACCCCATCCCCAAACTGGGTCAGCATCTTGGAGTGGGGAGAGGACCAAGGAGTCTGAATTTTCCTTCTGTTTTATAAAGAATGCCTATAAACTGAGATTAAAAAGACCAACAACACAATAGAAAAATAAGCAAAGGACACTAAAAACAAAGAATAAATGTTCCTGAAACATATGAAAATATCTTCGATCATACTCATAAAAAGAGAAATGCAACCTAACACTATATCACACTAAGATACCATTTTTCACACACTGCATTCCCTAAAAACATTCACAAGTTTGATCACACAGTCTATTGAAGAGGTTTGGGGAGATAGACGTTCTCACATATTTCTGGTGGGACTGCAATATGATACAACTTGTATGGAGATAAATTTGGTGATATCTACCAAAACTAGATACACTTTCTGTTTGGCCCAACAATCTTACTTCTCAGAATCTATTGTAAAGATATACCCACATACATAGAGTGACATGTGTACAGGTTAATTCTGAAATTGTTTATAAAAACAATATACTGAAAGCAATCTAAATGTCCATCAAGGGGAATGGTTAAAGAAACTGTGGTAGAATCTCACAATGGCTTAATAAAGAATGAGGAAGATCTCTATGTACTCATAAGAAAAGATGTCCAGGAAATATATTTAAATGAAAGAAGCAAAACGCAAAGTAGTCCATATAGTGTGCTATAGTTTGTATAAAAGAGAAGGGGAAAACAAAAAGAAACTACTTTGTAGCACAGGGAACTATATTCAATATCTTGTAATAACCTATAATGGAAAAGAATGTGAAAAAGAATAGGGCTTCCCTGGTGGCGCAGTGGTTGAGAGTCCACCTGCCGATGCAGAGGACACGGGTTCGTGCCCCGGTCTGGGAGGATCCCACATGCCGCAGAGCGGCTGGGCCCGTGAGCCATGGCCTCTGGGCCTGTACGTGCATCCGGAGCCTGTGCTCCGCGACGGGAGAGGCCACAACAGTGAGAGGCCCGCGTAACAAAAAAAAAAAAAAAAAAAAGAATATATATATATATATATATATATTCACTTTGTTGTATACCTGGAACTAACACAACTTTGTAGATCAACTATACTTCAATTAAAAAAAAAAAAAAAAGGTCTTTCCTAGCCGAGGTAGTAAGTTTCCTGTTAAAAAAAAAAAAAAGAGAGAGAGAGAGAGAAGAGGAATATAGGTATTTATATTTATTTGTGTTTGCACAAACAAGCATTAAATGGATAAACAAGGAATCATAAATATTCCTATGGGGGCAGAGAGTAATAAGGTAAAGGGTCAGAAACGGGTGTAAGACTTGTCTGTGTATGCCTTTTTATGTAGCTTTGACTTTGGAATCCAAAAAATGTATCATTTGTTTAAAAAAAAAGAATAAAAACAAAAAGTACCTATGATAGAGTCATCATCTATCAAAAAAACCGACTCAGTTTCAAGGCCCCTCCTTTAAATCCACCCCCTTTTCAAAATTCTCTGATACATACAGTACTGTGATAACTGCAATTGCAAGAGCTTATTCCTCCACCACATTCTTCAAGCACTTGTTTTATACACTTGACTTATCAGGTGTTTTTCACCCCTTGCTTGCAGGTGTTGATCTTGACACTGATACACTTGATGTTGAATGGGATGACTGGACAAGTTAGGGGCAGCCTCTCCAGCCTCTAGGGCATGGAGTGACTGATAATCAAAGACTGAATAAACAGAGAGGGAGACCACAGGCAGTGTCTGGAAATCTGATCACTCACCCAGCCTTGACTCCCGGCACAGGGTGGCAGTGTCTAGAGAAGGCAGCTGCCGGGCATAGTCACCACTGAAGAAAGGAGGAATTGGGGCAAAGGGTCAATTTTTCAGGTGCTCCTGTGGGAAAGCAGCATTTCTGCATTGTTATGGATCCTGATGGTTGTGAGGCTGCCCATAAAGAACAATTATCTTCAACAGGATCGAAGGTAGAGTATTTTAGGCTGAAATGTATTCTATCGGTCTCACTTAGGAAAGTTGTGTTAGAGATTCACCTAGGAATTCTCTACTCACATGAATAAGGAATCAACACTGTCTCTCCTTGTTGCCACATTACACTTCCATCAACTCTTCCACCTCCCTTTTTTCTTCTTTCAAAAGAAACTATCAGGGCTTCCCTGGTGGCGCGGTGGTTGAGAGTCCGCCTGCCGATGCAGGGGACACGGGTTTGTTCCCCGGTCCGGGAGGATCCCACATGTCGCGGAGCGGCTGGGCCCGTGAGCCATGGCCGCTGAGCCTGCGCGTCCGGAGCCTGTGCTCCGCAACGGGAGAGGCCACAGCAGTGAGAGGCCCGCGTACCGAAAAAAAAAAAAAAAGAAACTATCAAAAACCTCCCTTTGCCCATAAAAATGTCCTGTGTTCTAACTCTTTAAATTTGGTGATCAATACCAGTGTCAAAATATTTTTCGTCTCTACATTTTGCTAAGCATATATATATATATATATATATATATATATATATATATATATATATATATATATATATACATGCCTGCTGTGCTTTCCTCCCACTTATCTTTTCATTCTGCAATAAATGCCTTTAGCTACGAACTCCTTCCCACCTGACAAACTTTGTCTATAATTCATTCTCTTAACATAGACACCAATATTCCTATCTTAGATTGATACTTTAAATATCTCTAACAATTAAGAATGCCTTTATGTGTTAGGTCATTCTATTTTTCCTCTTTTGGTTATGGGGTTTTATTTTGTTTGTGTGTGTGTGTGTGTGTGTGTGTGTGTGTGTGTGTGTGTGTGTTAGGTCATTCTAAACCCTCACGTATAATATACTCTGGGCTGGCAAAACCAGATGGGCTTATTCTGCATTGGAATTTGCTCAAGAATGAATAATGACTGAAACCTTAAAGTAAGTTTCCTGGTGTTTGTAGGTCCATCATCTATAACTCAAATACATTTAGCAAGACAGGCCAACTGATGAGTACAGCCCACACTGTAGTTGGATGTGGGCCTCTGCTTTTAAGGACCAGTTAAAGACTGGAAGAGTAGAGAGTGCTTGATTTATTTTGAGGAAAGTAAGGCCATCTGATAGATTTCCAGCTGAAAATTGGTCAAGGCTGGAGATTGGTTCACTGAGACCATGGCACGTGCCAACTCCTGTTTTCCCATGGCTGACTCCCAGTCTTGGCTGAAAGTACTACAGCCTTTCCCATAAGGGTAACCTGGGACATGACACAAGGAGAGAAAGGCCTTCCAGGAATTAGATGAGGAACAAAATAAAAGGCCCCCAAATCATGTCCAAGCTGCCATTCAGTAAGTGGCAAACACCCAAATCACAATACCTGATTTTCAATCAGGCAGAAAAGAAAATCTCCATCCTCTACAGTTCATATTCAATCCAGATGTCTAAAAGACAGCAGGATTAATGTTAAAATTTTGCCAAGGCAGCACCAAATGCTTGTAACAGTTAGGACCATGTAGAGGTTGAGGTGGAAGATATAATGATTTTTCCAAACTTCTCTGAAATAAGGAATGACAATTCTTTGTGTGAGTTGGTGCCTAACATATTTGACACTGGGAACACCTGGTGGAGGAAGGTTTTCATCACCAGCCGGCATGTTTCTGTACTGGATTGATTACCTACTTCCTCTCTAGACATCTGGATTATAACCAAGCTCACTGGCTCATGCTACTATTTGAAAATCCAGGAAGCCAGTGGTTGACTCCCAGTTAACCACAGAATATGTGGCTTTGTAGTATTAGTCTCTTGGGCTTCAGTTTTTTTTTTTTTTAATACACCATTTAAAAATTTTTTTCTTTTAATATTTGTTTATTTATTTTGGCTGTGCCGGGCCTTAGTTGCAGCACACGGGATCTTTGTTGCGGCATGTGGGAGCATTAGTTGCAGCATGCATGCGAGATCTAATTCCCTGACCAGGGATCGAACCCAGGCCCCCTGCATTGGGAGCACGGAATCTTAGCCACAGGACCATTAGGGAAGCCCCTCTTGGGCTTCAGTTTTGTCACAAAGAGTAGTAATGCAGCCTGACCCTGAGAAGCAGTTGTGAGGGTTCCCTGTCAACCCTGTGTAATTAGCAGAAAGCAGTTACAAGTATTTTTCAATTATACGTGCTCTAGTCCCTGTGACAGCTCATTGATCTCTAGATGCCTGCCAGATCAAATGGTGGTGATGACCACAATAGTAGTACTTATTATGTGACAGGTAATTACATATAATGTCTTATTAAATCCTCACCATCACCTGTGAAATGTATATAACTATGTTCTAAGCTGAGACTTAGGAAGTAACTTGCCCAAAGTCACACAACAAATACATTGTGACTGTGGATTTGAACCTCTTTATTTAACTCTAGAACTTCTTTTGTGTCTTTTGTTTGTATGATTATTGTTATTGTTGGTAAGGACACAATCTCTCTCTCTCTCTCTCTCTCTCTTTTTGTTCTCCCTCCCAGACATACATACAGCACAGAGATAAATGTCCACAAACCAATCACTGATCCACAATGATTTATGAGAGGACATTGGAAAGGATGCTATTTATTTTCCTTTAGAATTATCTCAGGGGAAAGTGAGCTAATAAAAATAGAGAATGCATAACTGAAACTTCAAACCCAAATAAATTTGGGAGACCTGCTGGCCAACACTGTACCTATACTAAACAATACTGTGTTGTGCACTTAAAAATTAGTTAAGAGGATAGATCTCATGCTGAGTGTTTTTACCACAATAAAAAATATGATTTAGAAAGCTAGACTATATTAAAATCAAGTTGACATTATCATGACATAATTACGACTGACATGTGTTCAATGATACCAAGGTCACATGACAGAAAAATATGTGAGGTAACATGTTACATGTAATGAAGTTAAATGTTAACTAATAGAGGGACTTCCCTGGTGGTCCAGTGGTTAAGACGCCACACTTCCACTGCAGGGGGCACGGGTTCGATCCCCGGTCAGGGAACTAAGATCCCACATGCCGCAGTGCGGCCAGAAAAAGAACAGTTAACTAATGGAAAAAGTATGTTTTATACGCTTTCAGATGAAATATATTTTATGAAAAATATGTAGGATACACAAATGGTACAAGAAGAAGGATTTGCATTATAGTTGAAACAACAATAAACAAAAGTAGAGAAATCATGTAAGAAAAAACGTTTTTTTAAAAAAAATAAAGCTCTGGAGATGTAATAGTTATAAAAGAAACTGGGTGAGTTAGAGGTGGGGCTTCTGACCATGAGGCATAATTACTCACAGTAAGTCTTGCCATGTTCCCATGAGAATGCAGTGAGTTAAACCTCAGCTGCTCAACGCTGAGCTGCACGCCTCACACGCATCATTAATATGAAAAATTGTGAAAACTCTACACTCAGCCAAATCCCTCTGCTTTCCAAAAGGACGTGGGCGCCATTCAGTCTGTATTTCCAGTGATTTTTCATTTAGCTTCACAGCTTCTCTCAGCCCTGGCTCATTCCCCCCAAGGCTGGCCAGAGTCAAGGACCCCCAAGGGTCTGCAGGAATCCCATCTGTGAGGGAGTCTCCTGCAGCACAAAGGCTGCAGGAATATCAGATGGTGCTGCTCACAGGCAAGAAGACTCAGGATCCAGAAGAAAGTGTCAGGATACCTCTCTGGCTGCCCCCAACACATTGTATTACTTCTCCCATTTTCCTCCATCTTACTTACTTTCAAACCATAGAGTGCTTGCATATTTTTCATTTTAAAGCGCCCAAAACTTAAACCAGAACCATTCAGAATGACTACATATCAGTAGTTAGGCAGACTGACCTTTCTTACCACAAGAAAAGAGCCCTCTTGAAACCTGAATTTTCCTTTTGATTCCCCACCGACCTCTCCCATAAGGTGTGCCCCACCTTAGCTGAGAGAAAAGCAATAATATAATAAAGTGTTTCAGAGAACCTAGCTGGAAGTGGTCGATTTTCATGGTGCTGTTGTTGACAGGGCCAAAGATGGTGATCACGGAGACTTTCCTGGTGGCCATCTTGCAGAAACTTTCCAGATACTCATCTCGCTGCTGCACATACATATTGTTCTCAGCCTTGGGAGCAGTGATCAGCTGGAGGAGGGTGAAAGCAAGAAAATAGTAACTCACGGTGATAGTTTCACACAGAGGCAAAAGCCAAAGGGATGATTTGGAATAGAGGGTTGGTAGTGACTGACATCTAAACGAAGAAACTAGATTGTTTTGTTGAATAGATAGTATAATTAAGGCCAAAAGAGATCATTTGGAAAGGCCTTTTTTTAATGACTCCAGACAGCTTAGAGTTTTCTATTCATTTCCACTATTGTCTGCCTTTATTACCAGTCTCCGCGTGTCTTGGTTTTCTCATTTGTGAACTCTGCACAGGGATGCTTCTTTCGCAAGGCTGATGTAAGCATTACATGATACTTGGCATGCAACAATTGTTCAATAAATGCTATCTCTCTTGTTTTATGTTTTATTTATTTATTTTTTTAAATGACTGTATTCTCTCTCTCTCTCTCTCTTTTTTTTTTTTTTTTGCTGCACCACCCATGGCATGCAGGATCTTAGTTCGCCAACCAGGGATTAAACCCATGCCCCCTGCAGTGCAAGCACAGAGTCCTAACCACTGGACCGCCAAGGAATTCCCATTTCTTCCTCTATTTTGATCTTCATTATCTTAATTGGCTGCTCAGACATTCATGAATTCAGTGGTTACCACTATTATTTCATGTCTCACGGGGTTGAGTTTCATAGACAGGCCTTGGGCACTATGGAACATTCGACGGCTTAGAATTTTATCAGGCAACCTTGCAGAGAATTTTTAGGACAGACTTTTGGCCCAGTATTGTCACAGAATATAGTCAGTGTCACACTGGGCCTGCATAGAGCTCGTGGTGGATGTCTGATGTTGGAGTCCTCGAACAGCATGGGTTTTACTCTTTCAGTTCAGCCTTCTCTCCAATTCAAAACTGGTATTTTTCACCTAGCCCCTGTGTCTCTCAAACTCACTTTGAACCTCTGACTTTTTCTCGGGAAAGAGAAGATAGAGCAATAGAAAGAGATGTTTTAGTCACCAGCTATCTGGGAAAACATATTTCATTATTTCGGATAAAATGAGGATACTCTTATTTTTTAGGGCTCCTCTTGGACCCTCTCCCTAAGAATGCCTCAGTGTTTTAATCGAGCCCGAAAGAAAAGCCTTTTGACTCTGGTGATTATTTTTGCTGCCTTTTCCTGAGCTTTCTCCAATTTTACCAGGTTCTTCCTGAGCAGGAACCAGAACTGTGTACCACAATCCATGAGTGTCTGGGCATGTGCTGTTCACCCTGGAAGTGGAAGGATGTGAAGTTTTATGCTGATGATGACCAGGTCTTTGTTGACCTCTCTAACCCCATTAGCTCACTAGGCTGATGTCTGCAGTAAACACTGTCTACTCACCCTTTGCAGGCTCATCATTAGCTCAGAGGCCAGGATTGAACTGGCAGTGAAAGCATGGAGTCCTAACCACTGAACCACCGTCTATACGGTTTCTTTCATTTGACCAATTCAAATTTGTCAACCACTTTTCTACTTACCCATCTAACCTTATAAAATATTTCTGAAGTGTGTGGCTATTAGCTTGGCATTTTGCAGAGGGAAAGTCACCATGTTGTTAGCCTCTTTATCGAATACTTTATCAAAATGGTAATAAATCTGGTCCCAGCTCATCCTGCTGTTTATTTTGCTCTGTCAGAGATGTGTTTATTGCTGCCTGCAGGCTTTCCCTTCTAAGAATTCTCTGTGCTTGAGAAGATACTGTCCCTCATGGAAATCAAAATGAGTTCAATAGCTTTTGAGTGGAACATTAACAAAGTTTTTCTGGAATGAAGTTTTGTTTTGTTTCGTTTTTCTCAGATTGTTATTTCTCTTAAATAGACATGATTTCATCTATTTTTTTTTAATATGTAGAGAAACTGGAAGTTCATACACTGCTGGTGGGAATGTACATGGTTTTAGGTGCTTTAAATTTATTTATTTATTTATTTTTTTTTTGGCTGTGTTGGGTCGTTGTTTCTGTGTGAGGGCTTTCTCTAGTTGTGGCAAGTGGGGGCCACTCTTCATCGCGGTGCACGAGCCTCTCACTATCACGGCCTCTCTTGCTGTGGAGCACAGGCTCCAGATGAGCAGGCTCAGTAGTTGTGGCTCACGGGCCTAGTTGCTCCGCGGCATGTGGGATCTTCTCAGACCAGGGCTCGAACCCGTGTCCCCTGCATTAGCAGGCAGATTCTCAACCACTGCGCCACCAGGGAAGCCCCAATTTCATCTATTTTTGATTTTGTGTTTATATACGTCTTCAGATGGACAGGGTGAGTAGGAAATGCTTGTTTTAGAAAAATAATTTCCCAAGAGGAAAATAATAAAATTTCCCCTTATTTATTCATTGACTCATACTTAGTCTTAAAAAAGATTTAAGGTGGCTATAAAAAGTTATAGTGATGGTATTTTCGCTTTGTTTGTTAGTTTTTGGGGTTTTTTTTGCGGTACGCGGGCCTCTCACTGATGTGGCCTCTCCCGTTGTGGAGCACAGGCTCCGGACGCGCAGGCCCAGCGGCCATGGCTCACGGGCTCAACCGCTCTGCGGCACGTGGGACCTTCCCGGACCGGGGCACGAACCCACGTCCCCTACATCGGCAGGTGGACTCCCAACCACTGCGCCACCAGGGAAGCCCTGTTTGTTAGTTTTTTAATTAGCTACATGACATTTGAAAATAATTCTTTAGGTTTTCATGGTAGCCCATATCCAGGAGTTTTGTTTTTAGTTGGTATGTTTTAGGTATTTCTTTCTGGCTTTTTTTGTTCACAGATACACTATTTTAAAATAAATAAAATGAATGTTTAAGTGAGAACACACAAGAGTAAAAAAACGAAGGTAAGGTTTACTGGTAATGAGTCTGGACTCCCTGTTCTAAAAGAAGGATAGGCCCATATTTAGAATATATGCTAGATGACTGATAATTACCTGCCTCTGTAACTTCAAATCCATACATAGACTCCATTCCATTCATGGACCCTTACAGTATATGGACAGACCATGATATGACAGGATTTTAAGAGTCCTCAAAGCCCCCTTTGGTCTTTTTCTCCCCCTTGTGCATAATTGAGAATTTCAAAGACTATGTAATCAAATAGAACCTCATTCTCCCCTGCCTGGCAGCTTCTCCCATATATCTCTGAATACAGTAGCCTTAGGCCCTGATACCCAGTGGGAGCTGTACTTAAATAAATAAAGGGCTCTGATGTTTACTTTCACCTCAGGCCCTTTGCCCAAGGAAGCCTTAACCCACCCGTGAGGTGACATTCATTTAGCATGACTCATTTCCTAGCTTCCAGCCCTCTACAACCTGGCCTCAGGCTTTCTCTAGCTAACTTTCCTCCTATTCCTTCCTTACGTGACCTCCCTTACGTCACCCTGTAGCCAGACCAGCCTAAACTGTGAAATGAGAGGAACCTGTGCAGAGTGGCAAAGAGAAAGGGTGATTGCAGTCAAAATTGGAAGGCCTGCATTTTAGTCCTAGTTCAACCCCTGGCTACTCTATAACCTCAACAAGGCCACTTAACATTCTGAACCTTAGTTTTCTCATCTTTACTATGGAACAACTTCCCTATGAGCTCATAAAGTAGTGAGAATCAAGCATATACATTAGTATATATATTATATATAATATATATACAGGCTGCGTGCACCAGAGCATCATAGATGTATGTTGCCTCTGAATAATTCACTCACATTCCTTCCTCTGCCTTCACCCATGTCACCCTTCTCACCCAGAAAGTCCTCCCCACCCTTCCACCTCATCAGAATCTGAGTCATTCTTCAAATGCAGCATCCTCCTTAAAGTGTCTTCTAGCCCACAATGCTCACTTTCTCCTTTTAATTACTGTTCTTATTGTCTGCACGGCTCACCTGAAATTTATGTATTTCCTTTTACCACTTCATTTTATGTTTATGTCATATCTCCCCAACCAGAGGATCCATTCTTCAAGGCACTGAAGCTCCAGCCCCACCATTGCCCTGCAGACAGTAGAAGCACAATTCTGGCCCATGTTCCTCAGGCTACACAGATCATTCCAGCCAGAGGAGTGGTTCCCTGGTTACGAAAGTCTAGATGCAGCCCCTGAACCATTGGTAAAGACACTCTCCCTTATGTTCAGTCTGCTCCTCGAGTTTGCAGCACAGAAAGTAAAAGAGGCTGATCATCGAAACGTATTTCAGCGACTCTTTCCCTGTGTGTTGACATCTATGTCCCATTCATTTTCTAGTGTGGCACTACTTCAAACAGTGTTTAAAATGGTATCCAGTCCCCGCTTCCTAAAAAGAGCATTCTAGAACTTCTCAGTAAACATTATTGTCTAGCGCTTGGCCTCTTTCCAGTTTGGTGGTGATAAATCAGGGCATGTAAAGTGAATTTAGAATTGTGTTGTTCTTTCTCATGTTTCCGTTCCAACTGGTGTGTTGGCACAAGCAGCCTCAGAGTATAATGAAGCCAGGTTGCAAAAGTAAAGGGCACAAACAGGAATGTGAAGATGTCAGGGGGAAGATAGTTTAAGTCTCAACTTATTCCAAATACTGTGTTAAGCTCAAAATACTAGGACGGGATTCTGAGAAATAGCATCCCAGCTGGTAGTCTGCCTTAGTAAACCGGAGCTTTATATCCTTTTCTAAAATTAAACCAAATAAGTAGATTGTTGTCCCAATATCCAAATTTCTGAGGTAAGGTTAAAAGTATTAACATATTTGAATTACGGGAGATTCAGTCTTCAAAGAATGCTTAAACTTGAACTTGAATCTAGGTACTTTGGCGTGATGAGCCCTCTTGCTCATTGACAAGTAGGTAGATCTCAGGGCACAACGTGATGGCTTTTCAGCTACACTCCGGAGTCCAGTGTTTTAGTGATAAACGGCTCATCTATATTCTCACTGTTGTCATCCCCAAACCAACACCAACCAGTCTGAGGGATTAGGTTAACTGGGATTCAATCTATTGTTCTCCACTGACTGTGTGGAAAGCCGGTGAGTAGAGGTGCAAAGAACTATCTGGGTATTAAAGACAGAAGCTCTACATTGGTGCTCAACACAAAATGTTGACGATTGGTGTACCTCACCCTTTATATGAATAATTCAAGGTTGAAAATGAATTTTAAAACATCCGTATTACTAACGAACAGGTTCATTTCTCAGTTTCCCCTTCTGTTTATGGCATATGCCCATGATAAGCTTACACCCATGGGAAGGCAGAACGGGGAAGTGGTTTGACCCTCAGTTTTAAAAATCAAACAGACCTCAGTTCTAATTCTGGCTTTGTCACGTATTAGCTATACACCTTGGGAAACTTCTCAACTTGTCTAAGCTTCTGTTGCCTCCTCTGTAAATGGAGTCGATTAGTCCTTCCTCGTGGACTGTTGTGAAAATTAATCCACAGTCTCAGCAAAGCACCTTGCAGGATGTGCCCCTTTCAGTTGACAGGCTGAGAGGCAGAGGGTTTGGAGGCTTGACCTCTGGCCTAAGAAGAGGACACCTGGCTCTACCTGAAGCTCCTTTTGAAGACCATTAGGATGCTGTTCACCTGACCATAACCTATACCATCTCTGCCAGTGTTTCTCTAAGTAGTTAAGCAGCAGTTATGTGATGTTTTCACATCTAAAGAATGATATAAATAAATGCAAAGCAGTAGGTTAACTGTAGTTGGGCACCAAGTTACTGAAAATCTGGAAAGGTGAGCTAAAAGGCCAGCACAATTTCTTGGAATGCAAACCTCATTTCAGTTTGAGCACACTGGGTTAGGTTGAGGCCAGTTGGAGGGCTATGTTGTCAGCTGTACTTTAACAGCTTGGAGGCTGCTGAGCCTTAATGAATATTAATTGAATCACTGAAACTTCCTGAATAACATCAGCCATGCTTGACAGGAAAAATGAATGGAAAAAAGATAAATGGCACCAGCAAAATCTTTCACCCAGAGACACTGGTCTCCTCTCTGTCTGGTGAAAAAGACACTTTTCTCTCCATCTTTTGACTTTATGTTGTGTTTCTTTTATCATGTCTTTTCTAATCCATTCTTATTTTAGACATCATTAGCTCTTCAGAGAACACAGTTCTGATATGATCATCAGCTGAGCACACATGGGACTGAAATGCAAGACTGAAATGCCTCCTGTTGGTATTTTCTTTCTAATAACAATCCCAGTTCTCTGTCCAGCCCCAAAGAGCAACACTGCCATGAGCAATCCCAGCTGGTTTCTGTTTTCCCTCACATGACATCAGCAGAACCTGTCGTTTGAGTTTGATTTGCTAGAAATTTATGATCAGGGATACTGCTAAAATCAGAAAAGACCCAGCTGGGCTTTCAAATCCCTGACTAAGGGAGTGGAGAGAAAGAGAGAGAAATGAAAGGCATGACTAATATCAGGGATATAGTATGAAAACCCCTTTCTTCTGACTCACAAGCTAGGGGCGGTGGAAGTATTTGCCAGATGGGTGCACAATTACAATCCTGACATTTTACCCATGATTATTTCCCCCCTGGTTAAAACCTGACCATGAGGAACACTACGTCTGCCCTGCTGGCCAAATGGCCAGGGTTGGGTGATATGCTTTAGTAGGCTGGACAAAGTCCCAGGTACTCAGGAAGAGAGCAATAGAGCACACTACTAATGCTTTCCCATACCCCAAAGAGAGCACTTTGCCCCCGGAGTTTCTGTACTAGGTAGAATTCTATTCTGAAATCAGTGATTCTTCTGGTTCTGACTGGAAACCTGTGTACTCTGGGAATAACCAAGCAGCTGTTAAACTACTCTAACAGTGAGCCTATCCTCTGCTAACCTAAGTTTACATAGTTACTTTAAAGCTCTGGTGAAAAACGAGGTAACAACATACAAAAAAATATGTAAAAAGACACACACATCGCACACACACATCACACACACACACATGAACCTGTAGAATCAACCAAAACTTAGGCTTTGTTCTAATACATAGATACACACACTATGGATGAAATAGCTCAGAGAATCTGGGGATATGCCCCACCCATGATAAATATCACAAGGGACTCTGCTCTGAATAGCATTTCAAATGCACATTTAACTTTTTGAAACCACTAAAGATACATGGACACCAGAGTCACTTTGCTCAGATCATTAATCCAAATTTAGTTGGAAAAACTAAAAGACCCTCTAAGAGATGCCATCTCTTTCGGTGGCAGGAATGCAGGGCACGGAGTCACCTTGTGTCTTCAGCAGGATAGATGCTGTCCTCAATGGCATGGGACAGCTCCCTTCCACCCAGCTAGCTGAGAGAATTATTCCTGACTCAGGTTACCCAACATCCACTTGCTGATCTTTTTCTCTGAATTAACTGCATTATGCCCTTTTCCTCCTAGACAGCCTGGAGTAAAATGTAGCATTAAGAAGCTAGGGGCAAAAAAGGGTTCCTAGCCCCTTTTTAGTGCCCTTCTTGGAAGGGCACTAAAATAGGGGCAAGGAGACACTGAGAGAAGAGGAGCCTTTCTCTACACTGATGAGAACTGCCTGTACGTTTAAGATGGTGCTTATTCCTGTCCAAAGCCCTCTTGGGTCTGACTAGGCTCTGGTATCATTCTTTGGATGGTGGCAAAGCAGTGGGGGAGGCAGCCTTTAGGGGAGAAGATTTTAGCCAGCTGGTTTTAAAAGTATATTCGTGAGGGCAGACCAGCAAGGACCCTTCCCTTTTCCCGTCATACCCACTCCCCACCCAGGCTGCCCTACTTTCCCCTTTGAGTCTTCCAACTGCTGATATATACCTAATTAGGGGGGAAAGGAGATCACCTGCCATTTACCCATACACCTGATTCTAGTTTTTAAGCTCACGCAGAGAGAAACGCTTTTCCTTAATTGTGACCACGGCCAGTGCATTCCACTTTAGGTGTTCTTTTATTCTTCTTTTATTCTTTGCACTTGGCAAAAGGGAGTGGTATCCTGTGTATCTTTCCACTGTCCTGTGGAAGACAGCAGTAAAGTGGGGATGGGCCTGATGGGTTTGGAAGAAGCTAACCCAGAGTACAGGTGCTTCCCTGGGCTCATGGCTAAGATCCCCCAGTCATGGATTCTGTACTTAGGGCCGTGGGTCTGTGTGGATAGAGGTTCATAGAATATCTTAACCAAAAGGAACCACTGGCCTGGCTGGCTTTCCTTGACAAACCTCATGATCTTCCTGACATAGCACCTGTTCAGCCACAGGCTGCCATCCAACAATGTGATATAAAAAAATAACACACCAAGCCCTAACACTGCCTCGGCCCACAAAACAATGGCAAGGAGAAGATTACTTACAAGGAGCCTTCGTTTGCCTTCCAAGGGCCCCAGCAGGTCGGTCACCGACTTCCTGGGACTCTGAGCGAAGTGTTTTGTGGGTTTCAGGTGCCCGTCCTTCTCCGTTCTCCCCGCCTTTTTCTTCTTCTTCTCTTTCTCCTGCCTGCTCTTTTTCTCAGCCTTGTCCTTCTTCACTTGCTTTTCACTCTTGAGTAACTTGTCTGCTTTCTCACTCTTCACCCTCTTTTTCTTCTCCTTCTCGGGTTTCTCAAGCTTGTCGTGCTTTTTAGACTCCTTCGCTTTTTTGGGGGCAACATTCCCCACCTGCACCTCCTCCTCCAGCTGAGAGGCGGTCGGCCGGCTGAGGTCATACTTACCCTCGTACTCATTGCTAAGGATTTTGTCCCGGGCTTTCTTTTGGGGTGGTTTCCCCTTCGAGGGCTTGTGAGGACCCGGCCCCACATTCGGGTCCCGGGGGCCGTGCTCCCACCTGTCCGTGCGGTTGTCCTGGAAACGGCCGGCGCCAGCCCTGGTGCTGGGCTCCGAGACGGTGGTGGGAGGGGCAGCCGTGACGCGCTCGAAGCTGGTGGCCTTGCTGGGCCTCCGGGCGGTCTGCGGCCTCTCCCTGGGCTGCTCCTTCCTGGGTGGAGGGTAGAGGTTCTTGGAGGCCACGGGCCCCCTGGCAGTGGCCACCTCGGCTGTTGCGGAGGTCCTGTGAGGCTCCGAGGAAGGGTGCACCCGGGGGGTCCAGGGCCTCTGGGTGGTCGGAAAGCCCATGGGGGTTGTAGGTCTTGCAGTTACCGTCACCAGCCGAGAGGTGGCCCGAGTCACTGCTGTGGCTGCAGCAGGAGGCGGGGTGGTGGCCCGTGGGGTTGTGGGCGGTGGAGGAGGGGCCCCCGCAGCGGTGGCCGCTTTTCTCAGCGCCTTCAGCCGACTCTCTCTGGTTGGCAGCACTTGTGCTCTCCTCTGCTCCTCTTTCCTCTTCTCGCTGCTCAGGCCTGGCCTTCCTGCCTCTCCGCCATTGTTCCCCTCCTCCACCACCTGGCCCTCTACCCCGGAGGCCTTACATTTTTGCACAAAACCCTTCTGCCTGATCTTCTCTATCCTGCGGATGGGGCCCTGGTCGATGATCTCATACATGGCCTCCAGCCTGACCGGATAAGGGTAGCGCTCCTCTACCTGCAGCGTCTTCTTCAACAGCACCATGCCAAACTTGCCCTTCTCCAGCTTCAAGAAGCTCATCAGCTTTGGGATGAGGCTGGGGTCCAGGGGCTGCTCCAGGACCCGGCCCTCAGTGGTGATCCTCCGCACCTTGCCTCCTTCCTCGCCTGCCTGGTGGAAAAGCACGATCTGCTGGATGTGCCTTTCTGCCAGCTCACAGTACACGTCGTCCTTCAGCAGGCTCATCATGAGCCGGTAGTAGCCTTCCGAGGCGTGGGGGGCCGAGATGACCCACACCCTATTCTTCCCTGCAAAGCTGGCAAGGATGTTGGGAGAGCTGGAGCCAGACGGGAAGCGCAACATTCTTGCCCGAGCTGAAGACCCCTCATCTCGGACCATCTCACGGGGAGAGCTCCGGGCTGCTGGTCTCTGCTCAGTTCTCACTGGGGCCCCGTGGATACCCAGGGAGGCTGATGGTGCCGTGGCATGAGCCACTCTCAACACCGGTACGCCCCTCCTTCTTTGGAGAGGCTGGAGATTTGGTTCTTCCGGAGTGGTTCTCTCAATTCCCTGAGACCTCCCCGTGTGCCTCAGTAACCGAGCTGGCCTTCTGTTGACGGGGGAAACCGGAGGCGCTTTCTGCCCTCCGCGGCTCCCTCTATTCATGGCATGCGCGTGGGGTTCTGATCCGCACACCAGCCACAATGCCAGTAGCATAGTAAAGCTGGGTCCCATTTTCCATGTCATTGTGCAATCCACTTTGGGGAGGCAGCAGGGTCAAAAGACAGAAGGGGGAGGGCAGAGTAAAAAAAGAAAGAAAGAAAATCATTTAATTGCAAACAGAGATGGGCATTATCTCTTTCTCTATCTTGGCCAAGGGGAGGGGAAGGGGGGGCTGGAGAAGAAGGAGGGAGGTCAGGGAATGGAAAGTCGGATGAGATCCTGTTGCATTTAAGTCCCTGTAATTTGTTCGGGCTTAGCAGAGGCAGTTATATTAAGCAGGAAACCCATTCAACATGCTTGCGCTGTTTCAACTGACTGTCTGATGCTCCAGAAAAAATGCACACTGAGCATATGAATTATGACAACATTCCCATTTCATTTCTTCAAATAAGCGACAAAGAAACAAACAAACACAGCAAAGACAGGCAGGATTACACACTTACATGGTGGCTCATGGAGATGGAATGCAGAGGCTTTAAAAAGCAATCTGAAGTATACTCCCAGGACAGTTCCTAGATGAAATACTTTTCCTCCCAACTCTCTTTCTTCTTTGCGAGGCTGTCCGATACAAAGGGGTGTACTGCAGCTCCAGCTCCCAAAGCCACACGCAGACCACTGCCTGTCTGGACCTGAGGGCTGAGCTTTCTTCTTTTCTTTCTGGCTGTGCCTTTTTACCTTCTTGACAAGTAGAATGAGGAGAAAGGAGCTGTCCTTTTAAGTCTTTGCATCTCCATTTGTCTGCAGCTTCTTTCTGCTCACGCTTGTGTGTCTGTGTGTGCCAATGCCCCCGGCCGACAGTACTGGACGCCCCTTAAAGTGGAGCCCCAGCTATTTCTGAATCTCGCTCTTTCTCTTTTTTGAGTTCCAGGATCCTTCTTATCACCCTTTCCCCCACAGTCTGGCTTAGTCCCTTTGTTTCCGAGCGTAAAAGCACTGGGATTAATATAGTTTCCAGGCTGAGGGAAAACACAGGAATGTGATGTTGAAAAAGGACTTTTTTCTTTTCCTTACGCTCCTCTCCTCCCTTTATTTCTTCCCACCTTTTTCTCTTCTCTTTTCCTTCTCCTTTTTCTTCTTCCTCTTGCCTGGATTCAGTCCCAGCAATGCCAGGACAACCTCAGTTTTGATCCAAACCAAACTCAAACAACAGCAGCCACTGGAAATCAAGGAAACTTCACTAAGAATTTAACAGATCAGCAAAACACCGCCTCCTTCCCATTTCAGCATGGTGAGCCTGAGCCTGGACTGGGGGAGAGAGAGGGGCTGTTCTTTGGGGTCGGGCTGGGAGGGGGGGCGAGTTTTGAAACACTGCACATCATCATAAATCACTTTAGAACAGGATGGCTGAGGACTTAACCCCTTCCCCACTGAGTCATCAGGGCACTATCCCTTCCCGTCTGTACACAGACTGCACTTCAGAAAGCGAAAATTCTCAGATTTCTACATCTGACTGCTTGGTTTTCCTAGAGACAGATACTCATTTGCATCAGGATGATTGGCTGTACATACACAGACAGTATGTACATTTATAGTTCCATGCGTATATTTTTATCTCTTTCTCCCTGCTTCATGCATTTCGTTTGAGGTTGGAAAAGCCCATGGAAAACATGGCTGGGTTGTTTTTATTTTATGCTAACTGGGGATCATATTACTGTGTTCTTGTTCCTAGTTTCTCCTTGGCATGAAAGGAAGCTGGTAAAAGGTTAGAAATGCAGGCAATGGCTGCTGTTCCCCTGAGATTGTGGGTAGCCATTACACAAGGAAAGGCCATTATGACCTCCAATTCTGGACTCTGGCTAGAGATGGTAGGCTAAGAACTTCTTCAGAGGGCACGAGTGTATGTGCATGAGTGTGTGTGTGTGTGTGTGTGTGTGTTTCGCAATGTCTTGCTCTCTGGAGGCTTCAGGTGTCCAGAGGGCTTTAGGCAATCCTTAGAAATAGCCATATCAGGTTTCCAAAGGAGATACTGAGGCAGCTCTGTGCATCCACCGCCTGGATCTGCCATGAGGATTCAGCTTTTAGTGGGGAGGGAAGATGCCTTGGATTATACAGATATTTCTTCCAGCCTCTCCAAGTGCATTCAGTCAGCATCAACTGCTACGGACAGTGGTGAGCCAGGGTTTTCAGGAGGTCCCTTGAAAGCTAGGCCATGTTAATGGCCACCCTCTCTGAATAAAACCTGGTCCCTGCTTGCTCTCTTTAATCAGCCCCATCTCCAACTGGTCATTGACTTTTCCTTCACATAAGCTCTCAGCACTGAATTGAAGATCTGTAGAGGGCTGAGTGTCAGGCTCTCATTCCACAGCGTGAAGACCAAGGGGTGCCAAGAAGGAAGGCCCTCCTGTGGAGCCATCTCAGATACTTCTGAGTCCAGAACAAAGGTGGGCTTCAGGCAGAGACCATCTGTCTGTCCCCTGGAGGCAGAGATTTCCCCTTTCATGGGATTCACCTGTTAAGTTGATCAAATGCCTTGTGCTGAGTTGGACAGTCCTAGATGTGATTTCCTTTCTCATACCATAATGTGTTCCACACAATCCCTTACTAGATCTCCCCGCTTCTTTCTTTTCTCCTCCTTTTGTCTTCTCCCTGCTGATAACAACTCCTATTCATTGAGCATTTTCACGTGAGTCTCTTGTCTTGGCACTTTCATATATTCTTTTATCTAACCCTTACAGCCTCCCTAAGAGATAGGTAGGATCATCCCCATTTTACGGATGGACAGCTTGAGACTGAGTGAGTTTAAGTAACTGCCTACTGTCACGCAAATACTAAGAGGTGGCCCTGAAATTTGAACCCAGGTGTAGAACTGTCTACAAAGCATTATGTTATCCTGCCTCTCCGTTTCACTTTCTTCCCAGGCCCTCTCTTTTTTCTCTTCCTTCAATTTCTTTTTGTGTTCCCCATATTCATAGAAGAGTCTCATTTATTTTTCTCAGTCAGAGCACTTACACTTTTAGAGTCCTACTTTCTGGAATAATTGCTTAGCAGTACTTTTTGCCTTTCTTAATAGATCCTTAAACTCTTTTATCCTTTTTCTTGATTGTCCCATGGCTTCCACCAACCTCCCAACGAAGTGCACAACATTTGTCACCTATGCACTGGTAAAGTTGAAATAAAGCCACTTTAGCGACCTGGATTTGACCCAGAGGGGAAGCTTGCCCAACCCTGAGCTGGGTCTTCTGGGGTATTTAGGCTTTCTTCCCTTCTGTGAGCTTCAGCCACTAGATGGCGTGCTAAACACATACGCGGGAGAGGACCTAATACCTCCACCTCAGTGTCTCCCCAAAGCTCCCACACGCCCCGCAGACATATTGGCAACATGTGACTTCTCGTGCCTGCTCAGGATTTTTCAACCTCAACACCCAAAGCCTTCCCTGGGATCTCAGAAAAGCCTCTCAGGGAAGACCAGGGAGCACATGTCTGATAAGGGCCTAGGAAGCAAGTTAGCATGCACCCCTTTCTGAAAAAGCCCATAATGATGTAGGATTTGCAATGACTCTCAATTTCTAGTCCATGATTTAAAAGCCCTGTTTTTAAACGTCTCCCACCTAGATCTTTCCCTTTCTTCTGTAACCTAAGAAAGAAACATTAGCTAATTGCAGAGAAGAGAGAGAAAGAAAGGAGAGAGATTTTAGAGAGGGGGGGATTGATGTTGAGTCAGAGAAAGGTAAAAAGAATAAAATTCAAAACTAGATTTTAGAAATGCTAATTCGGGGATTCACTGACAAGACACTGCCTTGACTTTGGTCATATAGTAATTTGGAGGGAAGGAAGGAAAGAATGTGCAAAACAGATTTGCTTTAGAGACACTGGGATGGGGGTGATTATTTGATGAAAATGAGAGTAAATGTAAGGAGACATTCAGAAGCTGGTGTGCTAACTGATCAGAACCATGCTGACCTAAGGCTGCAGCGACCTGAGACCAAGACTCAGGAAAATATCCTGTCCCAGGCACCCTAGAAGAACTATGGGTTCTGTCATAGTTGGTCCCCTACACAGAGTAAACCTCGGTGGATCTTACTGACTCGATTCAAAACATTGTTCTATTGCCCGAAAAAATCATTTGCTTAAGAGGAAACCAGAAAAAAATTAAAGAGGAAAAAAGTGCAAACTCTTCAGTGTCCTGTACCCCCAGCAGGAAGAATAGCAGAGCCATTTTTTCACATCTTTGTGGCAGAGACACAAACAGTATTCACATCGGGGATAATGCTACGTGGTTTTCCTTTCCATCTGCAGACTGTAATCAATGTTCAGTCTTCAGCCACATTTATGTCATTCAGAATGAAAATTAACTCTTCTCTTTCTCAGCATTCACAGTGTAGGACAAACTGAAGAAATGAACAACAAAGTCAAGGGGAAAGCCCACAATGACCATGAACTCAGGATGCTGCTGCTGCGGCTGCCCAGAGAAATTCTGAGAAAGGGTAATCCCCAAAAAGAAACACTCTGAAATTGTCTCTGAAATGTCAACAAGCTCGCAGGTTTAATCTGAAGTTGAGGTATGTGTATACGTTTTTTAAAAAATAAATAAAAATAAAAGTTACCTGATACATAGTGGCCAAAACTATTGGGAAGAACAGTTTTAATATTCTTTTTTTATTCGTTTAGTTTTGATTACTTCAGAGGTTTTTTTGGGTGAGAGGGACCTTGAAGGCATTTTTTTCCAGATGGAAAGTTGTTTAATTAAGAAAATGTTGAAGTCCTAATTAGAGCAAATTGAAGGTTTTTGCCATAGCAGAGATTAAGGAACTATGTGAATGACTTAACGGCTCATTTTAAATCTTTAACATTTAAATTTTAAGTCTTTAACCCCTCAATTTGCTGCTTGAAGGGTTAGCTGTGAATTGGGAGGGGGTGACTTGTACTGAGTTCAATGTCGGCTATTAGCCATTTAATGCATACAAAAGTTTACATCAATCAGGTTTCAAGGGGAAAATTCTGAATATGTTGCTCTCCATGCCCTTAAGTATAACCAAGTAGAGAGCAATGGTCCAACTTCTTTCTCCTAAATGTTTGCAAGAGTGCAGACTTCATACCAGGAATGATAGGGAATGAGGCAGTGTCTTCCCCTCAGAAGCTCACAGCCCACTGGAGAAGATAAACAAATATTAGTCAATTATACTCTCTGCAGCAGTACTGCCAAATTTATCTTCATGTAAAAATTCAGTGCATGACTATGGCTCCACTCCTCTTGGAGATTTTTGCCTCTTTGATTCCTGGAGCAGGCTTTACCATGAAAGAGACTTCCCATGGCAGCTCCTGAGTGGCACCTGGAAAACTTGCTTGGTATATTCCATTGGCTCTAAAATCCGCTAGGGTCCACAAGAGTCTAAGATACTCTGCCTGGCAGGATGTGCTAGATTGCCTGATAGGCCTTTCATCCTCATTTTCCCAGTTCCCATCTTGTCTCTGTATCCTGCATTTGTCCTGCTAGGATTGCCCTGTCTTTCACTTGTTTCTCTGTATTGACCCCGCACTTCAGGTTTTGATCACATCACTCAGGACATCACCTTATTTACATGAGGAGGGGTTAGCCATAAGGATGGTAATTCATTCATTCAACAAATATTTATTCAATGCCAGGCATTGCTCTAGTCACTAGGGATATAACAATGAACACACCCTGATCTCATGGAGCTTCTGTGCCAGTAATAGGAAACAGACTATAAGAATATGAACAAATAGGAGCTTCCCTGGTGGCGCAGTGGTTGAGAGTCCGCCTGCCGATGCAGGGGACACGGGTTCGTGCCCCGGTCTGGGAAGATCCCACATGCCGCAGAGCGGCTGGGCCCGTGAGCCATGGCCACTGAGCCTGTGCGTCTGGAGACCGTGCTCCGCAACGGGACAGGCCACAACAGTGAGAGACCCGGGTACCGCAAAAAAAAAAAAAAAAAGAATATGAACAAATAAATAGACCTAGACCTAGACATGTGCTTGGAAGAGATTTTTAAAAGGGAAGGGAGTATAAGGTGATGAAAGGAAGGAGGCCGTATTAGATAAGTGTCAAGGATAATGATTCTAAGTGAAGCTAGGGGAGCAAGTCACTCAAGTATCAGGGGAGGGAAAGAACAGTCTAAGTAAGAGGGAACAGCAAGCACATAGACATTGAAGCAGGGGCTATGTCACAGATGTGTCTCAGAGGAGTGATGTTGAAAGACGTTAGGTGAGGATGTGTCAGAACCTGATACATGGTGAGGGCTTTTTTCTTTCATTTTAAAATTTTATTTATTTATTTATTTATTAGAAGTATAATTGATTAACAACTGTCGTGTTAGTTTCAGGTTTGCAGCACAACATTTCAAATTCTTTTTCAGATTCTTTTCCCTTATAGGTTATTAAAAAATATTGAGTAGAGTTTCCAAAAACCTGATACATGGTGTGAAATGGGTGCTACATGGAGAACGGAGTATGGGGGCAAGAATGGCAGCAGGAAGACCAGTGAGGAAGCTATTGTATTAGCGTAAGCGAAAGGTGGGGGTAGATTGAGTTGGGGTGCCAGGGGCCGTGAAGGTGCCGAAAAGTCAGCCTCTTTGGTAGATGTTTTGGAGATAGAGCCAACAAGGGTAGTTTGGGACAGAAACAATCACAATTTTTTTTTTAATTCCCATTTAACACTCTGGTACAAAGGTTGATTAGGCTGTTGGTACATGAGTTAAACTTCAAAGAGGACTGAGTGGGGATTATACATTTGGAAGGTTATTTAAAGTACGAGGCTGGGAGAAATCACTTAAGGAGCAAGTATAGGTGGAGATGAAGAGATCTGTGGCCTGGCATACAATATTTAGAAGATGAGAAGGTGATAAGGGACGGGGAGGAGGGGCAGCTCATGGTGGGAGAAAGGCAGGAGCTCATGGTGGTTTATTCTCTCTCACAACTTGAACCATATGTTACCTCTGGCCCTTTCTCCACAAGTCCTTACTACATGTGTCCACATTCAGTTCATTCTGCAATGTGCAGGCCCTGTAACTATCTCTTCCATGGGGTTTTTCCAGAAACTCCAATATGAATCACTTTCCTTTCTCTGAGAAGGTAATCTGTACAGCATCACTCTTCTGATCTTTTTATACTTCATATATGGGTTCTTTCCTTCCAAGCAGATCTTTAAGCTTCTGAGAACATGGAATAGCATTACATTTATTTTGCATCCTTCACAGCACCCTGCATATAGTTAAGACACAAAAATTTACAGTTAAAAGGAGCAATGGCAAAACTCCAGAACACAACCCAACTACAACATATCACTTTAAAGAAGGAAAAAAAAGAAAAACTACACTTAATGAACCAGAGGGTCTCTTTATCTCTATTTATTAAATAATAATAGTAGAAACAAAAGACATAGCACTATAAACCATCAAAATTAAAACTTATACTTGCATTGAATTATGGAATTGTGACATTGAGGCAAAACATTTTATGTAAAGTAATATAAACCTTCATTTTATTCATTCATTTATTCAAAAACTATTTATAGAGCACCTTTTATGTGTTGGACATTATTCCAGTGTTGGGAATACAGCAACAGACAAAAATCGCTCCTTTCATGGAATTCACATTCTGTTAGTGAGAGATAAGCACTCTAAAGAAAAACAATGAAGGGAAAAGTAATAGTGAATGAAGAAATGTACCATTTAAGATGGGATGATCAGATATGATCGGGGCTAGCCTCATCAAAGTGGTTATATGCTGCATGTCAAGGAATCTTTGGCATATCTTCAACTTTGTCAATTCTTCAACCTTTGATTTTGGAGTTGAGTATTAGTCATAGTCTGAAGGAGCTAAGTCTATTTAATGTGGTAGATGATCAAACTGTATAATTCTGGTTGGGGTCAAAATAATAAATGACTATAAAGTAATAAGTTTCCTGCATGGCTCATTAATTGGTTTTGGAGGAGAAAGCTCTGAGTGCCTGGCACAGAGTAAGTACTTACATGTTTCAATGAATGAATAATTGGAACATCACTATCTACAGTCTCCTAAGATGACTGCTTTGAAGTCAACGATATTAATTTGAACTCTGCTGTTTTTTTTAAAAAAAGTCACATTCATTTGTAATCACATCTGAAAAATCTCTGTTAAAAAATGATATTGTTCTAACTTAAATGCTTTTAACCAAAGTCTGTTGCAAAAACTCCAGAATGAAGATCAAATACAATGTGTTCTTCAAAGCAAGTTAAAAAATTCAAAGTCTAATTCGTTCTGAATATGTTAACAGGTAACATTCCAAAGTTTTAAATAATATTTTTATTTACAAATTAAGTATGGGAAATAAAAGCATGTGGTCCCTTTACAAATAATTTGTGATGGTGGATTTTGGCAGAAACCTTGGCATTAACTATTGGGAAAATTCAGTCAGTACAAATAAATGTTAGTAACTGCATCAAAATGAGAGGAACAGCTTAGATTGAAAAAAAATTCCTGATTAGAGAACAGTTTCCATGTTTGGAGATTTCACTCATTCATTGGATAGGATTTGTTTTGTCTCTGAGAAAGCAGCACAAAATTTGCAGTCAAACAAACCTTAGACTGGAATCCCAGTTTCACTGTTTACTAGTTGTGTGACGTGGGCAAAGTGTCAACCTCCCTGAACTTTAGTTTCTTCATCTATAAAAATGTGAATGGTGGGCTTCCCTGGTGGTGCAGTGGTTGGGAGTCTGCCTGCCGATGCAGGGGACGCGGGTTCGTGACCCGGTCCGGGAAGATCCCACATGCCACGGAGCGGCTAGGCCCGTGAGCCACAACTACTGAGCCTGCGCGTCTGGAGCCTGTGCTCCGCAACGGGAGAGGCCGCGACAATGAGAGGCCCGCACACCGCGATGAAGAGTGGCCCCCGCTCTCCGCAACTGGAGAAAACCCTCGCACAGAAACAAAGACCCAACACAGCCATAAAAAAAAAAAAAAAAAAAAAAAAAAGTGAATGGTTATTTTTAACATAAATAATAGGATTCAATTTTTTTTTCTAAAGATGGTTTTATTACAGTGTTTCGTGTTTCAAATAACAGCAAATTTGCGGCTAACTGCTGTAAATGACGGGAAATTTGTCAGCTCACACAAATAAAACATCCTGAAGTGTGGCAAGCTTTTGGGTTGATTTGCTTCAAAAGTTCTCAGTCTTGTTTGTTTGTTTATTGTGGTAAAATATACACACCTCTTACCATTTCAATGATTTTTAAGTATAGAGTTCAGTGGCATTAAGTACACTCACACTGTTGTGCAACCATCACCACTGTCCATCTCCATAACTTTTTCATCTTCCCAAATTGAAATTCTGTGCCTATTAAACAATAACTGCTTGTTCCTCCCTTTCCTCAGTCCCAGGTAACCACTATTCTATTTTCTGTCCCTATGAATCTGTCTCTATGACTGAGAATGGCTATTTTTAACATATGAAACGTGCCTAATACTCAGCTTAACGGTGGGGGAAATGGTATCCACACAAGAGCAGTCATAAATTCAGACTTCTAGCCTAAGGTAAAAGGCAAATGAAACAACATGGGAAGGAGCTAAAGGGTCAGACAGAGGTGCTAAGCATCAAACACAAAAGGAATGACTAAGCATTGGAAGGAGACTCACCTATTATGTATTTTGTGCCAATCTGTCATGAAATCGGAAGCCAGAGCAATGTTTACACTTTGTGTCTCCTGTTGGCTCTCACTTCTAAGGTTGTAATAGTCTTCCAACTGGTCTTCTGGCCACCAGACTCATCCTTTCCAATCCATCCTCCAAATGATTGTCACTATAATTTTCTTCAAACATCAACGTTTCATTCCTGCTGTAAATTCCTCAACAGTGAGCAGAGAACTTCAGAGAGAAAGCTCAAGGCTCCCCTGGCCTAGAAGTGACATGGGAAAGTAGGCACTGATGCTAGCAGTAATGATGGAAAACTGGTGGTGGTGTGAAGTTGGATCAAGTTGAAAGGAGGAATGAGACTTTATGCCTGCAATGTAATACCCGAGTGGAGCTTGGCACCCTGAGATTTCCTCCTGCAAAGAAGGTTTTGAACTTTAACCAACAGATGAATATGGTGTAGAAGAT
This sequence comes from Hyperoodon ampullatus, assembly GCF_949752795.1. Lineage (NCBI taxonomy): Eukaryota > Metazoa > Chordata > Mammalia > Artiodactyla > Ziphiidae > Hyperoodon > Hyperoodon ampullatus. The sequence continues at coordinate 87,578,431 of NC_136918.1, read as the reverse complement.
GCCTTAAGGAGCAAGAGAAATGCATGGCCTCAAGGCCATGGTCTTCAGGGAAAAACCACTTGCTACTTTGAGTGTGAGTGGCACAGAATTTACTGGAATTATGAAACCCCTTAGAGACACATCTCACAGGGTAAATTGAATAGAGAACACCACAATATATGAAGGGAAAGCAGAGCCCCAGAGCCTCTGTTTCCAATTAAAGAGCAGCTCAACTGCACGATTTGGAAATTGAAGAGCACTGATTCCATTAATTATGGGTCTTAACGACTTGGCTATAAGAAAGTTTGCCTGAGTGTAAACCTGGAATAAGATGGAAATAATTTATTTTCACCACGGTAGACCTAAATTAACCTAGTTATATTTAAAACTTTGAAAAAGGAAAAAGGCATGAAGAAGACTGTGATTTTAATTTTATTTTTATAAACAAAATAATTTATGTTATTTTTAAAAGATTGTGACTATTTAAAAAATTTTTTTGACTTTTATTTTTAAAGTCTCAAAATAGATAGACATTATAACATGACATATGTACAGTATTCATAGTGAGCTAGTATGTCTAAATTATCAAGATTTCTGTGTAAGTGATTATAAATAGAAATATAGCATCAAACAATATTTTAAAGCCAGACGTTATTTTTAAGAGGTTTTTCTTGAAAAACAAATATTTTATTATGTGTAACTGAGTAATATTCACCCAGTTTATCGAAATGACACAAGTAGTGAGAGATTTGAAACTATCTGTTTCACAGATATTCAGAGCATGACAATCCGACGGGTGCTTAAAAAACCAATTTCTTTCCTGTGTTGTCAACTGCAGTAGAGCCAGTTAAATGTTCATCCAACTTTTCAAACTCAATTTATCTCAGTGGAAAAAATAACCCAATTGATTTTTTTGTTCCTCTCTTTCCCCACTGTGTTTTTCCAGCATCCTGATAGCTGTACTTTCATATGCCCAAATACTAGATAACATTTCGGCTTGCTAGAAGGAAAATGTTATAAATATTAGAGCTGTTCAAAGATGAAGAGAGATGTATGCAGAAGCAGTAAGCTCCCTGTTGGAGGTGTTAAAATAGGGGTTCCTTAGCAGAGAATTTAAGCATTAGGTGAGTGGTGAACTCAGGTGAAAGTTTAGCCTTAAAGACTGTAGGAGTCGGGTTACTATGATTACTATGTATGAACTGATTAATTTCCCCGGCTTCTTTCCGAGAAAAATTTACTTGAAATGTTTGTTATCAGAGTTTGTCTCTAAAGGCACAAGGTAGAGAAGCAAGTGTCATCATAACACAGAAATATTTACTAGTGGGCTGTTCACTTACAAAGTTAGTTCCAAAACATTTTTCTCCATATAACAACTTTGCCCATCAATTAGCACCTTTATCTAATAAAAAGTGATAAAGAACTGCTGAAATTACATGCAGAGATATTAACAAATAGATCTGGCAGAAGAGTAAATCAACAAGAATGGGAAAAAAATGGTACCTCAAGGGAAAATTATTTGGATATCAACAGATTAAAATAAGTCTTTTAGAATATCAGTTAAGCCATTGAAAAGCTATTGAATAAGCTTAAAAATGTGATCCTCATGGGGACCGTGCTGTAAAAGTCCAACTGTGAAGTGATGGGTACTAGGTCACGTTATGCAGTTTTGTTGCAAAAATCTTACTCTCCCCCAAATCAATAGGTGAGTCACTCCTTCATCATCCTAAGAATTCAGTGCACAGAGTTCCCCTGTGGGCTAGTGGTTAGGATTCTGAGCTTTCACTGCCATGGCCGGGTTCCAACCCCGGTTAGGGAACTGAGATCCTGCAAGCTGTATAGCGCAGCCAAAAAGAAAAGAAATTTAGTGCACATTTGCAATTACAACTCAATTTATTAAATCTGAAATAAACTTCATATTTTCCTTTCAGATTTCAAGATAAGGTTGCAAACAAACTTTAAATTATTTGCTATGACATTTAGTACCTGTTGAGATGGATTAATTCTAATGGCCTCTTTTCAGGATTAAATTTTTGTTGAGCAACATGGACCTCTTGCAATTTCACAAAGAACTCCTCCAAACGATCTGAAAACAAACATGTAAAGTGAGATGCATTGTACTAATAATTTTTAAGAAATTATTTAAACTTTCCTACCATACACAAATCTACAGCAGAAATAGCCGATGTATGTCAACCTCAAAGGGAAAAATCTAAGCCTGTTTAAAAAAAAAAATCTAATCTGAAGCTTTTTTGGAAATCTAAGATAATTCCATTAATTAATTACACCAAAAACAGTTTGTGCAAGGCAGGAAGCATCCCCTGGGATGTCTGTCCTTGAATGCAATGACTATGGCTCATATTTTTAGGTGATTCAGCATACCTACAGTCAGGTATTTCTCCTGGACTAGGTCTGTCCCCCCTCTGCCTATGACCTCTGCTCCATGAACCCTGCCTTGGCCTCTTGACCTACCTCTAGGGTTTCAGGGTCCAGCACATCAGTCTGAGTACCTACTAGAGTCAATTTCTACTCCCACAATCCTCACAGGTATGTTGACCTAAATAAAGAGGTAAACTGAGGCAAACTCAAAAAATGAGTTTACTCGGGAATAGCGGAGGAATTGCAATTTGGGACAAGCAAATTATAGCAAGCTACAGGTGTCAGTTGAGGGTTTGTAACAGGTTGTATTTGTAGGCAGGGGATGTAGAGGGGAGAGTTCAGTTAGAGTCAGTTAAAATAAAAAACAAATGAAGACCAGCCTTGAAAACTTCCTGAGCAGACAAAATCAGTCTAGTCACACAAACAAAGCTTGATCCAGCCCACTTTGTGAGACTGACACGACCTGGGTCATCTCTCGTTCGTGCCTTTGGCAAAACTTCTCACGGTTGATGTGAGACAACCTCTAATCAACCCACATCATCTGAGAGAATTCTCACACTATCAGTTTTCTGTAAATCAGGCGTTTATAGGAAATTAGTCTCTTAGTTCATAAGTTTTATCTTCCTGAGGGCATGTGTGTGAGATTCTCTTTATATCCTCCAGTTTCAGGTTAAATTCTTCCACAGGTATTACCTAGGGTTCTTAAAGTAAATCTGTCTCTACCCCAAGGCTCCATCTTAACAGTAAATTATCAAGAAAGACTTCTTTGGACAGGCACAACTTCTAGTTGACCGGAAGCCAATTTGGTTCTTCCCTAGTTACAGAGTGACGCCCCAGGAGAGAGTTGGGAGGTCAGGAAATCCTGGTACTGATGTGGACATTTAGGTCTTCCATAATTGAGCTAGGAAGACTTTGGAGGAAGAGTCAGAAAAGACAGAGCCTCAAATGTAGACAAGAGCCCAAAGATCAGCCCAAACAGCCTTTCAAGGCACCTTTCTTGCCCTTTACAGAACTTATGACCTCACATGTTGGCCATAAACACACTGGTTTCTGGGCCAAGGCAGCAAGGTGAAGCTTTTGCAGGAGGGCCCTGAGGTAGCGTTCTCCTCTGTGGGAGTTTTTTGCTTATTTGCTCATCACTGGGAGAAAGGGTTTAACCTCTGGCTGCCTTCCTTTATTACATAATCCATTCATCACTGAGGGCCCAACCTAGTTGCTGGTTGCTTATTTGGATGAAAAGAATTTTAAATCCTGGACTTTGAATTCTTTAAAAGCTTATCTGGGTGGCTTAGTGTCATTTTCCTCTATATTGGTAAATTCATTCCAAATGTGTTTATTTTAATGTGATGACTTTTACATGAAGTAATAAGACAAAGTCTTCAGCTACCTATCTTGCTCCTACTTAATTAGATCTCCTTGTGTTGGGAATGGGAAACCCAGTCCCCTGTTTCCTCCTGGCTCTAAATAAACCCAGAGCAAGCCCTGAAAGCTCCTCTGTGGGACATACCAAGGCAGTGTCTCACACTCTCTGGAGTTCATCATGGAAATGTGATAGAGATTAGAAATATGTAGACCCTTCTTCGTGTCTGTCTTCCAGACACCCTGTGAGGGCTGGCAAAAATGTTCTTATTCTCCAAATATTCACTGGCATGAATTTGTGTAATAAAATTATGTTTGGGGTTTGTAGTTGGTTTTTTTTAAATGAACATCTGTTATTCTCTTTCAGTCTAAAGGTTCTGAACCCAGCTGGGCAGGGCAGCTTGGCTTCTTCCACTACCTCTGCAGAGTCACAAATGGAGCCTGTCATCTTTCAGCTGCTTGTTGATTGGCTGACAGTCCACCGCTCATCTCCCACAGCTGTTTTGGCTCTGAGAGGCTCCAGGGTGGGGAGGGAGGGAGTCAGGGTCAGCTTGTTCTGTGCATGTAGCCCATGGGAGTTCCAGGAGTGGGGATATTTAATTAAGCTGCTCTGATCAGCCATTACTGGACTTTGTGTGTATGTGAAGCAGGCAGAGGGTCTGGTCTGTGCCTTTTAGAATGGTGGGTCATAGCAGCTTAGTGCTTAAATCAATTGTTTTTACCTCCTGGTGTCTCTCTTCCCTATGTCTATGATATACATTATAGATAATGTGACCTGTGCTAAGGCAAATGAGAGATGTAGTTGCAATGAGTGCTTTATTTTCACCAAGGAAATATGCTCTTTGGATCTACATTATGAGTTCCATGTTATTCATAAAAGGAAGTTTATTTTCTTTATGCCTCAGCACCAGCAAATACACAAATGCTTCAAGTTCCACAGACCACTCCAACTCTGATAGCTCCTGGCTTTCAAGAGGACCAAAGTATAAGACCCTAAAGCTCTTTCCCCGAACCCTTGAGCCAAATCATACCAGTAGTCATAACCATCCATTTGACACACTGTTGTAGGATGATTACTCTTCCTGACTCACAGCTCCAGTCTTGTTACTGTCTTGCGCAAACTCCTTTAATGACTTGCAGCTGTCGACAATACAGGTCACACTCTAGCTCGGCGTTCAAGGTCCTCTCTGATCTGATCTTAAACTGCTTGTCCGAATTCTTGTTGCCAACTACTGCCATTAGTGCCTTCTTCAATCTGGCCAAAATACACCACATATGTTTTCTTTGTTGCCCCTTGATGATCTCTCCCTTCTGTACTTTTGCTTATTCTGTTGGCTGATCTCAAGTCCAGATGTCCCCTAAATGTCAAGTCCAAATGCACCTGCTGCATAGAGTCTTCCCAGCTGAGCCCACCTCTGCCACCTCCAGATATCCAATGACTCTCCCCACCCTCTCTCAAGGCACATTTTAGTATTGGTAAGGCCAATAAGTTCATTCCGGTTTGTCCATAAGATGTTACAGAAAAACCCAAATGAATTTTTGGCCACCACATACTTTATGTCTGGACTTGTGGCTCACAGCGCCCAGTTGCCTACCTCCCCCGGCAGAAGCAGGGAGAACCTGCATCCCATTACTCTTTCTGCCTTCCCTAGGTCCTTGCAATTATTGCATAGTTGATAAATGTTTGTTACAAAGATAGCCATAGACATTTGTGGAGAGCTTTGAAGTTTCCTGAGTGGATTCACTTAATTCATTAACTCACTTAATTCTCATAAGTGAAAGTAGAAAGCACACGTGTTCCCTTTATTAAAAATGAGGAGAGAGGAAAGGGAATTAATTTTTTGTCAGAATTAACTTTTACTTATTTATCAAACTATTATTTGTGTCTTTCTTAATGTCTGCCTCTTCTGCCACATTTTTAAGCTCCTTGAGAGCAGAGCCGTGTCTGTTTTGTCAGTGTTGTATTGCCAGTGCCTAGCACAGTGCCAGACATAGTGTAAAAACTCACTGAACACGTCTGAATGAATGAATGAGTCGATAATATGAGACAAGCAGTGGGCTGAATGTTCTATATGAACGATTTTACTCTCGCAGCGGGTGTCATCTCTATCACACAGGCAAGGAAATTAGGTCTCCAGGGCACACAGTGCTTACTAGAATTGAAACCCAGATCTCATGATTATAGGTGTTATGTGTTTATCATCACACCATCAGTGCCTTTGGTTGTCTTTCTTTTGTTGCTGTTGTTGTTGTTTTCACCCTTATTTGCTTTATAATTCTATTTTTTTTAAAGAAATTTCAAGAGTTACCTTAACTCTTAAATATTTAACTCTGTTAATTATAAACAGTTACAAAATACTGGATAGTATGTTAGTCACTATTGCCAAGTTCAGCAGTATCATTGAGGGTAGATGGGAGTTCACGCTTGGAAGGGAGGAAATAATTTTTTACAGATTTCTCTGCCTCTGTAGTTTCCTTCTTTTGATCTAAGAATGAAACATAATTAAATTCCCATTGCAATTTATTTTGTCCTAAGTGATCCAGAGGAATATTCATAGTTACATTTTGATCACTGTCACTGAAGAGAGGAAATGAACGTATATTGAGCAATCTCCTCATGCCAGGACTTTCTTTAGGTTAATACCTGATGAGTAAGTATTATTATCTCCTCTATTTTACAAGGGAAGACAGTATTGCTTTTATTTCTAAGCACAGTTTATTTTCGTATCTATTAAAATTCAAATAAAAAATTGAATTTATCATGCAATTGTCCAAATATCCTGCTTTCTCTTTATGTGAAATTTGGACAAAAATTTTCTTCTGATTAAACATTTTTCATACCTAAAATCAAAAGGGGAAACTTTAAATTTGTAATTTTTCAATCTTCTTTCATAGTGTTTTAATACTGTGGTTGGTTAAGTCGTTGGGCTCGAAATTTTGTGTTTGGTTAACACAAGCCTGCAAAAATGGAATTAAGTAAGGTCTGAAGATGATGATGACAATGATTTAATGTGTTTGTTTTCTTTTTGTCATAAGATCTGCATATATCTTTAGCTTCTCCTTCTCAACCCATGTTTGGGAAGTCAAGACTGAAACTACTTGCTTTGAAAGGTTTCAACATGATTTCTAAGAGGAAGTTCAGTTTATTCATATTTTACAAATCTATGTTAATCTACATTTACTACCCATCATCTAATTTGCATCTTTAACATTTAATATTTAATAAGTCTTTAATATTTAATGTGTCTTTAGTCACAGTGTGTTCTGCTTTTTTTTGTGCAGACCTCAATTACTAAACTACTGGTAAGCAGTTAGTTTTCACAAAGTGTATTTGATCAAAACAAAAGACCTTAAGGCCAAAGCTTTATTCTCTAACACCATTCCCCTGAGCCTGCTTGGTTTCCACAGCAAGTTCTTCTTATTATGATATGGATTTAAAGAAAGCTTTTAAAAATATGGCAGATTAGCAACATCTAGTCATTCCTGGATGGAGCCATTACTCTCAAAATGCATCCAAAACTGACATCACAGAGAATCTTTTATAGAAATTTCTGTTCCTGTGGCTATTCTTGCAGTGCAAAATACTTATGTGGACCCAAATTTTTCAAAGTGACTATTGAAACCATATCATCTCATGTCTTCTTACTACTGTCTTCATGGCCTCACCTCAAATTTTTTGCCCTTTTATAGCAAGAGAACCTTGAAAGAAACATCTGCAAAGGGAGTTTGGGACATGGAAATGCCAACTGTAAAAAAATAAAAACATACCTTCTAAATTAGAGTTTTCTAAATAATTGCAGCAGTTTAAATAGAAACAGAAGTTCCTTTTCTGAAGATAGGGAAGTGGTCTTTTCTTTGATGGGCCCCTATATCCACACACATACTCCAGGGCTCTAGGTCAGTTCTGCAGAGTCCCCAGGTCCAGAGA